>NC_034602.1:10358816-10377112 GCF_900095145.1 Mus pahari
TATGGAGACCAAGCTAGCTTCAGACTCACAGAGATCTACTTGCCTCTGGCTTTGTCTCTGCCTCCCAAGACCTGAGATTTATAACTTCCCCACCCCCACCCCATCCCCACTTTGTTTTCATCAAGAGGCTCAACCGGAAAGTCTTATCTGGAAAAGCTGCTTCTGCACCCCTCAGGGACTTGGTTTTCATCTGTTCATTAAGCCATCCTACCCCATCAGTTATAATCTAAGTATCTATTCTTTACAACATTGTGATCAAAGCTGACCAGGTCTATGTTCTCATGAAGATCATAAATTGATGAGCAAGAACTGTCTCTCAGTTTCAATTATTTCCTCAAATTTGTAGTATCACTGATAAATCCACCATGGCTTTAATTACTGCTTCCTAGAAAGGGCAAAGAGGTAGAGGAGGGAGGAGGAGAAGAAAGTAGAAGAGAAGGAGGAGGAGGAAGAGGAGGAATAAACACTAAATATACATATTTGTTAGATGTTAATATTAAAAATATCTCTCCATATGAGCTAATCCCAGCACTTGGGAAACAGAGGTACGTTAATGTATGAGCTCAAGGCCAGCCTGGTCTACCAAGTGAGTTCCAGGCCTGTCAGGGCAGCATAGTAAGATCCTGCATCAAAATAGAAAGGAGAGAGAGAGAGAGAGAGAGAGAGAGAGAGAGAGAGAGAGAATGAGAGAGGAAGGAGGAGGAG
Source organism: Mus pahari (assembly GCF_900095145.1). Taxonomy (NCBI): domain Eukaryota; kingdom Metazoa; phylum Chordata; class Mammalia; order Rodentia; family Muridae; genus Mus; species Mus pahari. The sequence goes on from NC_034602.1 coordinate 10,359,522, forward strand.
GAGGAGGAGGAGAAATTTTCCTAGACTTCACCAAAGCAGCTTGTTGGATAGAATTCAGCTCACTGCTTATGTGGCAAGACGGAGCATTTGTCTAGACAGTTTTTGCAGCAGCTCAGAGCAGGTAAGGGCAAGATTGGGCTCTGCTTCAGAACTAGACTTTAAGGTAAGTGTCATAATGAGGGTAGCAAAGACAGGCTTGTAGTCATGCTTCTAATCTCAGCACTTGGAGAGAGGAGGCAAAAGAACCGTGGTGAGTTAGAGACCAGCCTGGCTTCACAGTCAGCATGAGGCTGGCCGGTGCTACAAGGGAAGCATATGTCAAAAATCAAAACACATCCCCGGCGTGGTGGCGCACACCTTTAATCCCAGCACTCGGGAGGCAGAAGCAGGCAGATTTCTGAGTTCGAGGCAAGCCTGGTCTACAGAGTGAGTTCCAGGACAGCCAGGGCTACACAGAGAAACCCTGTCTTGAAAAACCAAAAAGAAAAAAAACAAAAACAAAAAACAAAACACAAAATACACACACACACACACACACACACACACACACAAGAAGAGGGGCCAGAGAACAGAGAAGCCTCCATTAGCATTGTATGAGGGTTGCTTATGGACTGGTAGGACTGTGTAGAAACTGAATGAGGAGATTCCAAGAATCTTGGTAAATAAATTGTCATCCTGATGTTTTATTTTAAAGAGTTAGTCTTCCTGCAAGTCCCTGGAATCAACAATATAGTTATTCACAATTTTATCTTTCTGAGTCAGAGTTTCCTAGAACAGTGTTTAGCTTGATAAAAGCATCAGATAGTAGACGATCAACCCTGAAGATGGCCCGTGAGTGAGTGAATATAAAAAATATTCTCCTTGAGAGAAACTGCCCAACTGAAGATATGTAGTTATGATTACAAAACAAGCTATGAAAAAAGAAAGTGCTATGGAAATATACAACTGGGGCATCTCATGTCCTCTCATGAGGTCAAGAAGAACAACCTGTGTTAGAACAGAGGCAAAAACAATGCTTGCTTAGATGAAGGAATGGAGAAGTGGGAGGAGCAGAGAGCATAGGCAAAGGTCCTGTGGCAGAAAAGAATCTTGTTAGTGTTTGAGAACTTGTTGACAGATAAGCAAGATAGGAAAGGGAACAGATACACTATGAGGGTGAATGGAGGGGAGAGCCCTATTGCTGACTGCCATGGTGCTTTCTGGTGACCTACCTCTTGCCCTCCCTCCCTCCCTCCCTTCCTGTTTTTAGCTTTTGTGTCAGGTTCTCAGGTGGCTTAGACTGGCCTTGAGCTCCTGATCCTCCTGACTCTGCCTCTTGAATGTCCTCGTTACAAATGTGCATCACCATGCCTGAGGCAGGAGAATCAGGTTCAAGGCAAGCCAAGACTACAAAGCAAAACTTTGCCTCAAAACAAACAAACAACACCACCACACATACAGAGAGAGGCGCATGTGCACACACAAAACCTTCTGTGTTCTGCCCTGATATCTGAATATTTTATTCCCAGAAACATGACCAAAGCTCTAAAGACTGGTAACAGTATTCTTGTATAAGCCTATTTTACTCTTAATTAAATACATTTTTAAAAAGCAGGACAAATGAACATCCATGCCCAGCTACCTTAACATCAGATTAAAATTCTTACTCAACAACAGTAAAACCAGTTCCAGAATATCCTCCTACCTGAGCTCAGCTGTGGTCAAACAGGTTGTCTGGATTCTGGTTTGGAGATGTATCTGTGCCCAAGAGGAAACAAGGAAGCCAGAGCAACTACTTAGTTTGAAAGAGCAAGGCAGGGTTTTAACTTCGGGTTTAAGGTGTGCTTTGCGGTGATGAGTTTGATAGACGGTCGGTCGTTCTTTAGCTCCTACAAGGCCTTCCTGATGCCTCTGAGGTTCAAGCTGCTCTGGTAAAACTTTGAGTAAAACTGTGTCAAAGGCCTTAATGGCAACCAACTTTAATCTTTGTTGGCTTTATGTTCTTTGGGAACAAGCACCCCTTCTTCCCATACACTGTAAGAAGCACCCTGTCCTCTAGTAAGCAGAACAGTTTGTTTTCATGGACAGGAAGGGGTGAAGAAGACAGAAACAGGAGACAAAGAGCTGACTCTACCTGCATGCCAAGGGCGGGGACAAAGGACTGACTTCACTTCTCCTCAGGTGAGAGGATTAGAGAGAGTTAGGGAGGAGGGTGTGATTCATTATCGTGCCAATTAGAGTGAGTTTGGGAGATTCACTCCTGTGGTTGATTTCTCACAGAGCTTCAGTTGACAGCAGGCTCTGCAGCTTGAAGGACACTATGATTTTCTGAGTCAGTTTAGACAAACCATTTAACAGGGGTTGCCTAAGACCAGATATTTACATTACCATTCATAATAGTAGCAAAATTACGGTCATGAAGTGCCAACGAAAATCATTTTATAATTGGGAGTCATCAAAATGTGAGTTACTGTGTTAAAGGTCACTGCATTAGAAAGGCTGAGATCCTAGTGAGGACAAGACTCAGCCACAACAGTAGCCTCCTGTAATCCTTTCCCAGTATTCTCATTGATTCTTTGAGTATTTCACAACATACATCCCTATCACATTCAATTCCCAATCCTGTCCTGTCCACCCCTCCCCCACCGTTGTGATCTCTCCCCAGAAAATTAAATAAAATTATGTTATCTACATAATCATTGGGGCTTGGTCAGACTCTCAGTGGCCTGTCCCCTTATTTAGAGCTGAGTCCTTCCCCTTTCCTATCCCTGCTGAAAGTAATCTATGGTGGAGGACTACATCTCAACATTCTATCACAGTTTTTAAGATTTCTCTCCAATGGCTTCCTGTCTAGGCTGTTCATATTTGGGGGAGTGGAAAGGTAAAGGAAGAGGTTGTCACAGAAGTCTTCCATGTCCCTTTTTCTCAACAGTGCGTCTGCAGTCATTGATATCGCTGCCAAAATATTAATTTGCTCTTTATGGACCTTGGGGTATAACTCATGGGCTTCCACAGGGTTCCTGTCATCAGCACAGACCACAAACAGGGCTCCGGATGGCAGCATTGCCCACAGACATCAGCATGACTGCAGGCTGTGGCACAGACCACAGACATCCATGTGGCTGCAGTAGTATAACAGTCCATAGACATTAACAAAGACCAGGCCACAGAGCCTCCTGTAACGTTTATTTTACATTTGTTTCCTGCCTTGAAATATCCTGGCTGTCCTGGATGGGACTCTATGTAGACAGACAAGGCTGGCTGGCCGGGAACTCATAGAGATCTACCTACCTCTGCTTTCTGAACAAAAATGAAGACATGACAGTTCCTAATCACCCTCAGCCCCAATGTCTTCCATATTCCTATTAGGATGGTCCATTAAGCCCCAGTTAAATCATCCCACTGGTTCCCATAACCAAAGTCCCAAAATCTGCATTCCTCCAAACAAAAGCATGGTCAGTCCTATCCCAGCAATACCCCAGTCTCTGGTACCGACTTCTGTCTTAGTTAAGGTTTCCATTGCTGTGAAAAAACACCGTGACCAAGGCAACTCTTATAAGGACAACATATAATTGGGGCTGGCTTAAAGTTTAGAGGTTCAGTCTATTAATATCAAGGCAAGAAGCATGGCAGCATCCAGGCAGGTATAGCCCTGGAGAAGGTGAGAGTTCCATGTCTTGTTTCAAAGGCAAACAGGAAAAGATTGTCTCATGGGCAGCTAGGAGGAGGGTCTCAAAGCCCACCCCCACAGTGAGACACTTCCTCCAACAAGGCCACACCTCCTAATAGGGCCAAGCATATTCAAACCACTACACTAGGTATGTGATAATTAATTTCTCCACCAGTGAAATGAAATGAACCAATTCAAGACAGATTTTTTTTTGTTGTTTTTTGGGGTTTTGGGGGTTTTTTTTTTTTGGTTTGGTTTTTTTTTTGGTTTGGTTTGTTTTTTGGTTTGGTTTGTTTTTTTTGTTTTTTGTTTTTTGTTTTTTGTTTTTTTTTTTGGTTTTTCGAGACAGGGTTTCTCTGTGTAGCCCTGGCTGTCCTGGAACTCACTCTGTAGACCAGGCTGGCCTCGAACTCAGAAATCCACCTGCCTCTGCCTCCCAAGTGCTGGGATTAAAGGCATGCGCCACCATGCCCGGCTGTTTTGTTTTTTTGTTTTTTTCGAGACAGGGTTTCTCTGTATAGCCCTGGCTGTCCTGGAACTCACTTTGTAGACCAGGCTGTCCTCGAACTCAGAAATCTGCCTGCCTCTGCCTCCCGAGAGCTGGGATTAAAGGCATGTGCCACCATGCCCAGCTCAAGGCAGATTTGAACACATATATACACATGGATTTATTAGGAAAGTTCTTGCGTGAGTTCACTAGCCCGAAGGACCAAGGCGAGGGAAGTCACCTTGGAAAGGAGGAAGGGGTGTGGGGAGGGAAAGAGAGAAAGCACGTGAGCACAGAAGAGGAGAGAGATGACAGACTAAAATGTCTGCATTGTATAGGGAGGAGCCTTGGTGGGAAGGATAGCCTAGCCTTGGGGCTAGAAAAGTCAGGATTGGGAACCGGGAATGCAGGTAGGGACTGAGGGATCCTGGGAGAACCTGGAAACAAGGTCTGCTTTGGCATTTAAAATATGCACCACAGGCCATTGTTCTAAGTAGGGCATGAAACCAAACAGTATGGTTGAGGAGAAGGTTTTTATTGTAGATATGAGAATTCAGCCACAGGTATCTGTCAGAGTCCAGAGCAAAGAGAGAAAGGAGTGAATTGAACAAGGCCAAAAAGAGAGCTGGCCATGAGAAGAAGCGGGGCCATGAGAAGAGACCTGGCCACAAGAAGAGGCAGAGCCATGAGAAAAGGCAGGGAGTGGTTGGGGAAGCAAGGGAGGAAGAGAAGAGAACAAGAGAGTACAGGGCAAAAGTGCAGGGTTGATAGGAGTGAGAAACTGGAGGAAGGGAAGCTGAGCCCGTGGGCTGGAGAGACACCTCGGCTTGGCCAAGTTGTTCCTACCACCACATTATACTGCGTTATAAAACATAACAGTCCCAGCAGATAAAGAGAAGGGAGATATGTTCTATGGAGGTGTGGTGAGGTATGGGGGAAGGGAGTGCCTATGGAAGTCCTGGGACCATAGTGGCTCAACAACATATATTCAACAAAGGAAGGGCAGCAGGAGTCAGAGTTGAATCCAAGTTACATAGACAGTAAGTAGATCTATTTTTAAACAAGAATTGAATCCAAGTAACATATATATGTATATATACACATACATATATATGTATACATATATACTATGATGTGGCAGATTAAAATTACCTATGTATAGATTTCAATTATAAGCCCTCTGTTGTACATTTTTAAGCTAAATTTTTGTTACAGATTTTCAAGCATTTTCAAAGAACGTTCAGATCCTGAGACAGTTTACAGCAGTCTTAAAAGATTGGGGGTGGGGAGCAGAGGGCAAAGAAATCACAGAGATAAAGGATTCTTAAGAGTGAAAGTAGCAGTGCTGGAGAGATGGCTCAGTGGTTAAGAGCACTGATTGCTCTTTCAGAGGTCTTGAGTTCAATCCCCAGCAACCACATAGTGGCTAATAACCATCTGAAATGGGATCTGATTCCCTCTTCTGGTGTGTCTGAAGACAGCTACAGTAGATTTATTTACATAAAATAAATAAACCTTTAAAAATAAAGAGTGGAAAGTGACAAAACCTTAGGGTTAAGAGACTTTTGGAAGTGAGCAGAGAAACTTTAGAAATAATAGAAATTATTAAAAAAAAAAAAAAAAAAAAAAAAAGCTGGGCGTGGTGGCGCACGCCTTTAGTCCCAGCACTCGGGAAGCAGAGACAGGCGGATTTCTGATTTCTGAGTTCAAGGCCAGCCTGGTCTACAAAGTGAGTTCCAGGACAGCCAGAGCTATACAGAGAAACCCTGTCTCAAAAAAACCAATAAATAAATAAATAAAATTATTAAAGAAATAATAGATTTGAGGATCATTTGTGCAGTGGCAGAAGTCATTACCAAAGGAAAGAAGCTGGAAATTGAGTGTGCCATCTTTTGCCATTGAGCCAAGCCTTTTGCAGTAAGACAGCAAGACTTAAATGAAATCTCTGAGTCCAGACAGAAGAGAGGAAGGATCATATGCAATCCAGGAGGGCATGAGGAAGCAGTGAGACTTCCTGGAGAGACCTGAGGGACAGAAGGGACAGGGTCACAGATAAGAATTCAGTCTCAGGGAGATTCCCAGGAGGGGATAAGAAAGCTGTGGGACATAGGAAGCAGTCACTGGGGAGAGTCCAGGAGGGAGACAAGAACATGTGGAGAGGGAGAGAGGGTGAGAGAGAGAACTAAGTGTCCTGGGTGACCAGAATTCCATCTAAGTGAATTGAGAGATCTGTCAGAGAGAAATGTCCCAAATTCAGAGGAAAGGCATCCCTTTCCACATGATAAGGGCCCAGCGGGGGAAAGCGAGCTTTCTGGCACACCAGTGTGGCTTTTGTAATAGTTAAAGCAGCCAGTTCTAGCCTTATGGCTGAGCTGCACCCTAGCTCTAAGTATTCTTAAGAATACAAAGACAGGGGCTGGTGAGATGGCTCAGTGGTTAAGAACACCGACTGTTCTTCCAAACGTCCTGAGTTCAAATCCCAGCAACCACATGGTGGCTCACAACCATCCATAACAAAAATCCGATGCCTTCTCCTGGAGTGTCTGAAGACAGCTACAGTGTACACATATAATAAATAAATAAATATTAAAAAAATATTCACACACAGAAAAATAAAAAAAAAAAAAAAAAAGAATACAAAGACAGGAACTTCTGCTGCCAATTACAAGCAAGTAAAAGCACATGAGAAGTCTGACAGTGAAGACCATTAAAGATGTTTTGGTTTGGTTTGGCTTTGGTACTAGAGATTGAACCGAGAGCTTCAAACATAATAGGCCCTTACTGCTGAGTTACATCTTTAGCCTAAATGTCAATTCTTTCCACTTACACAGCTATCTGAGAAACAAGATAAAGCTGGCATTTGTAGATTATGGCCTTGAAGTTTTGTTTTGAGACAGGTTTTCAAGCTGTAGCCCAGGTTGACCTTGAACTCCTTATGCAGTCCAGGCTGGCGTCAGATGCTCTGCAGCCCTCTATTCTCGTCAATCTCCAAAGAGGTAGGATTAAAAGCCATAGTTATCATGTCTGGCCTGGGCTTGAAATTTTGTAAATACTATCCCAAAATAGACAAATGTCTTTAAACAAAAGGACTCTATGCTAATTAAGGACTGTAGGGCAATCAGTGGTTCAGATGGACGCCTCTGGCAAGAGGAGCCCTGGACTAGCAAGAGGCACTCATGGGTGCTTGTGGAGCCTTAGGGTGTTGTCATCTGAGAGGTCAGGACAGCTCCTAGGATAGCTGTGCCTTCCAGTGGAACAGGAAGGTCAGCTCCTATTCTATCTCAACCAACCTGACTCACCTCTGATGCAAGAATGATGATAATACAGCATATCCTGAAATGGGAGACAGGAATAGGAGACCAGAGAAGGAAGATGTGCCATAGTCCCCTTCTAAATGCAGAGACCAGTATGAGTATGGCTGACACCTCACACAGTGCATAAGATACAAAAGAAGGGCTGGCCAGGTGGCTCAGCGGGTAAGAGCACTGACTACTCTTCTGAAGGTCCTGAGTTCAAATCCCAGCAACCTCATGGTGACTTACAGTAATGGTGACATCAGTAATGAAATCTGATGGCTTTTTCTGACGTGGCTGATGACGGCTACAGTGTATTTATTTATTTATTTTTACTTTGTATATTTTTATTAGATATTTTACTTATTTACATTTCAAATGTTATCCCTTTTCCTAGTTTCCCCTCCAAAACCCCCCTATCCTCTCCCCCTGCTCCCTAACCCACCCACATCTGCTTCCTGGCCCTGGCATTCTCCTATACTATATACAGGGCATATAACCTTCACAGGACCAAGGGCCTCTCCTCCCACTGATGACCAACTAGGTCATCCTCTGTTACATATGCAGCTGGAGCCATGAGTCCCACCATGTGTTTTCTTTGGTTGATGGTTTAGTCCCTGGGAGCTCTGGAGGTACTGGTTAGTTCATATTGTTGTTCCTCCTATGGGACTGCAAACCCCTTCAGCTCCTTGGGTCCTTTATCTAGTTCCTTCATTGGGGACCCTATGCTCCGTCCAATGGATGACTGTGAGCATCCACTTCTGTATTTATTTATAATAATAAATAAATCTTTGGGCCTGAGTGAGCAGGCTCGCCTGGAGAGAGCAGAGGTCCTAAATTCAATTCCCAACAACCACATGAAGGTTCACAACCATCTGTACATCTAAAGTGTACTCATTACATAAAATAAATAAATAAATCTAAAAAAAAAAAAAAAAAAGATCCAAATCGAAAGGAGTCCTGTCTGAACAGAGCTGAGAACACTAACAATGCAGAGGGAAACCAGGTCTAAGGCAGAGAGGCCCTGGGACAGAACAGCATCACCATCTACTGCTAAAAAGAATTCACCTGGATCCATCAAAGATGATACAATTATGTAGATATTTTTCTTTTGAGTCATAATCTGCTCTTCATTGACTACAAAAAGATTTAACTGCTCATAGATAGAAATTCAAGGACATAATGGTCTTTGTTCCAAACCTCCTCCTCCTCCTCTCTAATTACCTGGGAGCACAAAGATTTGGCCGTAGATTTAGAGCCAGGCATGGTGGTGCACACTTTTAATACTAGCACCAGGAAAGCAGAGGCACACACATCGGTGAGTTTGAGGTGGCCAGGCAGGCCCTAGCCAGTCCACCCGCAACATTCAGTAAGAACTTCCAATGAAGCCTGGGCGGTCAATGGAGAAAACTGCCCCTGCAGGAAAGAGGCCCCTGGTCAGTAAGTACTCTCTACTCTCAAGGCGGGAGAACTGGTCCCCGACTGTCTTACTTTTGCACACTTTAAAATATGATGTATCTCCAGCCAAGGGGTGGTGGTAACACACTTGGGGGGCAAAGGCAGGCAGATCTCTGTGTTTGAGACTAGCCTGGTCTACAGAGTGAGTTTCAGAATAACCAGGGCTACACAGAGAAACCCTGTCTGAAAAACAAACAAATGAACCAACAAACAAAAACCCAAACAAACAATAGGAATAACAACAACAACAAACCAAACTGGAAAAAAAAAAAGGAAGCTGTTACTCCAAAATGATGGAGACGTTCTTTCTATATCAAAAGAAAAGAGGGGAAAGTAAAGAATAAAGAAGAGGAGCATGGTCCATTGTCAGCATCTATGACATCAAAACTCCTGTTCTGGTTAGTCGGTGTTCGTTTGCTCCAGGCAGGTTCTCAATCTGTAGCCCAAGTTGGCCTTGAACTCATGGTAATACTACCTTAGCCTCCTGCGAGACAGAATTAAAGTCACGTACCACCGTTCCTAGCCCTTTCTTTCTTTACAGAAAACTCTATGAATACAAATTTGATATTGTGAAGTTGACTGTTTATATTAGTACCAGTAAGTAAAATCAAGCATTCGCCTCTTTTAAAGTATATTGACGGCCGGGCGTGGTGGCACACCCCATTAATCCCAGCACTTGGGAGGGCAGAGGCAGGTGGATTTCTGAGTTCGAGGCCAGCCTGGTCTACCAAGTGAGTTCCAGGACAGCCAGGGCTATACAGAGAAACCCTGTCTCAAAAAACAACAACAACAACAAAAGTATATTGACTAAAAATGTAGTCTATACTATGCAACTAAATTCAAAGTTGAAAAAGAGGGACTGGAGAGGCCACTCAGCAGTTAAGAGCATTGACTTATTGCTCTTCCAGAGGTCAAGTTTAATTCCCAGCAACCACATGGTGACTGACAACCCTCTGCAATGGGATCCAATGCCCGTTTCTGCTGTGTCTCAAGAGAGCGACAGTGTAATCACATACATAAAATAAATAAATCTTAAAAAAAAAAGTTGAAAAAGAATTGTTCTATTTGAGATAAAATACAAGCTGTACAAATGACCAAGAGCATTTGCTGTCCACCTGCTTTGGACAGTTCAGAAACCCTTCTGGCTCCATGCAGGCTAAAACCAGATCAGAATGAACCCACATAGACCTATCTATACATAAAGCAGCTTTTATATTACTAGATGGGAGAAAGAACATGTGGGGAAGGACATAGTTGGGACTGGTGACTTGGAAAACGGAAGAGGACAGATGGGACCCAGCACTCTTCTTCACTGACCTCTTCAGAGCTCAGCAGCATGACTTGGAAGCAGAACTGGATGGATTGCTGGAGGGGAGCTTTGAGAGACCCACAACCACAGTGCAGGAACCGAAGGCTCCTCTCTCCTGCTTTTGTTCTAAGACCTGCAATCAGTGAGAGTCCTCAGAGACCACAGTGGGAGAGCTGGTGTGGGGGAAAGGAGGTTCGGCCACAGACCAGTTACCTTCCACAGGGTGTCAGTCTGGAGAAGATACAGGCGGGGCACCATGATGGGCACTTGGGACACCTTGATAGCACTGGGGTCACATGCCTTTGTTTGCTCCCAATAGTGAAGGGAGTGAGGGACTCTTCGTATGACTACAGTGGTTGACAAGACACAATCTGTATTGTTTGCATGTACTGGCTGGTTTTGTGTCAACTTGACACAAGCTAGAGTTATCACAGAGAAAGGAGCTTCAGTTGGGGAAATGCCTCCATGAGATCCAGCTGTGAGGCATTTTCTCAACTAGTGATCAAGTGGGAATGGCCCCTTTGTGGGTGGTGCCATCTCTGGGCTGGTAGTCTTGGGTTCTAGAATAAAGCAAGCTGAGCAAGCCAGGAGAAGCAAGCCAGTAAAGAACATCCCTCCATGGCCTCTGCATCAGCTCCTGCTTCCTGACCTGCTTGAGTTCCAGTCCTGCATCCTTTGGTGATCAACAGCAGTATGGAAATGTAAGCCAAATAAACCCTTTCCTCCCCAACTTGCTTCTTGGTCATGACGTTTGTTCAGGAATAGAAACCCTGATTAAGACAATGTATTCCTTGATATGTTTCGTAAAACACCATATGATGCAGCAAGAGGAGGTACCTTAGCCGATCCATAGTGCACCCACCACCACCACCACCAAGGTATCAGCCACATGGAGGGTCTAGTATAAAATGAAATTTATTTGGGGCATAGGAAGTGGGGTTGAGAAGGAAGTAGAGGCAGGGAAAGAGAGGGGACAGAGAAGGACAGCGAGACACTCATGGAGGGGGAGTGGGGGGGGAGAAGAGACCAGCCAGGAACACGTGGGGGAGTGTCGAGAGAAAGGTGTGTGTGTGTGTTAGAGAGAGAGAGAGAGAGAGAGAGAGAGAGAGAGAGAGAGAGAGAGAGAGAGAGATCAGAGAAAGCCTGAGAATGGCCAAACAGTTCATACCTGGCTGTTGCTAGGTAACTATTGGGCAGAGCCTAGAAGAAAGGCTAACATGCTAACATTACTTATTTGTGGTTGTCACCAAAAAACACAATATAAATAACTCGGGGAAGAAAACGCTTGTTTTGGCCCTGGTTTCAAAGGCTACTGGCAGTAACATGGAGTAATTTATGTCATGGGGTAGGGTGGGGCGAGGATGCAGAGGAGGAAACCTGCTCTCTGGTGGCTTTTATTGCTGCTCATTCCAACCCAGACCCATCAAGGCTCAGGGTCAGTCCCTCCAACAATACCGAACCTCCTCCAATTTGTCCTTTGGTGCGTTCCACAGATATACCCAGAGATGTTTCCTTGGTCTCCTAGGTGATTCTAAATCTGGTCAAGTTAATAATGAAGATATACCCTTGTGTGGGTTCCCAAGCCAGACGAAGGACTGTAGAGCACTGCCTATACCAGACAGTTCTCCCAACAGCCCTCAGAGAGTACCGCAGGAGGGGGGTTGCTCCCTACCCAAACCAGGCTTCGCTTAGTCCATAGAGAAAAGGGACACATTAAGTAAGCCACATTGGCTTCTCGGGCATCACGTGACGGGCAGTCTGCTAATCTACTTGATAGCCTTCTAAACTTCTAAGGCCCCTGCCTCCCTGCAGCACCTTCTCCCCCTGCAGCACCTTCTCCCTTGCCCTTTGTCATTCCCTTTGCCTGTGACTCTGTTTCAATAAATGAGTTGTCTTCCCTCTGCACCTCCCCGCCTTCCCCCCTGCACACAGTCTCTGGGGTCGATTATGACCGCCATACTCAAACCTGAGACCCTGCTCCCCAGCTCCTCACAGCAGCTGATCGGGGTGGGAGACCAATACCCTCAAACTAAATGACTTGTTATTTTGACTCCTACAATAATCCCCATCACATTTGCCAACTGAGTTATCTCCCCAGCCCCTCGTTTCTTTTTTGCAATGTTCCTTTCTTTCTTCCAGAAGTTAATAATCACATACCCCCGTGATGGAATGAAAGATTCCAAACAATACTGTGTCTACATGGCTGCCTTGTTCTAGAATTACAAATACGATCTGAAAACAACGTTTGTTGTTATTTTGTCTTTTCATATCACTTTATATGAATGGAAAGAGGTGATCTGGACTGTCTCAGGGTTTTATTGATGTGAAGAGGCAGCATGGCCGTAGCAAATCTTATAAAGGAAACAATTTAGCAAATCTTATAAAGGAAACAATTTAGCCAGGCATTGGTGGCACACGCCTTTAATCCCAGCACTAGGGAGGCAGAGGTAGCCTGGTTCGAGGCCAGCCTGGTCTACAGAGTGAGTTCCAGGACAGCCAGGGATACACAGAGAAACCCTGTCTCAGAAAAAAAAAAATTTACTCGGTACTGGCTTACAGTTCAGAGATTTAGTCCATTTGTCATGGCAAGAGGCATGGTGGTATGCAGGCTGACTCGGTGCTGGAGAAAGAGCTGAGAGTTTTACATCTTGATCTGAAGAAGCAGGAGACAGTACACCATACTGGGTGTAGCTTGAGCATATGAATTTCAATGCATGTCCTCACAGTGACACACTTCTAATAATGTCACTCCCTAGGAGTCTATGAGGGCTTTTCATTCACACCATCACCCCATCTCCTTGCCCAGCCATTGGCTGTGCGGCAATTCTTTATTATCAATCGAAGGCTGCTAGGGGCAGAGACCCTCAGGTCTGGAAGCACGGCTGAAATAAGACAAAGCATTGAAACCAGTTCCCAACAGAGTAATGGTTGTGAGCCACCATGTGGGTGCTGGGAATACAATAGAATTTCTATCAGAACAAGTGTGTGTGTGCATGCATGCGAGTATGTGTGCAAGACTGTGAGTGTGCAAGCCTCACATGTGCAGGACTGTGAGAGTACAAGTGTGAAAGCCCATGAGACTGCAGGAGTGTGAGTGAGCACTGAGAGGCCAGACATGCACATCTGGAATCCTCCTCTAGTGTTCTCTCTTTACTCTGTTGCCTTGAGACTGTTCCATGATTTTTTTCTCTTACACTATAATAAAACTGTCTTTGCTGGGCAGTGGTGGCACATGCCTTTAATCCCAACACTTGGGAGGCAGAGGCAGGCAGAATTCTGAGTTGGAGGTCAGCCTGGTCTACAGAGTGAGTTCCAGGACAGCCAGGGCTATACAGAGAACAAAACAAAACAGAACAAAACAAAAGCTGTCTTTGAACTTTCTTTTGAATCAGTTGTTAAATTATTTTATTAAGATTAATAATAAAAAACTATGAAATCTGTTTTCCTCTGGTAACCTGGTTCATAATGTGGGGCTCCCCAGCTTCCAGTAACACCTCCTGTTGGTACCAGGACCTCTGAAACCCATGACATCACATAGGTGGACCTGCAGAACTGTTGCCAAGGCAACAGCAACCATATTCCCAGAATCCACTTGGCTCACCTCCTACCTTACTTCATCACCCATATATACAGAAAGGGCCCCAGATCTCTCCCTCTTTCCCCCTTCTCTTTCTGCCTCCACCTTGCCCCCCTCTCTCCCAATTAACCTCATGTGGAACTGTTTGGCCTGGTGTTGTCCTTCTGAAGCCCCATGATGTTCAAGATCAGAACACCTCCACTTCCCAAGAACTGAGAGTATAGGCTTTTAACACCAAAACTGGCTGGATTAGGCCTTTAAAAAAAAAATCTGTTGACAAGTTCAAAAATGTATACAATGCATCTTGATTATAACCACCTCCCATTCCCTCCCAACAATTCCCCCGGGTTCATCCAACATATTGCTTCGCAGTTTTTAAATTTTTCTCTTCCAGGTCCAGTGAGTGCTGCCCACATACACACTGGTGTGGGGGTCACCTGTTAGAGTGTGAGCAGCCTACAAATGGTCACCCAGACCCCTGCCGCTAGACAACGGAAAAAGAGGGTTCTTACACTGACCTTAATCCACTCAGATTCTCGTAAATTCTACCACATTCTTTCACGTTCAGGAAGTGGTGAGTGAAATCGCAGAATTGACATGAGGTCTGCGAATTGCAACATACGAGAAGAAAAAAAGAGAGAAGTCGGACACCATCCTTCGCAGAAGAGGCTCCTCACCTTCTAGTGACAAAGCAGAGAGCTGAGCTGGGCAGTGGTGTGACATGGCTTTATCCCAGCACTCGGGAGACAGCGGCAGGATCTGAGTTTCAGGCCAGCCTTGTCTGCAGAGCGAGTACAGGACAGCCAAGGCTACACAGAAGAACCCTATCTTGGAAAACAACAACAACAACAACAAAAAAAAAATACAAAAATTAATTTAAAAAAAGAAGAAAGAAGCTGAAATGAAGGAAAACTGCGGTTGTGGATTTACTAGGAACTAAATGTCTAATTTGTGGTTCAACTTTTCCTTTAGTCTCAGCAGGCAGCTTCTAAAGGGGCACAATAAATAAGTAAATCGGCAAACATCACTGACGCACGTAGCACTCCACTATGGATTTTGTATTTTAAACAAGTTTTGGAGCCTGGTACGGTGTCACATGCTAGTATCTAGCACCCAGGAAGAGGCATTCAGAGGCAGGAGGATTCCCACCATTTCAAGGCCACTGTAGTCTATGCAGTAATATCTTTCTTTTTTGTTTTGTTTTGTTTTGTTTTTGTTTGTGTTTTCAAGACAAGGTCTCACTATGTAGCCCTAGCTGTCCTAGAACTCACTGTGTAGACCAGACTGGCCTAGAACTCGCAGAGATCCACCTGACTCAGCTTCCAGTGTGCTGGGATCAAAGGCATGCACCACTTTGCCTGGCTGTGTGTAACAATTTCTAACTAAGTCAATCCGGGCTGCAAAGTGAGATCATGCCTCAAATATATATATATATATATATGTTTTGTTTTTTTGATTAAGTTCAACTTATGGTCTGTTACATTGAAATCATAGGATTGGGCTAGCAGTCAGCTGACAGAGTGCTTACCCTGCATGCATGAAGTCCTGACTTCCACTCCCAGCACTGCCTAAACCAGGCAAGGCAGTGCACCCCTGGAATCCCAGCATTCGGAAAGGGGAGGCAAGAGAAGTCAAGGTCATCATCTGATATCTAGAGTTTAAGGCAGTCTGGAAGTCATGAGCATGAGACTGTCTTTGTTTGTTTGTTTGGGTTTTTTGTTTGTTTGTTTGTTTTTTGGTTTTTCAAGACAGGGTTTCTCTGTATAGCCCTGGCTGTCCTGGAACTCACTTTGTAGACCAGGCTGTCCTCAAACTCAGAAATCTGCCTGCCTCTGCCTCCCGAGTGCTGGGATTAAAGGCGTGAGCCACCACCGCCCAGTGAGGCTGTCTTAAAACACTCCTGTATGAGGAAACTGGGTAGTGTGTTAGAAGGTGGTAGGGCCATTCTGGAGAAAGGGAAAGGTTAAGAGGAGCAATACATGCAGAAAGTTGCAGTCTCAAGGGCAGGCTTTATTGAGTCGTAACTTGAGACTTGAAGCCAGGCACAGAGACACATACTGGTGTCTTTGCTGGAGGCAAGAGAATCACTGGAGCACAGGAGTTTGAGATCAGCAGAGGGAACCTAGCAAGCCCCCCATCTCAAAAATGAATAATGGAGCAGGAGAGATGGTTCAGTGGTTAGAGTGCTTGTTGCTCTTGCATTGAACCCAGGTTCAATTCCCAACAATAACGCGGTGGCTCACAACCATCTGTAACTCCGGTTCCAAGGCATCTGATGATGTGTTCATAAAAAGACAAAGGGAAATAAGATATGTTCTATGGGCATGGGGTGAGTTATGGGCCAAGGCATCCCTTCCCCCGAGGGACCAGCCACACAACGGTATAGTATAGAATAGAGTTTATTCAGGGCATAGGGAGGGGAGTTAAGAGGGTAGTAGAAAGGTGGAGAGAGTAGAGAAGTGGAGGCCGAGCATGAACACATGGAGAGAAGGGGAAAGCAAGTGGGGAGAGAGGCAAGACAGCAAGGAGGGGGCAAGCAGCCCTTTCATAGTGGGCCAGGCCTACCCGACTGCTGCCAGGTAACTGTGGGTAGAGTTTAGACAGAATACTAGCATTCACCCGTGTTGGTTTAATTAAAAAAGAAAAAATTAGAAGTAACGACAAAGCAGGAATAGGGTTGTTGTGATATCTGTCTGCTACGCTCTTCTAATTGCCATGAGCACCAGGCACATGAGGCGCACGTGTGTACATGCAGGCAAAACACTCATACACAAAATAGAAAAGAAAAAAAAGAGAATCTATAATTTTTTGTTTGTTTGTTTGGTTTTTTGAGACAGGGTTTCTCTGTATAGCTCTGGCTGTCCTGGAACTCACTTTGTAGACCAGGCTGGCCTTGAGCTCAGAAATCTGCCTGCCTCTGCCTCCTGAGTACTGGGATTAAAGGCGTTCACCACCACGCCCGCCTTTCCGGCTTTTTCTTGCTTTTTTTTTTTTTTTTTTTAAATTTCAGAGAGAAAGAGACTGACAGAGTTTTTAAGTACGAATTATTTAGCCATACATGAAGGTGCACATCTGTAAGGCCAGCACCCCTGAGGTAGCAAGAGAATGAACAATTCATGGTCTTTTCTGCCTACATACCAAGTTTGAGGCCAGCTGGGGCTACATGACAGTATCTTTAAAAAAAAAAAAAAAAGAAAAAGCAAATATATGGCAGAAACAGCTTCACTTATTCCAGAAATATAGGGAGGCCAGAGTGAATGGAGGAGAGAGCCAGGCCTGAAAGGAACAAGGGTTGGGGAGGGGGGGGCGACTGTATAAGGGTTTCAGCTTCTTTATGCCCTCCCTCCTTACTTGAGGGTCTTGTTTGGGGAGAGAAAAGGAATTTATTTTGCGTTTTTAGAATCTCTCTTGCTTCTTTACTGAAAAGCAGCCAGGGACAGTGCAGAAACGAAGCCCAGGGAGGCCCTGAGGACAGATCACTGCCACACTCTGAGAGAGGAGCCAAGAGAACAAACACTCAGTCAAAACGGAAGCTTTACACAGGAATCAGAAGCTGCGGGAAGGAGATGGTTAAGGTAGGGGGTCAGTGGTAAGAGCTGGGAGGAGCCATAGGTACTTAGGTATGCTAAGTTAACCTTTAAGCTGATTTCTCTGGGACTTGACTTAAAAATAAAAATCGGAGCCAGATCTGGTGGCATAGCCTCTAAGCTACATCAGGAAACAAACAGAGGCACGAGAATTGTAAATTTTATATTTTGGGCAGATAAACCAAGCAGCAGACCAGGCCAAGGTGTTCCACGTGGGAGAGGTTTATTATG
>NC_034602.1:10377832-10382886 GCF_900095145.1 Mus pahari
TGCTGAAGTCTCTTATGTCTGCCTGTAGCTCCTGTCAAAGTCTGTCTGAGTTACCGAGTGAGTTCAACAGGAGCCTAGATAATTTAGTCAGACCCTGTAGCTCCAAGTGGAGCAATGGCCTTAAACAATTAAAATAAGTAAATATTACCCAATACGCTCAAAATCCAAAACCATGTCTCCTGTCCCTGGTCCATTTCCTTTTCATTATTTATTCATTTTTCATAAGTATTTATTTTTATTTTATGCACATAAGTATATGAGTATTTTTGCCTGCATGTATGTACATGACTGGCATCCACTAAAGTCAGAAGACCCCCTTGGGACTGGAGTTTCTGATGGTTGTGAGCCACTAAGTACATGCTGGGACCAAACCTAGATCCTTTGTAAGAGCAGCCAGAAAAAAAAAAAGCTGGGCAATGGTGGCTCACACCTTTAGTCAAAGCATTTGGGAGGCGGAAGCAGGAGGATTTCTGAGTTCAAGAGGTCAGCCAAGTCTACAGAGTGAGTTCCAGAACAGCTAGGGCTACACACAGAAACCCTGTCTCAAAAACCCAACCAACCAACCAGACAAAGAGTAGCTGTAAGGGTCCATGATTGGCTGAAGAAAGATACCCTGGACTCAAATTGTATGTAAACATAAAGAGAGTTTTATTCTGCAAGAGTCCAGCTTGCTGGGATTTCCTTATTACCAAGATAGAGAGACAACCAAGGGAGCTGGAAGACTACATTTAAAGCACACTAGGGATTCTGGCGTAGGTGACCTTTATCTTACTTTATCTCTGAGAGCATTCCATTACCAGAGCGAGGAATTCTGGGGTGGTGGCCTTTATCTTACTTCATCTTTAGAGACATTCCATTAGCGGGACATGGGGGCTGGAATCTGTTGCGGAGAGGTCTGGAAACCTGCTGATCCATTGTCCTCTCTTCAGGCTAGGTAGCTGGGCACGGTCTAGTTTGTGACCAGCTGCCTGAAGCCTGGTTTTTTTGTTGTTGTTGTTGTTTTGTTTTGTTTTTTTGGCTGCCTTGCCTGGACTTGCCCAGTTCTTTAGGCCTAGTCTCCTAGACTGCCAATTTGAAACCTGTCATGGAGTCAGCTTAGCCTTCTCACAGCAAGCATTCTTAGCCATTACGGAGTTCAAGAACACTGGGAAAAGACCCAGACTCGATTTAATCATCATTAGCTAAACTTACTATAGCTACTAACAGGGCCACAGTCTCTAAATTGAATCGGAGACCTGTCACCCAGAGGTGGGTGAAGGGAAGGGCTTTTTAAAAAAAATATTTATTTATTTATATGTATATATAAATACACTGTTGTCTTCAGACACACCAGAAGAGGATATGAGATCCTATTGCAGATGGCTATGAGCCACCATATGATTGGTGGGAATTGAACTCAGGATCTCTGGAAAAGCAGTCAGTGCTCTTAACCTCTGAGTCATCTCTCCAGCCCCGAAGAGAAAAGCTTTTAAAGAAAAAAAACAAAAGAGCTGTTCTGCTCTGCCAAGATTAGATGGTCAAGGCAACCTCAAAATAGTCCTTGAATGTCTGCACAAGCTGGTTACAGAAGTCAAAATCAGCAGTTAGTCATTGCATAACAAGCAGATGCTCATAGCTGTACATTCCCGGGGGTGGGGGTGGGGGTGGGGTGGTGTCAAGGAGTCAGGGTTGCCAGGAACTTGAAGTCAGAGACTATTAGGTACCAAGATGGTTGCCTAGCACAAAACAAAGTTTCTTTCACCACCACGCTAGTCACGGAGCCATCTACAGTTCTCTTCTTCTTTTTTTTTTTTTTTTTTTTTTNTTNTTNTTTTNTTTTNTTTTTTTGAGACAGGGTTTCTCTGTATAGCCCTGGCTGTCCTGGAATTCACTTTGTAGACCAGGCCGGCCTCGAACTCAGAAATCCGCCTGCCTCTGCCTCCCGAGTGCTGGGATTAAAGGCCTGCGCCACCATGCCCGGCTGCTCTTTTTGTTTTTATTTTATTATTTCTGTAGGTATGTGTGTGGTGTGAATGTGAGTGTGGGTGTGGATGTGTGACTATCACAGAGGTCAGAGAACAACTTTCAGGAGCCTTGAGTTCCAAGGACCAAATTTAGGCCACCAAGCCTGGTTGACAGTCATTTTGCCCACTGAAGCAACTAAATGGGCCTTTAGAGTCAGTCATTCCTGAATATTCCAAAACTCCTGAATGGAATCTAAAGTGGCAAGACTAAATGACAAGCAAGTGTTAGTGGGGGTGGGTGTAGGCACAATGTTATTGTGCACGCTATGTAAAGATTATCCTTGTGTTATTGAAATGTTGATTTCTCTGTCCTCTATATCTGGTTGCAATCCTCACATGGCGCTGTAATGCTTACTTCAAGTATCTCCTTGTCTTAGTTAGGGTTTTACTGCTGTGAAGACATCACGATTAAGGCAACTCTTTATTTTATTTATTATTTATTTATTTTTGGAGACAGGGTTTCTCTGTGTAGCCCTGGCTGTCCTGGAACTCACTTTGTAGACCAGGCCAGCCTCGAACTCAGAAATCCGCCTGCCTCTGCCTCCCGAGTGCTGGGACTAAAAGCATGTGCCACCATAGCCAGGCTGTTTTGTTTTTTAAAACAGAGTCTCAGCCTATATCCCAGGACAGCCTAGAATTTACTATGCAGCACAGTCTTAAATAGCTGGCAGTCTTCCTGTATTCTGGTATTACAAGTATGTTAGGGTTTCATTGCTGTGAAAAGACACCATGGCCACAGCAACTTTTATAAAGGAAAACATTTCCTTGGGGCTGGCTTACAGCTTCACAGGTTTAGTCCATTATCATCATGGCAGGAAGCATGGGCACTGTGCAGGCAGACTTGGTGCTGGAGGAGCCTAGAGCTCTAGATCTTGATCCACAGGTAGTAAAACAAGACTATACTAGGTATAGCTTGAACAACCTGAAAGCCTGCTCACACAGTGACACACTTTCTCCAACAAGACCACACTTCTAATAGTGCCACTTCCTATGGACCAAGTGTTCAAGCACAGGAGTCTCTGGGGCCATTCCTATTCAAACCACCACATAACACCTACCCACAACTTTTTTCATTTTGGTTCAGTGTGTGTGTGTGTGTGTGTGTGTGTGTGTGTGTGTGTGTGTCTGTCTGTCTGTCTGTCTGTCTGTCTGTCTGTGTGTGTGTGTGTGTGTGTGTGTAAAGGGCAAAGGTCAGCTCAGATGTTGTTCCTCAGGCACTATTTACCGTCTGCTCTTGAAGCAAGGGTTCTCACTTGGCCTCACCCTGATTTGTCTGGCAGTCTGGCCACTGATTCCCCAGAGATCAGCCTGTCTCTACTTTTCACTTCCTCCGTGCTGGGATTAAAGACATATTTTTCTATGGTTCTGGGGATTGAACTCGGATTTAATCCTTCATTCTTTATCCCCTCTCTTCGGCTCTTTTCTTTGTTTTAGCGGTGTCCAAGCTAGACACCTATTTCATCACTGTGTGCGCTCACTGCCGCTGCCTCCTCCTCTCCTCTGCTCCCACCTTGGCAGTGCTGAGGTCACACACATGCACGGCCATACCTGGCTTTTCTAATGTTTAAGATGAAGACTGAGTGTCTGAAAGGGGCATTAGTGTCTGAATTAGGAAAGAATAAAATTTATTCCATTTCTCAAACTCACTCATAAACAACAGTCAAACTCCCAGGCTAATTTAGGAAATCAAGGAACTGGATAATGATTGTGATTTATTTTCAATTGCAAAGTAGACCCTTTTTAAAAAAGTGATACTCATATCTGCCTACATAAAAGAAACTGTGGTTAAAAACCGAAAATGCTCCTTGCTTCAAGAAATATACTTTGGCCGGGCGTGGTGGCGCACGCCTTTAATCCCAGCACTTGGGAGGCAGAGGCAGGTGGATTTCTGAGTTTGAGGCCAGCCTGGTCTACCAANAGAGGCAGGTGGATTTCTGAGTTTGAGGCCAGCCTGGTCTACCAAGTGAGTTCCAGGACAGCCAGGGCTATACAGAAAAACCCTGTCTTGAAAAAAACCAAAAAAAAAAAAAAAAAAAAAGAAATATACTTTGTAGTCCAACAGCTAAGCTGGCTACCCACAGCATCTGAGCAAGTCCCCACCATGTGTCCGGTCCTTGGTCCAAACTCTGAAAGAGTAATTGTCGAAAAAGAATCTAACTGGGTAAGCCTAGCTACTTTTGAGCTTGACATCCTTCTGCCTCAACATGAAAAGTGCTGGGATGTACTACACCATACTCGGTTTGGGATTAATTTTTAAACTCGAGGTTGCTAGACAGTCAAGCTGGTCTCGTCTATTCTTGGGCTTTCTGAACACTGGAACACCTCCCTACATGACTCAGGAAATAAGATACAGAGCAAAACATGCACAACCAATCCAGGCAAGCACTCTGCACTAAATTATGAAACTGTTGATGCTGGCTACATCCAGATACCCAACGATGAGAAACTCCAGCTAAAAGGCCAGGGAGAGGTCTGGCTATTGCAGTAAGCATTTTTTGTTCTGAGCAGGAGAGAAACTGAGTCTGAACTTCACATAGAGATGGCTCAGGGAAAGTACCTCTTTCTTTCTTAGGTACATACCTGTGATCTCACTGCTGGGAGGCGGGGACAATGAGACTCTTGTCTGCAGAATCAAGGAAATCCAAATAGGAGGAGAGACATCATTAGCTTGAGGAATGTGTGAAAGCCTTCCCTACAGGAAGCTTGCTCTTTGCTCCTCTCTCACTTTGCAGTCAAACATGGAGATCAAAGCTGAAACTACAGGGTCAGCTCCATTCTGAGCCATAGGGAAGGAGGGAATCTTAAAAATGAGCAGGAAAAGACGACAAAGAGAGGAGAGGGGAGGTGGGTGACTAAGGACATAAGCACTCAGCACAGTGTGCCCTAAGTGTAACAGGACAGAAGAAAGAAGGGCTGATTTAAAAATGAGCTGCTTTGCCGGGCGTGGTGGAGCATGCCTTTAATCCCAGCACTTGGGAGGCAGAGGCAGGCAGATTTCTGAGTTAGAGGCCAGCCTGGTCTACAAAGTGAGTTCCAGGACAGCCAGGGCTA
>NC_034602.1:10382946-10387841 GCF_900095145.1 Mus pahari
AAAAAAAAAAAAAAAAAAAGCTGCTTACTCCATTCCAGGAGGGAGGGCTGCCAAGGGATGCATCTTGCTGGAGGGACACCAAATGGGTTGGGATATGCAGGGTGGGTCTGCAGCCTGTACAGAAGTAAGGAGCAGAGGCGAAGCAGGACCTCAGAGGCAGGGGCAAACCTTTTGAGAGTTGCTTCTTTTGACACCAGCTTCCTTTTGCTGCCTGTTTTGGGAAACTACACATGTTGTGTTCTGTCCATTACCACCAGGAACAGAGCTGCGAAAGGGCCTCACCTTGTCTACTAACAGTCCTTGCTTTTTCCATCCTGCAGTCTGGCCTGGTCAGTTGAACCAACTGTAGATACCGGACTCATTCGTAATCCTCCTGCAGCAGTGTCCCTACATGCCAGGATTAGAGGCATTTACCACCATATCTGGAGGTGGAAAATTATCCTTGCAGTTGGGAGGAAGGTGTGACGATAGAAGATGAGAAAAGCAACTGGGAGAAGTTGGGAGCAGAAGGCAGAGGGTAGCGACGCTGAGAGATGAAAGGAACTGAGAGTCCAAGTCAGGGCAGAGCTGGACTTGTTGCTTCAGGCCTATCATCCAGCTTCCAGGAGACTGAGGTAGGAAAATCAAACACTCGAGGCTAGCCTGGGCTACAGAGAGAGAGTTCAAGGCAAATCTATGAAACTTATCTCAGAAGAGTGAGCAGAGGATGTAGCCCAAAGGCAGAACAGTGCCTTAGACTGCAAGGGCTGCATTCAGTCTGAAGCACATCAACAAAAAGTTAGGCTGGGCCCATGGCCCATATGTAAATATGAGCACCAGAGTTTGAATCTCCAGAAACCACAAAATAGTGAGTCAAGACAGAGTTCTCTGATCAAGGCTCCATCTTTAACTGGAGGGTCTTGAATTTAAGGGGGGAAAGAGCCATCTCCTACTTGGCCAGGATCTCATTGCTTTGGCAGGATCTGGTCAGGATCAAGCTCAGGGGCTCAGCAGGTAGCTTCTTGCAGGAGGCTGCAGAGGTGCCAGACAATAGACTTTACCTTGGTCAGAAGACTCCACCCTGGGTGGGCTAGCTGACTCTTGCAGAAACAGGTCTGATTCTGTCCACTCAAGGCTGGAGCATAATTCCTCCCTTTTTATTTATTAAAAATTAGCTGGGCCGGGTGTGGTGGCACACGCCTTTAATCCCAGCACTTGGGAGACAGAGGCAGGTGAATTTCTGAGTTCGAGGCCAGCCTCGTCCACAGAGTGAGTTCCAGGACAGCCAAGGCTACACAGAGAAACCCTGTCTCAAAAAACAAAACAAAACAAAACAAAATTAGCTGGACTGGGGCATAAGATTTACTTACACGCCATGGTCCTGCCTGGGAATTATGGTGGCTGGTGGCTATGCATGGCTTGGGTCTGACTGTCTATACTTCTGCTGACCTGTCCCAGAGAACACACGCAGCTTGTTTGTGCTTATTTGCACAAACATGGCCTTTTAGTGTTTATTATGAACAAACACAGCCTTTTGGCATATGCTTCTGTCTTAGGTTGATAAGAGCCATAGACCAGCGGCCAGTCCTTGACTGCCGGCTCTCATAGCACACCTTTTTCCCATTCAGACCAAAGCCATGATATGTGCTCAATATATCTCTTCATAGGGATGAATCACTGCCATATCTGAGCTTTGCTGAAGGTGAGTGAGCCTGTATGGAGGTAATTGAACTGCTTGAAATACAAAGTCAAAGGTTAAAAGCATCAGAATTAAGGTAGTCTGTGGGGATGTCCCAGGCACTCAATTCAGCTGCAAATTAGCAATGATCAGACCCAGGGTCTAGCCTCCCTGTGTGGGGGAGGTGACTTTGAGAATCAACAGAAAAAACTGTTACTTCTCAGGTAAATAGTGGTAATAGCCAGGTAAGCTGGCTGATAGATTTTTAGCTATCTTCATAATTGGAATCTCCAATATTGGATTTGTTTCTTTTTTTTAAAGATTTATTTATTTATTATATTTTAGTACACTGTAGCTGTCTTCAGGCACTCCACAAGAGGGCGTCAGATCTTGTTACAGATGGTTGTGAGCCACCATGTGGTTGCTGGGATTTGAACTCCAGACCTTCGGAAGAGCAGTTGGGTGCTCTTACCTACTGAGCCATCTCACCAGCCCCCTATTGGATTTATTTCTAGACCCGTCCATGATTGAGTCAGAATAACTGGTCACATTAAAGGAAAGAGAAGAGTCATTATAACTCCTCCTCTTGATTAATTTTTCTAAGTCAGTCTCCACAGTCTCTGTGTTCCCTGCCCCACAAGGTCTAAAAGCTTGAAGCAAGGCAGCTTGTGTAATCTGAGACATAGGCAAGCAAAGGTGGGTCAAGAACTTATACCCAATACAGCATTCCTGTCACCATTGTCAGGGCACTCAGCAAGCTCATAGGTCAGCATCATCATTTTGTGACAGTATGTCACACCAATCACTCTGGCAGCTAGCACGCTCCTGCAGCAT
Organism: Mus pahari; assembly: GCF_900095145.1. Lineage (NCBI taxonomy): Eukaryota > Metazoa > Chordata > Mammalia > Rodentia > Muridae > Mus > Mus pahari. The sequence continues at coordinate 10,385,438 of NC_034602.1, forward strand.
TCTTTGGAGAAAACACAAGCATGCCCTCTGCCCCATATTAACTACCCAATCAGGATCATGCCATTGCCAATAAATGGATCCTTTCATCTCACCTAGGCATGTGTATGCCTAGTTGTAGAATGCTATAGACACTCAGTTCCCTGGCATCCAAATTTTAAAAATATTAACAATAAAAAGCTTTATTTAAATAATATGCTTTAATATATAATCCCCCCCTTTTTGTTTTTTAAGAAGATATTGTTTTAAAGTTCCACAATACCTGTCCTTGAGACATATAAAAAAAAAAAATCTCATGGGTAACATTGATAAAACATTTCAAATACTTGACTGTAATAGCCAGTTTCATTATCTGTTTCAATCTGATTTGGAACACCAAGCATAAAAAAAAAATTAATGCGTAATGACTAATTACATTTTTAGTTGCTTTTCTTGTTAAAGCAGTTGGCAACCAGAAAGCTGAAAAGGTGTCAATAGTCATATCTACATATTTTATTTTTCTAAGATCAGAAATATAAGTATCCATTTGCAATAACTGGTTAAGTGTAAATACTGGAGAATTAACACCATTATCTGGAACAGGTAGAAATTGAGGACACTGAGAACAAGTCTTTACAATTTGACATAAACATTGTCTAAAAATAGCAAACTATTATCTCAAACTACTACTATTTTGAGGATGTAAAGAATGAGATTATATGGCCAATTATTCTTTTTTTGTTTTGTTTTGTTTTTTGTTTGTTTTGGTTTGGTTTGGTTTGGTTTGGTTTTTCGAGACAGGGTTTCTCTGTATAGCCCTGGCTGTCCTGGAACTCACTCTGTAGACCAGGCTGGCCTTGAACTCAGAAAGATCCTCCTGCCTCTGCTTCCCCAGTGCTGGGATTAAAGCCACCATGCCTGGCTTGAAGCAAAGTTTAACAACTTATCTTTTGGATGATTATCAATTTTGCCTAAAAAGTTTACTATGCAATAAGCCAAATATCAATATTCTGCAATAACGAATTTAATTGCTGTTTGAAACAAGGAATAGATGTTTAAAGTACCTTCATGATTCTATCCTACAATTTTTTATTAGCATCACAACAGCTTCATAACAGGATGTTAAAACTTTACTTGGAGATGAAGAAAGATGAATCCACATCAATTCTCCCTTTACCAAAGAATTGCTGTGGGCACATCGGGTAATAATAACTAAAATAAGCAGCTAACATTTGACTACCATTGATTACAATTGATAACAATTGATTATGGAAGCTTATTCTACTTTCTGCAAAGCTATTTGTCTCTCACCAGTTAATTTTCATCTCCCTTGATAACATCCAACAATCCATTCTCTTTAAAATCAATATCAAAAGCATCACTTTCATGTTACAAAGTTTGGCTGTCAATTCTTACATATGAGTGCATGACAGTGCAACTTTTAATGCTTCATTAAAGAGACACTGTTTTATATCATATCCCTTATAGGTCTAGTTTCTAGGATAAGAATTACAAGCTGGGTGTGGTGGCACACGCCTTTAATCCCAGCACTTGGGAGGCAGAGGCAGGTGGATTTCTGAGTTCGAGGCCAGACTGGTCTACAAAGTGAGTTCCAGGACAGCCAGGGCTACACAGAGAAACCCTGTCTCGAAAAACCAACAACAACAAAAAATTTGCCTTCAGTCTCAGAATTGACTGGGGTCATGCTTCAATGTTGTCTGTCTTTTTTCTCTTTAATTCTCACTGGAGAACCTGTTGACTGACTGAATGGGCTTGGTCAATTGTCATAGCAGAGAGCATGCTGACATGCAGGAAAATATGGGTCTGGAGATCGAAATGTTGCAGGAAAAGAGAGAGCCCCTTAAGCTGTCTGAAACCTTAAAGCCCACCGGGAGTGACATACTTCCTCCAACAAGGTCACACCTACTCCAAGGCTACACCTCCCAATTGGCCTCACTGAGCCTAATGGGGCCATTCTTATTTGAACCACCACATATTGTATGGTGTTCTGCTTGCATGTTTGTCTGTACACTATGTGTATGCCTGGGACCCCTGGAGGTCAGAAGAGGGAATTGGAGCTCCTGGAACTAGAGTTACAAATTGTTGTGAGCGACCATGTAGGTGTTAGAACTTAATCTTCCTCTAGAAGGGCAGTCAGTGCTCTTGACAGTTAAATATCTCTTCAGCCCTGCCCCCATGTATTAATAAAAGAAATAATGCATTTCAATTAAACTTAAAGCTCCTTTTGGCTTCCTATCCCCATCGTATTAGCTACCCTCACATAGTCACATAGTCACACCCTATTCCCCTCAGCCACCATAAACTGTGTTTTCCTTTCCTTTCCTTTCCTTTCCTTTCCTTTCCTTTCCTTTCCTTTCCTTTCCTTTCCTTTCCTTTCCTTTCCTTTCCTTTCCTTTCCTTTCCTTTC
>NC_034602.1:10389516-10416032 GCF_900095145.1 Mus pahari
ATATATATATATATATATATATATATATATATATATATATATATATATATAATAGGCTAAGGATTTTTTTCCCAGAAGGACTATAGTACTTGCCTAAGTATACATAGGTCCTAGGTTCGATCCCCAGCCCAACGTGAGCAAAGGCTGGTGTGGTGTTACAGGCCTGCAATCCTGAATAAGAAGACAGACTGTAAGTTCAAGAACATCCAGGCTACATAGCAAGGTTGAAGCCAGCCTGAACTACGTGAGACCCTGTCTCAAAAAAAAAAAAAAAAACCTTTTCTACTTTTTTAAATCTATCGTTTGTTTTATTCTAACACTACTTTAAAACTGTAGTCCTCAAAAAGCCTTTTTTTTCTTTCCACATAATGACATGGCTTAAAAATTAGTGTGGCAAATATTTGAGAGAAGTCAAGTAGAGTTCCCCAAGCCTATAATGCCACAGCTTGGACCTGAGGCAGGAAGAGCACAAACTGTAGGGTGGCTTGAGCTATATAGAAAGTTCTAGGCCGCCGGGCGTGGTGGCGCATGCCTTTAATCCCAGCACTCAGGAGGCAGAGGTAGATGGATTTCTGAGTTCGAGGCCAGCCTGGTCTACAGAGTGAGTTCCAGGACAGTCAGGGCTACACAGAGAAACCCTGTCTCAAAAAAACAAAAAACAAAAACAAAAAACAAAAAACAAAAACAAAACAAACAAAAAAACAACAAAAAAGAAAGTTCTAGGCCAATTTGGGCTATAGAGTGAGATCCTGCCTCAAAACAAACAAAAACCAGGGACTAGGGCTATAGCTGTGGTTCCTTTACTTCATTTTTATTTTGTCCAGCATGTACAAGGCCTTAGAATCAAGCAAAATGCAAAAGAAGGTGCTTGGAACTTGATGTTAAAGCTCTCCTATTTTGTTCTCCTAAAGTCCTCCGTGCAGTGGGATGTTCTCTTTGACAACAACTAGGATTTGGAAGACAAGACAAAAGTTCTACGGCTCCTATATCCCACTCCCACAGTAAGTGGTACCTGATTTCAAACCTTTCAAACAAGGGCCAGCGTCATCACTAACCTTAAGCTGGAAGTCACTTTGGGGAAAGCTTGAATTCCTTTTGTTAAATTAAGAAAGAACCTTTTATTTATTTGTTGGTTGGTTTTGGTTTGCGTGTGTGGTGCATACGCCACGGCACATGTGTGGATGTAAGACGATAACTTGCAGGCGCTGATTTTCTCCTATGTGTTGGTGCCTGGAATCAGACTAAGCTAGACAGCAAGCACGGGTACCCACTGACGTCATCTCCCACTGACGTCACCTCACAGGCCCTGAACTTAAATCCCTGAGCGGAGTTTGCACTTAAGCTGGAAGTCATAGCCACAAACAGACTAGAAGCAAGACAATGCTTGTGTATCTGGTTCTGCTTGCCTGTTTCCAGTTGAGAGCCCTTATCACCAAATTACGCCTCTAATTACGGCTGCTAAAAAGGCAGACTACGGAAAGATTTCTGTAATTGGTCACGGTGCTGGTGGTAGGCAGGGGTACATTTTTTTGTTTTGTTTTGTTTTGTTTTTTTCAAGACAGGGTTTCTCTGTGTAGCCCTGGCTGTCCCGGAACTCACTCTGTAGACCAGGCTGGCCTCGAACTCAGAAATCTGCCTGTCTCTGCCTCCCAAGTGCTGGGATTAAAGGTGTGTGCCACCATGCCCGGCTGCAGGGGTACATTTTGAAGAAAGCTAAAATTAAATTTTTTTGATGTTGGTTTTTGTTATTTGTTTGTTTATTTGTTTGTTTGTGACAGGGTTTCTCTGTGTAGCTCTGAGTATCCTGGAACTCACTTGTAGACTAGGCTGGCCTTAAATTCAGAGATCTGCCTGCCTCTGCCTCTCAAGGCCTGGGAGGCCCATACCCACCCCTGGCTCAGACTGAACTTTCATTAGACTATTTTTCAGTTTTTGGCAGATGAGCCAATTGCCCATATTATCCTCCCTGAGACATGGCTATGGGTTTATAAGGGAAGAGGGGGGAGTCCTTCCTTCTTTCTATGAATTTTTTAAATCTGTGTGTAGTGCATGTCTGTGTGGGGGTTTGTACAGATGTGTTTGTTCACAGAAGACAGAAGAGCCTTCATATCCCCTGGAACTGGAGTTACAGGTGTTTGTGAGCATCCTGGCATGGGGGCTGGGAACTGAATTCAGGACCTCTGGAACAGTTAAGCAACTGTTCTTACCTCCTGAGCCATTTTTTCCAGCCCTTAAAATCCTTCTCTAAAGGTGTTTTGTTTTTATTTGTTTTTGGTTTTGTGCAGATATTTAGTGTCTAGAACCAAAATCTGAACAGGGAACCCAGGACAAGTAGAACTCACACCAAATAATTTCTCTCTTCTCTTTCAGAGAGAGTAGGAGCCACAGTCTCTTTGCTTTGTAGCTTTGCCTACAAGGTTAGTGAAATGCTTTGCACAACACTGTCCCTAGGTTAATAATTGATCTAACTGGGGTAAAAGTCATGTGCCTTTGCCACGATGCATGCTTTTTTTCCTTTTTGCAAAAGACTTAGTTATTGCACACTGATAGTCATTCAATGCTGTGTCAGCAGATCATTCTAGAATGTAAGCATATTGCTCACAGTGCTTCAGGCAGCAAAGGATAATTTCCTCTGCGCTGATAATACTATAACCTTTCTGATAGAACTTTCTAGAAAAAAGAAAAAGGGACCAAAGAGACAAGATCACACTTGGGTAGTGTTTGAAACAGATTGTATACATCTCAAAACTGAGACCATTCAAGTGGGCTCCCCTGCCCCTGTCCCAGGGCTGGAGATTGAATCCGGGCCCTGGGGAATTCGAAACAAGACCTGGAGAGAAGGTTCAGCAGTTACGAACACTGACTGCTCTTCCAGACAGAGAACCTGGAATTCAAGTCCCAGCATCTACATGGCAGCTCACAACTGTCTGTTAACTCCAGTTCCAGGAGACCAGGCAGCAATGGATTCACACACACATACACACACATTCCCACAGACACACACATTCCCACAGACACACACAGGTAAAACACTCAATGCACATAAAAATAAATAAATCTTAAAAAAAATTGGAGAAAGGAAAAATGAATGCTAGGCATACACTGGTGATAGGGACATTTGTAAGTGAGTTTTTATCAAACTATAGAGACACTCAAAAGAACACAGTACAGGCTGGACATGCTGGCACAAGCATTTAGTCCCAGCACTTAGGAGGCAGAGGCAGGTGACAGTCAGTGAGTTTGAAGCCAGCCTGGTCTACAGGGTGAGTTTCAGGACAGTCAGGACTACACAGAAACCCTGTCTCTAAAAGCCAAAAAAGAAAACCCAACAACAACAACAAAAAAGATTTAAAAAATAAATTGAATAAATAAACAAGCAAATAAATAAGTAAATAAATATATAACAAAAAACTGAGTGAGTTCAAGGTCAAACCCAGCCAAGGCTAAAGAAAAATATTGAATCTCAATCAACAAAAAACAAAACTCAGGGGCTGGAGAGACTGCTCTACAGTTAAGAGCACTGATTGCTCTTCCAGAGGTCCTGAGTTCAATCCCCAGAGACCACATGGTGGCTCTCAACCATCCGTAATGGGATCTGTCGCCCTCTTCTGGTGTACTCTAGGGCAGCGGCAGTGTACTCATACATAAAGTAAACAAAATCTTAAAAATAAAACAAAACAAAACTCAGATCATTCGTACTCAGCTTGGTGAATTCATAAAGTTCAGAGACATGAAGCAGAATGCCATCTAGCCTGCCGATCCCCACACATCCCAGTCACACTCCTAAGCAGCCTTCCTCCTCCTCTTCCTTCTCATGGTGTGTGCTCCGGAGGCCCTCGCCTTGAACTGCGGTGTGTGTGTGTGTGTGTGCGCGCGTGTGTGTGCGTGTGCGTGCGCGCGTGCGTGCGTGCGTGCGTGCGTGCGTGTGTGTGTGTGTGTGTGTGTGTGTGTGTGTGTGTGTGTGACTGGTTCTCTCCACATAGCTTTGGCTGTCCTGGAAATTACTATGTATATCAGGTTAGGCTTGAACTCACAGAGATCTGCCTGCCTCTGCCTCCCGAGTGTTGGGATGAAGGTGTGTGCCACCATGCCTTGCCTATTTTATTATTTTATGTGCACCCCTCTTCCTACACACACGGTGAACCTGAGACCTCTGTAAGAATGAGTGCTCAGCTGGGCGTGGTGGCCCACGTCTTTAATCCCAACACTCGGGAGGCAAAGGCAGGTGGATTTCTGAGTTCGAGGCCAGCCTGGTCTACAACGTGAGTTCCAGGACAGCCAGGGCTACACAGAGAAACCCTGTCTCAAATAAAAAAAACAAAAAACAAAAAACAAAAAAAACGTCTTCTTCTATCCTGAGGGATGAAAGGCATGGTACAGTGGTAGAGCGCTTGTGTAGCTTTCTCATTGCCGGATTTAACATCCAGCACCACAAATTTAAATAAAAGAAAATAATCTTTTACATCTAAATTGGCTAGAACTTACTGATATCATAACTTTTTTTTTTGGTTGTTTGTGTATTATTTGTGGGGTTGTGAGAACTTTCTCCACTGAGACTTAAACATCTACCCCTCCTTGTGAGACACCGAGAATGAACAAAAGCAGGATTCTACCAAGGTCCAATGTGGGGAGCTTACAGAGCACTGGTTGGGGGTTACTTGCAGGAGAACTATTGACTCCAAACAGCCACACCACCAGAACAATCTTACCCTAGTACTGATGGTGGCTTTCCCATAACCCTTCTGTGATCTACATTCATGGGGCCCTGTGCGATGGAGGTAGAATTATGTATAGATGGCCAGGAGGTACAGGGCTGTGTGATTGAGACGAAGTGAGAGTCTCATTACCTTCTCTCTGCCCCTCCTTCTAGGAGAGAACGGCAACAGTCCACAGGCCCAAATGAAGGGTTTCTTACAAGTAATCATGGCTGCTTTGCTGAAGATGACGGCTCAGAGAACAGCACTTCAACTCGTGTGTGTGCATATCTGTGCACATTTTGTGTTCTGGGAAATAGTTTAAGAAGAACCAGCATGTTCCCACACTTGTGCCGACAACTCTCTGTCCCAGCGGCTTGGCCAGCTGTGCACTGGAGAGCAATGGCTGAACTGTTTTTATCTTGCAGAGAGGCTCTCTGGCCCAGAGCTCCTGAAAAGTCTCCACCCAGCTTGCTAAATTCCCACTGGCCGAGGTGTTACCACATCAGCCCCATGCTTCAAAGCCCCCGTGGCCTTTGTGGTGCATATCAGGCAAACCCTGACGAATCCGCCATTGAAGCCAGTAGACACCTTGTCCTCGTGCTACGCCTGTCCAAAAGGACTTAACTCTCCCTTGCTTTCTCTCTTCCTCAGTCCAAACTGGAAGTCCCGCCTACTCGCCCCGTGATTGGCTCCTCTATTCATTAGGGGATTGAGCATGTGTGACTCACTCCCTGTCTGAAACCCCTCCCAGGAGAGCAGAATTAGCATCAAAACACAAATAGCACCAGGCCATCCACAACAATTTTGCATGCAAGTGTGAAGGTTATCATCAGGATATCTCTTTCAAACTCTATGGTGGTAAACTTGGTTGTATCCCTCCCATTCCAGCACCTTTCCTCTCTCTCTCCATCAGGTTCCTCGGCCCTAGTGAGCAACAGGAGCATACTAAAAAAGCACAGTTCTTTTTAAAAAAATATTTAATTACACTTATTTATTGGAGTGTATGGATGCACATGTGCATGCATGCACACCACAGCCTACGTACAGATGTTGGAAAATAGACGACAACTTCCAGGAGTCAGTCTTCTCTTTCCACTTTGGGTTCCAGAGATCAAACTCTGATAGTTAGGCTTGGCAGCAACCTCCTTCTCCCTGAGACAGGGTCTCTCAGTGTGGTCCTAGAACTCACCATATAGACCAGGCTGACCTCAAATTCAAAGACACCCCCCTGCCTTCCTTTAGCCATGAAAGTTCTAGTGATGGGAGTTGGGTCATGAAGCTTTCTGTCAGAACCATTTCTCTGGCCCTTATTTTAGCACTATCTTCAGAGCATGCCCGGCAATGGCAAACTTCTTCACTCACTGAGTCATCTTGTCAGACTAAGAGCTTTAGTTCAGCTGAGTGGTGGTGGCAGCGATGTACACCTTTAATCCCAGCACTCGGGAGGCACAGGCAGCAGATCTCTGAGTTTGAGGCCAGCCTGGTCTACGGAGTGAGTTCCAGGACAGCCAGGACTACACTGTCTCAGAAATTGAAGCAAAACATAACCTAGTTCTGAACGGTATATACTCTGTGTGCCACCTTCTTAATAGCTGGTGTGGATTAAAACCAAGCAGCAGAAGCGTAAGGCAGCCGCTGCATTAACCCCAAGAGCTAAAACAACACCTGCATAGTCTCCTGAGGTCTGAGCCCACGGCTCTTAACATCTATTTTGCTTTACGTGGCTCACTCCATTTTTGTAATGTAATTTGCTTGTGAAAAGAACAATATGATTGGTGAAAATAAGCTCACAGATAACCAAGGTGGGTGTGCCCTATCCACCCAGCTGGTTTTAAACAACCAATCTATTTCCCTATGCATCTGTTGCTTTTCTCCTCACTGTGACAGAATACATGGTACAGGAAGGAAGGAAGCCCCGAGTGAATGAAATACTTTCTGAATGTGTGCCTTGGACGTGTCCACGATCCGTAAGACCAGGCACACCCTAACAGGGGTGGGTGAGGCTCAAGGAGGCCGCAGCAGAGTCTTCCTCTTATTCACGGGCAAACCTTTGCCTGCTTGTTTGTTTGTTTTCTGAGACAGGGTTTCTCTGTGTAGCCCTGGCTGTCCTGGAACTCACTTTGTAGGCCAGGCTGGCCTCGAACTCAGAAATCTGCCTGCCTCTGCCTCCTAAATGCTGAGATTAAAGGCGTGCGCCACCATACCCAGCTTTTTTTTTTTTTTTTTTTTTTGCAAATGTTGATAGTGCAAGAAGTGTCCACAAAAGCTTTCTTTCCCCAGGTATTTGTAGCCTGAAGACTACTCCCGTACAGAGACTGTTCCTACTGAGATCAGCTGAACCTGCCTTCTTCATCCAGGTCTGTGCAACAACCCTGCCTTTGTTTATGTGTGTTTAATAAATAACTCCTTGATCATCTTTGTTCATCTATTATAGAGATGAACATCCTTATTTGTCTCTAGAATAACAGCTTGAGCTGCCAGGGTCCTGCAGTCTCTCCATCAGAGTCCAGTCAACCCGATCCCACCCTTCCTTCCCTCCTGTCTGTCTGTCTGTCTGTCTGTCTGTCTGTGAGTTTATCTTTTCTTCATTTCCATCACCATCCTAGCCATGTCCATCCCTGGATCTCTGCTGGGTGCAGCAACCTGGCAAGAGGAATGTAAGAAAAGAAGACTTCATCCCTGTGTAGTTTCAGGGGAAGGCATGGCGGCAGGAATGGAGGCAGCTGGTCTTGCTGCACCCACAGTCAGGAAGCATCAAGGCAGGACTGCTAGGGTTCACCTTTGTTGCAAGATCTTCCTTGTCCAATTACATTAGTGTAGAGGAGGTCTGGGATTGGACAGGAAAAAGGGAGGCGGAGCTAAGTGTTGCAGAGACAGCATATCAGGAGAGAGAAGGGGAGAGGTAGAATGAAGGCAGATGTCAACCAGTGTGGCTTGAACCAGCCACGGGTAGTTATGATATCATAATGTTAGAATAATTGGGATAAAGTTTTTATCATCAATTGACTGAAATTATTGTTTTGGCATCTTTTACATTGTGATTTTATTGATACATAAATCTGATTGGTTAACTGTAAGCTTTAAGAGTTTTGATTTTCCCGGGTTGCTGGAAGTTGTGATATCTAACCACAAGGCTGGCAGTTCAATTTGGTTACTGTAATGTGGGACAGAGTCAGCGGGACCCCATGGGGCACAGTGTTGTTGCCCGCCAGTGTTGGCACTAGAGCTGGAATGTGCCTGCTCCTTTTAAGTATTTCCCGAAACACACCTTTTCCTCTATTCTGTTTCCATCCAGGACCCCATGAGGCAGTGCCGCCTACATTCAGAGAAAGTCTTCCTGCCTCAACTCATTCTAGAACCTTCCTCACAGACATTCCCGGGACTTTGTCTTCTGGGTGATTCTAGATCCTGTCACATTAATAGTCAATATTAACCCACTGCAGTTTATAAAATAAAATGTTTAAAAACATAATCACGCCGGGCGGTGGTGGCGCACGTCTTTAATCCCAGCACTCGGAAGCAGAGGCAGGCAGATTTCTGAGTTCGAGGCCAGCCTGGTCTACAGAGTGAGTTCCAGGACAGCCAGGGCTACACAGAGAAACCCTGTCTCGAAAAACAAAACAACAAACAAACAAACAAACAAACAACATAATCACAGTATGTTGGTTTTCTTTGTTAAATGTTACTGAGTTTGTTTACTTAGTATATGTATGCACGTGTTCAGAGGTCAGAGGATGACATGGAGGAGCAAGTCCTGTAGCCAGGAAGGTCCTAGTAATGGACTCAGGCCACCACGTTTGCAGGTTTGAACCATTTCACTGCCCCTTATTAGTACTGTCTCCAAAGTCAACCATCCACTCATTGAAAGTAGTAGCTTGGCTGTTTCTGGGCTACAACTGGAAGGCTTGGCTTCATTGCATTGGATCCTTGGGCATTAGAGAGGAAACCATTCTGTCCCATGCACACACTAGTTAATTAAATTTTGTAAAGTAAGTAGAATAGGGATGGAGAGGTGGTCCAGAGGTTAACTGCTCTTAGACAGCTCCACAGCAATTGTAACTCTAGTTCCAGGGAAACTGTCACTTCTTCTTGCCTCCATAGAGACTACATACTTGTGCAGGAAAAACATTCATACATACAACCTAAAATAAGTGAAATAAAATAGAGCTCTCTTTTTGCACTTCTAACACTTTTTCTGCAGATTCTTAATCCAATGTATACAGTAAAATAATAACACGATCCTACAGATGCAGCCGTTAACAAATGTTAAAGAATGACAGCAAAGACAGAGAAACCTTACCACACAGAGTAAAACAAAGGGTTTTAGTTTGTTCTAACCCACTGTGACTGTTAATCATTTATATTAGTTACCCAGGGAAAACATTCAAATCTGCACTCCCGTGTTTAACAAGTTTCATTCCTGTATATTTATCGACTAACTGCAGGATAGGGAGACATTGCAGCATATGTTCTAAAGGAATATGCAAATTGAATACCCTGGCCAAGCCTTGACTTCTCTCTCCAGGGCTTATTTTTAAGTCCTCACTTCATCCTGCTGTAGAGGTTTTCAAATGACACCGATTTATTTTTATTCTAAAGACAATTGAGCTACCTACTCTGTACTCTCCAGCGCTCCCCTGTGGGAGTGGATATTAGCACACAGCTTGATGCCAGCTACTTCAGGGCAGGTCACAGCCACTGCCATAGCTACCGAATGCAGCCCACCCAGAACAGAGGGGACCTGAGGACAAAGGCTTTTATCAGTTTGGGGATCTGTTTTCAATTTTGTTGTTGTTTTTGTTGTTTGAGACAGAATCTTCTTATATAACCCTGATTGGCCCAGGAACTGCCGTGAAGTTCTTGCCAACCCCCATTTGATTTTTTATTTTATTTTATTTTATTATTATTATTNTTTTTTTTTTTTTTTGGTTTTTTTCAAGACAGGGTTTCTCTGTATAGCCCTGGCTGTCCTGGAACTCACTCTGTAGACCAGGCTGGCCTTGAACTCAGAAATCTGCCTGCCTCTGCCTCCCGAGTGCTAGGATTAAAGGTGTGCGCCACCATGCCCGGCAATTTTTTTTTTTAACTAAAGTAACAGAAAGACCATCAATCTCTTGCTTTGATGGGGTCAAGGTCTATATTTAAGAGGCTAGCTCAGACATGAGCTTCTACTCCAAATCTAGCAAATGCTTGGTCTTACTTGCATTAAAAAAAGAATGAATGCAGGGTGTGGTGGCACACGCCTTTAATCCCAGCACTCGGGAGGCAGAGACAGGCAGATTTCTGAGTTCGAGGCCAGCCTGGTCTACTAAGTGAGTTCCAGGATAGCCAGGGCTATACTGAGAAACCCTGTCTCGAAAAACCAAAAAAACAAAAAAAAAAAAAAAAGAATGAATAATCAGATACAGTCTCAGCTGGTGTTAATTAAAATGCAGTCTCAAGTAGGAAACACATATTAAATAAGCAAGTAGGCAGAGGTAGGTAATGCTTTAAATTATACATGGAAGGGAAGAAATCCTGCTGTAGGACCCCCTCTCGGGGACCCCCCCTCAGGTCACAGGTGTCAGGGTATCCCAAGGAAACACAAGAGACCTTCTTGTTGCAAAAGCATGAGGCAGTTTAATGGCGGAGCTCCGGGCCGATGTGTACCTCACGCAGGAGGTAGAGGCATCGACCATGAGGCTCGAAAGCTAGGGGTTTTTATGGGGTACGGGTCGGGGGGTTGGGGAGAATTGGCTCGGTTACACGTGATTGGCTCATTTGAACGTCAGCAAGGCGGTTACAAGTCAGCAGAATAGTACTTGTGGCCTAGGGAATTTCAGGGGCCAGGGCTTATCAGGAAGGACAATACATCTGAGTGATATACAACTTTATGCACTTTAAACTATGTCTCAATGAAGGGGAGTAGGGGGTAGGTGCTGTCCTGCCAGATGGCTGTCGAGCCAGCCAAGGCCAAGTTCTTGCACTCCTCAGATGGCTGTTGAGTTGGCCAGAATAGCCAAGGCCAGTTGGCTTTATTTTCAAGGGGACATGGGTTTGCTTTTTTTAAGGCAGTTTTTTTTTTGTTTTTTTGTTTGTTTGGTTTTGGTTCTGGTTTTTCGAGACAGGGTTTCTCTGTATAGCCCTGGCTGCCCTGGAACTCACTTTGTAGACCAGGCTGGCCTCGAACTCATAAATCCACCTGCCTCTGCCTCCCAAGTGCTGTTAAGGCAGTTTTTAACCTTAAGTTTTTACATTAAAAGAACCCTTTTATGTCTCACATTATTTGAACCTTGAATTTACACAATTTTCTTTCTTTTTTTTTTAAAAAGATTTATTTATTTATTATATTTAAGTACACTGTAGCTGTCTTCAGATACTCAAGAAGAGGGCGTCAGATCTTGTTATGGATGGTTGTGAGTCACCATGTGGTTGCTGAGATTTGAACCCTGGACCTTCAGAAGAGCAGTCGGGTGCTCTTACCTACTGAGCCATCTCACCAGCCCCCACAATTTTCTTTTAAAGTTACATGAATCCCAGGNCTTAAATTTCATTTCCCTTCACTGCTAGGGAAGGGGGTAGTGTGCATAGACTTAGAGCAGTGGCTCTCAACCTGTAGGTCATGGCCTCTTTGGCAAACCTCTGTCTCTAAAAATAGTTTCATTATGACTCATAACAGTAGAAGAATTACAGTTATGAAGTAGCAATGATACAATTTTATGGTTCGGAATGACTTACTGGAGGAGGGAACAGTCAAAAGAATGGAGTGTTAGGTGTGGACATGCTTATTACCACCGCACCTGGGAGACAGAAGTCAGAGGATCAGCAGTTCAAGGTCATTCGTGGCTACATAGCAAGTTCAAGGCCAGCACTGGCTACATGATACCCTGCCTCAACAATAGGCAGGGGTTGAAGGCTGTTGTATAGAATGGAGACAGGTGAGATTCCAGCCCACAACTAGATTACTTAGAGCCTTAGGGGCTCTGCAGTGGGCTTTGAACTTCATCCCAAGGACAGTGGGAATCATTAACAAGTGACACCTGGTCTGGAAAAGGGTTCCAGGATGGCCCTTGCAAAAGTAATTTCATGCTTTTTCCGTTCTCTTCGCTTCTCGCATCGGTGCGGATGCCAGAGCCGAGCCCGCGTCGCCATGCCTCGGAAAATTGAGGAGATCAAGGACTTTCTGCTCACAGCCCGGCGGAAGGATACCAAGTCTGTCAAGATCAAGAAGAACAAGGATAATGTGAAGTTCAAGGTTCGTTGCAGCAGGTACCTTTACACCCTGGTTATCACAGACAAGGAGAAGGCAGAGAAACTGAAGCAGTCCCTACCCCCGGGTTTGGCAGTGAAGGACCTGAAATGAACCAGACCTGCGTGTGACTATTAAAAACCCTGAAAAGTCAAAAAAAAAAAAAAAAGTAATGTCATGTCATGAAGGACACATGGCTTCTGGGCTGCATTAGGAGACAGCAGTGAAGAGAGCCTGGCAGGGCAGAGAGGGCAGCAGGCTCTAGGTGGAAGGGACTGGCCGGTGAAAGCAATGTGCTGGAGGGGTGGTACTGCGTCATGGGAGGGGGAAGACAGTGGGGAAGGTTTCGTTTTATGTTGTGACCATCAAAGTGAACAGTGATGACAGGACAGAGGGCAATCGTCCTCACATGGGGAGAGTAGCGACTGGGACCCCCACACAGGGATTGAAAGCATTTTGCCCTTCGACTTTTGCCACCCTACCTGGGAGGACGCCCTGTGGTTCGAGTACTGTGGTTGGTCGCGTCTCACGTGCAGCTGGAAACCTAAAGTCTGGATTCCCCGGTCTCCACTTTCAGGTGCTGTACAGCCCTGCCCTCTGCTGGTCAATTCTGGTAGACACCCAAGAAACGAAGCTGCAGAAACTGCACACACAGGCAGCAAAGACAGAGTATGTCTTATACTTAGATGTATGTCTTAGTTAATTTTCTATTATAGTAACACAACACCATGACTAAAGCAGTCTATAAAAATTATAATTGGAGCCGGGCGTGGTGGCACGCGCCTTTAATCCCAGCACTTGGGGGGCAGAGGCAGGCGGATTTCTGAGTTCGAGGCCAGTCTGGTCTACAGAGTGAGTTCCAGGACAGCCAGGGCTACACANAGAAACCCTGTCTCAAAAAAAAAAAAAAAAACAACAAAAAAGAAGAAGAGGAGGATATACAGTGAGAAGTGCCCAGGTTTTCCAGCAAGGTTCCCCACCAGCCCTATGGGAACATTGATTCATTCATATCTGTAACACTTTCTATTGTTAGGTAGCTTTTGTTTTGTTTTACATTCGATTGTTTATATCATCTGGTGTTAGCCAAGTAAACAGAAAGGGTTTCAAAAGAGTTACTCAGAGACTCTTGAAACTTCAGTACCACAGAGATGAGTGTGGCCCCAGGTCTGAAATATTCTCCAGGCTGAAGTGACTGGTAAGATGGCGTGAGCAGAGTATGCTAGACAGGACTCCGCGTCCTCCAAGGGCAGGACCGCACGGACTTCTTATAGACCAGTGTGGCTCCTAGACGCTTCTTTGACCCATCCCCAGAGAAGCCTTGGAATCCGGAGTGGCATGAAAAAAGTGACAAGGAACAGGCAAAACAACATTTTGATAGAGGGAGTGGTCCACAGTCAGTAGAGCTGTCTCGGAAGCCCAGCACAGCGATGTCTGAGACTACACAGACCAGCACCAGAGAGGGCAACTGCAGGTGCTGGATCCTAAGTCCTTCCCATCCTGTCCCGGAAGAGGAGCCTAAAATGGGGTAGGGAACAGGAAGAGAATCATAGCAGGCAGAACCAGAAAGCTGACCCCACCCTCTCCTTGCCTGGTGAGTTCTCAGCCCTCAAACAGGCCTGCCTGAACAGGGAGATGAAGGTTCAAGTTAGGCAACAGTGTGGGGTTATGACTGAATCAGCCATCTTAACGTTTTAATTACTAAAACATTCTCAATAAGCCTCACACCCTGAAACTGTTCCTCCTAGAGACATGCTTACTTCGGCTGTCTGGAGCTCCATCCTTCCTGTTGCTCAAGCCCGTATCATCTCCTTCACCTCACTTTGTACCAATGAGCTATCTCTACAGTACAGTCTCTATGTCTTGAAATAAAAGAATGATCCAGCCAGGCGTGGTGGTGCACACCTTTAATCCCAGCACTTGGGAGGCACAGGCAGGCGGATTTCTGAGTACGAGGCCAGCCTGGTCTACAGAGTGAGTTCCAGGACAGCCAGGACTATACAGAGAAATCCTGTCTCAAAAAACCAAAATATAAAAAATAAAAAAAGAATAATCCAGTATTGTTTGAGGGTTTTATATCTAGGACTCCTGCTATGAGAAAAGTAGGAATCATTAGACTTTGAACGAGTATTTTGGCTTTTACTCTTTTTATTTTTTGAGACATATTCTCCTGTAGCTAACGCTCACCTCAAAACTCCTTATGTAAAGCCGGGCAGTGGTGTCGCACGCCTTTAATCCCAGCACTTGGGAGGCAGAGGTAGGCAGATTTCTGAGTTCAAGGCCAGCCTGGTCTACAGAGTGAGTTCACCAATTGGACTTTGATGGTATCTATACTTTGGTCTGTTGTGGGCTTCTTATGTGGGGGCGAGTAGATTTGTATGTGTTGTGTCTCCTCAGGAAGACTCTTGTCACACAACACCATGCCCAACAGATTTTAGGTTTTCTAAGTTTACAAAGAAATGTTCTGTCTCTCCTTTTGTATGTTTGTGCTACTAAAGGCTAAAACCTCCAAATAACAATAAAGAGATGAGGAGAGAACTATTACCTCATAAAAGTGAAATGGCTGTAATTGCTAATTCATCATGTCCTACGTTGTTAATCCAAGGAATCATGAGAACATCTACACGGGCTTACGGACAAGTCCCTGCACATCTCTTCCCCTAACTGCCCAAGCATCCTCCCCATGAAGAGGAAGTGGAATCCAAAGTCATCAGAGGGGTAGAGTCAGCCTTTCCAGGGCTTCTTCCCCAGGACGACGTCCATTTAAACAGCTGCCCACATGCAAAGTACCTTCCCGGAGCTAAGAAAAGCAGGTGAGAGGTTACATTCCTCAAGTGTAGCAGAGACAGACAAGAAGGTTTCTCCAAGAAAGCATGAGACAGTTTCACCTCATGTGTTGTCTAATCCCCTCTTCTTGGGAAGTTGAGAGAACTGCGGACCGCTGTCGCACTTAAACACAGTGACAATCAGGTGTATGCAGCCACAGATGTCTGGTCAGTACTTATGGCAGAACCTCCCAGGATGCCCCAGTAACAGATGAGATCTTTCAGCCTCAAGCTCTGTTCTTGCAAGCTCTGTTCTTGCTCCCGGTCCAGACCAGCAGAATCAGCCCTGTTCATACAGCTCCAGACTTTAGATACCCTTCAGAGCCAGGTCAGCTCATCTCCCTAGAAGCTCTGATGATAGGCACATACCACATTTGAACTAAAATATCTTCCTAATAGGAATAAGAATTCTAGAGAGCCAAATGAAGTTGAAAATTATTATTATTATTATTTTTTTTTTTTTTTTTTTTTTTGGTTTTTCGAGACAGGGTTTCTCTGTGTAGTCCTGGCTGTCCTGGAACTCACTTTGTAGACCAGGCTGGCCTTGANAGACAGGGTTTCTCTGTGTAGTCCTGGCTGTCCTGGAACTCACTTTGTAGACCAGGCTGGCCTTGAACTCAGAAATCCGCCTGCCTCTGCCTCCCAAGTGCTGGGACTAAAGGCGTGTGCCACCACCGCCCGGCCTTGAAAATTATTTTTAAAAATCTATTTGTTAACTGGGCGGTAGTGGCACAGGCCTTTAATGTCAGCCATTGGTAGGCAGAGGCAGGTGGATATCTATGTGTTCCAGGTCAGTCTGATTTACAGAGGGTGAGTTCAAGGACAACCAGAGGTACAAAGAGAAACACTGTCTGAAGAAAGGAAGAAAGAGAGAAAGAAAGAAAGAAAGAAAGAAAGAAAGAAAGAAAGAAAGAAAGAAAGAAAGAAAGAAAGAAAGAAAGAAAGGAGACATAAGGAAGGAAAGAAAGAAGGAAGGAAGGAAGGAAGGAAGGAGAGAGGGGAGGAGAGAGGGAAGGAGGGAGTGAGGGACAAAAAAAAGAAAGAAAAGAATATATTTGTCTACATTGTTTGTGAGTTATGTTTGCCTCTTTTAATTAGACCCAAATTTTCTAAAGAAATTATGTACATTTCACTGTACATAATTATCCTTTTATCATGAGCATTTGTCACAGCTTTAAGGCTTTGACCAGTGGATGTGCTTTTATAGGCCTTTTTAAATTTTGTTTGTAACTTTGCCAGGTCTTGTATATCATATCTTTAATCTCAGGAGGCTGATGCAGGTGGATCTCTGTGAGTCTGAGGCCTGAGTGGTCAATAGAGTGAGTTCCAGGACAGCCAGGGTTACACAGAGCAAACCTGTTTTGGAAAAAACAAAATAAATACATAAAATAAATTGAAGCATTGATTTAAAGTGTATGAGTGCTTTGATTGTGTGTATGACTGAGCACCAGGTGAATGCCTGGGACCTGGGGAGATCAGAAGAGAGTACTGGATCCTCTGGAATTAGAATTATGGACAGTTGTGAGTAGCCATGTGGGTGCTGGGAATTGAACCTGGGTCCTCTGTAAGAACAAGAGCTCAGTGGAGCCGTCTCCCCAGCCTTTCAAAGCTCATTTCTGTCAGTCCTCCAGGGACACACATACTCAAGAGTTCTATGTGTCTTCCTTTTCTTTTTTCATCTTAAATATTTTTATTTCATTTTTAGTTATATGTATACCTGTTTGTGTCTGGGCACGTGTGTCTGTGAGTGCAGGTGCCCTTGGAGTCTGACGTCAGGCATCAGATTCTCCATAGCTACAGTCCTGAGCTACCTGGCATGGGTGTGGGAACCAAACTTGAGTCCTCTGGAAAAGCAGTACACACTCTTAGCTGATGAAAGATCTCCCCAGGCCCTGTTTGTTTGCTTTTCTGAGAAGGCTCTCACTGTGGAGCCCTGACTAGCTTGGGACTTACTATGTTGACCAGGCTAGTCTCAAACTCACAGAGATCCACCAGCCTCCGCCTCCTGAGGGCTCCACCACACATAGCATCTATGTATTCTCTTTTTAAATATATTCTAGAAATCAGAACTCATGCCAGAAAACTTTGTTCATCATCGTCATCATCATTGTGGGCATCATCATTAATGTGTTTATAAAAAGATAAAGAGAGGGGGATATGTTTTATGGAGATGTGGTGAGGTGTGGGAAAGGGGATACCTCAGTGGGCCTATGCTGAGGCATCCCTTCCTCCTGAGGGACCTCCCACACAATGGTATAGTATTATATAGAATAGAGTTTATTCAGGGCATGGGGAGGGGAGTCAAGAGGGTAGTAGAGGCAGAGAGAATAGAGAAGAGGAGGCCAGCCATGAGCATGTGGAGAGAGAGGAAGGAAGGGGATGGGGAAAGGATGGAAGAGAAAGCAAGAGAGCAAGAGAGGAGCAGAAGGGAAAGAGAGTGAGGAGGGGGCAAGCAGCCCCTTTTATACTGGGTCAGGCCTAGCTGGCTGTTGCCAGGTAACTGTGGGGTGGAGGATAGACAGAATGCTAACCATCATCATTATCGTCAACATCATCGTCATCGTCGTCGTCATCATCATCATCATCATCATCATCATCATCATCATCAAGGCCCGAGAGTTGCTGAAGGAAAATCCCAAATAGTACACAAAAAATAAGAGCGTTTATTCTGCAGAATCAACCAGCATGCAGGGGTCAGCCATTCATACAAAATGGTGACAACCAGATGAGCTCACAGGCTCTTTTTAAGTGCAGCTAAGGGAATTTCAAGGATGGTTTGGTCATTTTTAATATGATTGGCAAGGTAAGCAGTAGTTATAGTAATATATTTTTAATTGGTTGCTATATTAGCTTTACCATTTTTGGTCAGACCTTAGAGAAATTCCAGGAACTGTCTTAGTTTATGAGCTGACTTTCTCAGCTAGATGTCAGGGTCATTGCTTATTTATGGCCATTGTCTGTGTCCCCAGCCCCCAAGCCTTGCCTGCTGGTTTGGGCAGCTGAAGCTTAAGGCCTAACATGGATGCTTATTCTAAAATGGAGTGAGTTAGATCCTTTCAATCATTATCATTATTATTATTATTTTTTTTGAGGCAAAGTTTCTCTGTGTAGTCCTGGCTGTTCGGGAACTTGCTCTGTAGACCAGGCTGGTTTTGAACTCACAGAGATCCACCTGTCTCTGCCTCCTGAGTGTTGCGATTATAGGCATGGCTAAGAGTTACTATTTTTATTTACTCTGTGTGTGTGTGTGTGTGTGTGTGTGTGTGTGTGTGTGTGTGAGAGAGAGAGAGAGAGAGAGAGAGAGAGAGAGAGAGAGAGAGAGAGAGAGNTGTGTGTGTGTGTGTGTGTGTGTGTGTGTGTGAGAGAGAGAGAGAGAGAGAGAGAGAGAGAGAGAGAGAGAGAGAGAGAGAGAGAGAGAGAAATCATCATATGTGTGCAGGTGCTCTCATAAACCAGAAGAGTCTTAGAGTCAGGGTCTCACTTTGTAGTCCTGATGCCTGGCTTCAAACTCACGATGTAAACCAGGGCCTCAAACTCACAGAGATTCACCTGTCTTTCCCTCCCAAGAGCTAGGACAAAGGGCTTGACCACACCAAACCTACTTCTTCTTGTTATTGGTGATAAGCATGCACTCTACCACCTCTAACACTTAAAAAAAAATTACGTAAAATTCTGATACCAGGCTACAGACACTTGCTGCATAGCCCAGGATGGCCCTGTATCTTGTTGGTCTCAGAGAAACAGATTATGGGCATGTGTCACCATGCCTGGAAATGCTTCAATTTTTAATTTTTTAAAAAAGTATGCATTAGTGTTTTGCTTGCATGTGTGGATGTGTTCCTGTGTGCCTGGTACCTACAGAGGCCAGGAGAGGGCACTGGATCCCTTGGTACTGGTGTTAAGGATGTTAGCTTGCATGTGGGTGCTGGGACTCAAATTGGGTCCTACAGAAGAATAGCAAGTATGCCTGGCTACTGAGCCATCTCTCTAGCCCCCAGATTAGTGAGTTTTTGATAACTCTTGGTTCCATTGAAAGTATGGAAGTTCTTGTCTAGTGTTAAGCAGCTTAACAATAACTATGAGCTGGTGGCTTTCCTGAGCTGACATGTGGGACAGGACTGTTTCCCAGCGGTGTGTATGAGCTGCTGTTGCCTCAGTTTCTAGTATCCAGACAGCAGCAAGCTTCTGTAGTGCTACAAACTCAGTTTTTTTTTTTTTTTTTGGTTTGAGACAGGGTTTCTCTGTGTAGCCCTGGCTGTCCTGGAACTCACTTTGCAGACCAGGCTGGCCTCGAACTCAGAAATTTGCCTGCCTCTGCCTCCCAAGTGCTGAAATTAAAGGTGTGTGCCACCACACCCGGCTATAAAAACTTTTTTAAAAAAAAATTTATAAAAAGCCTTAAAGACTACCCAGTGACTGCACTATGTTAGCTTCCTGCATTTCCCCACCTTGAGACAAATCTGCTAGGTCTCCAGCAGTCCATATCCAGAAATGAGCTCAAGCTGGACTACAGAAGGATTTCTGGCTGTTAGAGAAAAGCCAATGTTTCTTGGAATTTATGAATGGGTTCCCCATCCCCAAAAGGAGTGATTTTCCTTGCCTCTGGCAGAAGGGACACGGCTCTCCACGGGACACGTACATGTGGTTTCATACCAAAGCCCACGCTGGCCTCCAGGCTTCTCAGACCTATTCACAAACACTTGCTGTACCTTTCAAAGCCCCCGCCCTAGTGTCCTGGTCCTCCTCACCCCTCCTATACCCTAGACTCCCTCCAGCTCACGGACGTATTCTCCAGCTGTTCTCTGTGGCTTCCCCTTGCGCTCTTGTTAGAATCTGTTTCCGCTGTCTCCACTGTTCTCTCACGTGGGGCCGTGAAAGGCAGCCTGTTTTCTGGTTTAGCTAGGTTTAAACCCTGGAGACCTAGCAGGTGTTCCTGCAAGGAATGCAAGGTGTTTGCCATGCCCCCAGACACCAGGCCCACGACACAAGGCCTCAGCTCCATAATTCTGTGGCCATCAGTCACACAGGGCAACGCTCCAAGCCCCTGGGATTCTGTCTGGACTCCACCCCCACAGTTACCTGGCAACAGCCAGGTATGCTCCTGCCCACAGTTTCCTGGCAACTCTCAAGTAGGCCTGGCCCACTATAAAAGGGGCTGCTTGCCCCCTCCTCCCTCTCTTACTCTCTTACTCTTGCCTCTCTCTCTTGCCCTCTTGCTCCCCCTTTCTCCACATTCCCTTCCCCCCTCTCTCCAAGTGATCATGACTGGTCTCTACTTCTCTACTCTCTCCCTCTCTGCCTATACTACCCTACCCTCCTTTTTTTTTTTTTTTTTTTTTTCGAGACAGGGTTTCTCTGTGTAGCCCTGGCTGTCCTGGAACTCACTCTGTAGACCAGGCCGGCCTCGAACTCAGAAATCCGCCTGCCTCTGCCTCCCGAGTGCTGGGATTAAAGGCGTGNGCCACCATGCCCAGCTCTATACTACCCTCTTAGTTCGCCTTCCTGCCATGACAATTAATGCCTTAAAACCACAAAATGCCTCTTCCCATCAGGACCTGCTGTGCTGGAGCAATAGAGCAGGTCTTCCTCTAAGAGCTGCACCTGATCTCATGTAGGAGGCCTCTCTTCGTTCTCAGTCACAGTCACCACCAAGCCAAGCAAGACAGCCTGAGCAAGCATAGGACACTCTCCTCCCACCCAAGCCCCTTGGGCCCACACTCTGTTCTCCAGGGTGCTCTTGGCTCTTCCGTAGCATCCAGTAGTGTCTTCGGTGCCTAAAAGTGAGAACACAGTGCAGGCCCAGGGACCCCAGAGCCAGCTCTTCTGTGGCACCCAGTGGCATCTGTGTTGCCCAAGAGTCCAAGTCAACCCCAGCAGTCTGCAGGGACCCCAGACTGCACCTCCCCACCCCTAGAGCAGGGTCCTTTGGCTTCTCACAGCCCAGTACCCGCCTGGCATCTGTGTGGGGTCTGCTTGGCCCAGCCGCCGGAGCCCTGGGCCAGACGTGGGACACTATGTTACCCCCGAATTACTGATACTAGAGAGACTTCAGTGCTGTGTACTTCCCCGCCAGAGGCCCATCCTACCTCCCAACCCCACTCCCCATCCCCCTCGGCAAGCATGATTTGAAGACAGCTGTTTTCTGTGCTGCCTCCTCCTGCAGCAGCCCAGGCTCCCTCCACCTCCCCTAGAGACATTCTCCCTGCTTCTGTGTCTCCGAAAGCCAACACCCAACACTCCTGATAACTCTCCAGGTGCCTGTCCCTGAGACCTTAGAGAAATAACAAGCTCAAAGGAGACCATGGAAAAAGTGAAAGGTAAACAGAGGTCAGGTCACAGACGGTTACGACTGCCATAAAATTAGTCCTTGAACAGACACTCATTAACGCCCCTCCCCCCCCCTTCAGTGCTATTCCACCCTCTACTCCCCTGTTCTGTGAATATGCACACTAATCCTAATTATACTGTATACAAACCCAATGTTTTCTGGTCGCTTGCCAGCATTCATGCAGTGAGTGCTAGGTGGGTGAAGCAAGTTCGAACTTGAAATGATAAAAGACTTTTGTGAGTTGTAGCGGACTTCGAAATTCTTGGGCTCATCTGGGTTTCCCATGGACGCAACACCATTTTAACCCATACTCTCACATTCTCCCAGCCCTGGCCGTGTCGTTTTCTTTCTCTGGATATTTTCTCTCTTACCCACAATGAGAACATCCCCCCCCCCACCCCACACATCCCCACTGTCATGATGGCGGAGGCGGAGGCGGAGGCGGAGGCAGGCAGGTCTCTGAGCTGGAGTCAGCCAGGGCTACACAGATAAACTCTGACTCAGAAGACTAAGCCAATCCAAAGCAAACCCAACGTTCCCCTCCCCTGGAGCAGCCGTTTCAGTGGTTCCCTTGCTCTGCCTCCTCACGCACGCACGGAAGCTAGCCTGGAACTCTTAAGAGACCCACCGGCCTCTGCACACCAAGTGCTGACATTCAAGATGTGCGCCACTGTGTTGGTTAATTTCATCTCAATTTGACACAAGCTCAAGTCATTTGGAAAGAGAGACCCTCAACTGAGAAAATTTGCCTGTAGGCATCTCCATAGTGCACTTTCCTGATGTTTGATATGGGAGGGCAAGCTCACTGGGGCAGGTGATCCTGGATCAAAACAAACCAACCAACCAACCCAGAAGGAGCCAGTCATGAACAGCGTCAGTAAACAGCACTCACAGCTGGGCCACCGCTTCTGCTTCAGCTCCTGTCTACTGGTCCCTGCCCTGACCGCTCTCCATGCTGGAGTGTGGCCTGAGAGTTTGAAGCTGAAATAAACCCGTCTTCCCCAAGGTGCACTGATTGCTTTTATTGTTGGTGTTTCATTTTTGATGTTTGTTTGTTTGTTTTGAGACAGGGTTTCTCTGTGTAACAAACCTTGGCTGTCCTGTACTCATTCTTCATCAGGCTGGCCCCTCAAATTCAAAGATCTACCTGCCTCTGCCTCTCCAGTACCGGAAGTAAAGGCATGAGCCACCACCTCCTAGAGAGTTGAGTTTGTTTTGGTCATCGTGCTTTATCGAAACAATAGAAACCCTAAGACAGCCTCCTTCCTGACTTTCTCTTTGATTATCTAGCACACATCCACTTTCCCTTCTATGGTAATAGTACTCTATTCCTTGCTTGCAAGGTAATTCCTTACATGAATCCAGGGACTTGTCCTGATTGGGGCAGTGAGGGAATGAAGAAAAACAAACACAGCCACACAGAAAAGCTCGGATCAGGGCTGGTGAGATGGCTCAGTGGGTAAGAGCACCCGACTGCTCTTCCGAAGGTCCGGAGTTCAAATCCCAGCAACCACATGGTGGCTCATAACCATCCGTAATAACAAGATCTGATGCCCTCTTCTGGAGTGTCTGAAGACAGCTACAGTATACTTACATATAATAAATAAAAAAATCTTTAAAAAAAAAAAAAAAAAAGAAAAAGAAAAGCTCGGATCAGAGAGACTCAGCTCTCTGGTGGCGAAGCCTCAGCAGTCTGGAAGCTCAGCATATTTATTACATAGAATTATGTAATAAATATGTAATTCTATTCGTTAGAATTAACGAGGCAGGATTATTGCATGCAGGTGAACAGGGAGGCAGGGTTTATGGTACATAGCTGGATCAAGGAGACACGGTTAACTTGTCTTGGTAGGAGCAGTCTCAGTAGGATAGTAGTCTTTAGGCTATAAATATCTGAAGGGAGAAAGCTATGGTAGACATTTTCCTCATGCACTACCAATGTCCACATATGGACCAGAGGAAGGCTTTGTCATCTATGGTGGTTTGATTAAGAATGGCCCCCATATGGGCTGGAGAGATGGCTCAGCGGTTAAGAGCACTGACTGCTGCTCTTCCAGAGGTCCTGAGTTCAAATTCCAGCAATCACATGGTGGCTCACAACCACCCATAATGAGGTCAGATGCCCTCCTCTGGTGTGTCTAAAGACAGCTACAGTATACTTACATATAATAAATAAATACACCTTAAAAAATATATTAAAAAATAGAATGCCCCATAGGCTCAAGAGTTAAGGCTCAGGGGTTAAGAGCACTGGCTGCTCTTCCAAACTTCAATTCCCAGTAACCACATGGTGGCTCACAGCTATCTGTAATGCGGTCTGATGCCCTCTTCTGGTGTGTCTGAAGACAAGCTATAGTGTATTCATATATATAAAATAAATAAATATTAAAAAAGAATGGCCCCATAAACTCATATATTTGAATGCTTAGTCTCCAGGGAGTGGAACTCTGACAGGATCAGCAGGACTGGAGGAACTGTGTCACTGGGGTGGGCTCCGGGCTCCCTCCCGCTGCTGCCTGTGGATCAGGATGTAGCTCTCCACTGCCTCTCCAGTACCATGTCTGCTTGAATGCCACCATGCTCCCCACCATAATGGTAATAGATTAAACCTCTGGAACTAGAAGCAAGCTCCCAATTGTTTTCTTTCGTAAGAGTTGCCTTGGTTATGGTGTCTCTTCACAGCAAAAGAACTCTAAGTAAGATACCATTCCTCTGAGGCTCACCCTGAGGCGCTTTTCCATTTCCCCATGGGTCTGAGGCTATGGTTCTCGGCATGGTCTCTATGGTCAACACCGCATACTTAGACCTCATGCACCCAGGGCTTCCTCTCCTCCCCTCCCTTCCTCCATCTTTTCTGCCTAGACAGGGTCTCACTATAAAAAGCCACAACTAGCCTGGGACTCACTATGTAGACCAGGTAGGCTTCTGACTCAGAGACCCTCCTGCCTCTGGCCTCCCGAGAGCTGGGATGTCTGGCCATCACTGATTTCTGACTCAGAGACCCTCCTGCCTCTGGCCTCCCGAGAGCTGGGGTGTCTGGCCATCACTGATTTCTTACCAGTGATTCTCCCTGGGTTTAGCCCCATGGGCTGTATGTGCTTCCTTTACCAGCAGTCCCCAGGACCAGCCGAGTATCCGAGCTGCAGTGCCCTAACCACACTGACTGGTTTAGAGATAGTTACCTCATTTTATTTATTCTCAAGACAGCATCTGCTAACTCTGAATTTGTGGAATTAAGTCATTTTCCTGCTTCAGCCTCTGGAGTAGGTGTGGTGATCTGAATGAGAAGTTCCCCATAATCTCAGTATTTGAATATTAGGTCCCCAAGGGTGGCCCTCTTTGGCTAGTCTTGGGAGGTGTGTCACTCAGGGCCAGCTCTGAGGTTTCCAAACTGTGTCTGCTAGCTAGTACTCTCTCTCAGCTTCCAGTCTGTGGTTTCAGCTGTGAGCACTCAGCTGTTCCAGCCGCCTACCATCACCTATCACCTTTGTGGACTGTTATTGCGCCGGAACCTTATCCCTAAAGAAGACCTTTATTCTACATATTGCCTTGGTCATGGTGTCTTAGCACAGCAATAGAAAAGCACTTAGTACAGTAGGCTGGGCTGTCGGTGTGATGAGAACGGGGACAGAATTCGGCCAGGCTGTTGGGGGAGTGAGTGATGGGAAAGGAGCAGTTCTGCCTCTCGTCCTTGATAAGCAGCTCTGTCCCGGCCAGAAGCCAAGAATGTTCATGCTTCTATCACAGGCCAGGAATATGAAATGTTCAAATGCACTGATTTGTGCTCTGGGTTCCTGTTGTTTGTTTTTTAAATCTCCTTTCTCCTTTAAACAGTAAGTTAATGAGCACAGCTGCCTGGAAGGTCCGTGCGCTCAGATCCTCATTAGCCCTTGAAGCTGTGCTCCAAACTCTAAGCAGACATTAGGATGGCTATGCACTTGAACACCTCCTGGGGGTCAACTGGATTGACAGGTCACCCCGCTCCCCAGGCTTCAATCCAGCAAGTCCCTAAAGTTAATAAAACCCTTAGATAGAAACCTCCTCCTAATGGGAATTCTACCCATGCCCACCTATAAAATAAATGAATAAAATGTCATAAAAAATTAAATTCCAAATTAAAAAAAAAGAAAAAAAAGAAAAATTAAAAAAAAATTAAATTCCAACTTGACAGTAGAGAACAGAAAAATCTTTTCCAGGAGTGAAAGGGGAACCAGGGAAATATTAATCACAAGATATATACCATCTCGGTTAGGTACAGCCACAAGATCTATTGTGAAATGTGGAAACTGTAGTGAAAAATAGTCAGTGCTATAATTTGCTAAAAGACTGGATTTTAAGTGTTTTCATTAAGCTTCTTTTGTTAAAATATCCTCACATGGGTCCTGACTTCGATATTGTTCTAATGCTGTGAAGATACACTATGACCAAGACAATTCTTATAAAAGAAAGCATTTAATTGGAGGCAAAGAAAGAGAGATTTGGCCCTGCAAAGGCTTTTGAAACCTCAAAGGTCACCCACAATGACACTCCTCCTACAAGTCCACAACCTCCTAATCCTTCCTAAATAGTCCACCAACTGGGAACAAGCATTCAAATTTTCATTCAAACCATCATAAACACTAAATGCACTGTTGCTTACATTTAGATAAAATGGGATCACATTTGCATATAGCTTACTCATACACTCCCAGGTAGGTTGTGTGTGTGTGTGTGTGTGTGTGTGTGTGTGTGTGTGTGTGTCAGGGTTTACAGCTTAGGTAGGCCTTAGACATGTAGAGGAGAATGACTTGGACCTTCTGGTCCTCCTGTCTCCATCATCAAGAGATGGAATAACAGATGTGTGCCATCATACCTAGTTTATGCTGTATTAGGGATCTGTCTTAGTTAGGGTTTTACTGCTGTGAACAGACACCTTGACCAAGGCGAGTCTTATAAAAACAACATTTAATTGGGCCTGGCTTACAGATTCAGAGGTTCAGTTCATTATCATCAAGGCAGGAGCATAACAGTATCCAGGCAGGCATGGCACAAGCAGAGCTGAGATTTCTACATCTTCATCCAAAGGCAGCAGGTGGAAGACTGACTTCTAGGCAACTAGGATGAGGGTCTTAAGCCCACACTCAGTGACACACCTACTCCAACCAGGTCACACCTATTCCAACAAGGCCACACTTGGCCCAAGAATATACAAACCACCACAGGATGTGTGGTGGTTAGGGTAGGTATGGCCCACATATACTCACATGTTTAAATGCTTGGCCCATAGGGAATGATTATTAGGAGGTGTGGCCTTGTTGTAGAAAGTGTGTCACTGTGGAGGTAGGCTTTGAGGTCTCATATGAACAAGGTACACTCAGTGTGGTACAGTCTCCTTCTGCTGCCTTTGGATCAAGATGTAGAACTCTCAGCTCCTCCTCCTCCTCCTCCTCCTCCTCCTCCTC
>NC_034602.1:10416799-10422174 GCF_900095145.1 Mus pahari
GGACAGCCAGGGCTACACACAGAGAAACCCTGTCTCGAAAAACCAAAGGAAAGGCCATCCAGAGACTGCCCCACCTGGGGATCCATCCCACATGCAGACACCAAACCCAGACACTATTGCTGATGCCAGGAAGTACTTGCTGACAGGAGCCTGATACAGCTGTCTCCTGAGAGGCTCTGCCAGATCCTGACCAATACAGATGAGGGTGCTTGCAACCAACCATTAGACTGAGCACAGGGAACCCCAATGGAGAAGTTAGGGGAAGGACTGAAAGAGCTAAAGGGGCCTTATCTGCCATCAGTGGGCAGGGAGGCCCTTGGTCCTGTGAAGGCTCGATACCCCAGTGTAGAGGAACGCTAGGACAGTGAGGCGGGAGTGGGTGGGTGGGTGAGGGAGCACCCTCATAGAAGCAGGGGGAGGGAGGGATGGGGATAAAGGGGTTTGCAGAGGGGAAAATGGGAAAGGCAATGACATTTGAAATGTAAAGAAATAAGAGATCCAATTAAAAATCATCTCTATTTAACATTCAATACTAAATGCACTGTATTAGTAGTCATTACTCTGAGAGAATCATAGCTACCATTTTCAATATAGATATGCTTTTTACACTATTTTTAATAAACTTTTTGAGATTTATTTCCCTTTATGTGTATGAGTGTTTTCCTTTGTGTTTTGCTTTTTGAGTGTTCTGCCTGTATGTATGTGCATAACTGGTGCCCACACAGGTCAGAAGAAGGCATCAGATTGCCCAGAACTGGAGTTACAGACAGTTGTGAGCCTTCAAGTGGGTGCTGAGAACTGAGAATTGAGAATTCTCAAGAAAAGCAAATGTCATCTGTGCAGTTGGTGGATCTGTGCATGTGGAATCTGAAGATACAGAGGGTGTTCTGTTGAGTTCTGACAACTCAGAACAGTTTAGAATCACCCGGGAAGATCATTTCAATGGATGATTGTCTAGTTTAGGCTGGTTATGAGGATGTCCCTGGGTGATTATCTCCAATAGCGGGAAGAAATGCCCCCTCTGAGCAGCACCATTCCTTGAACAGACAATCCGGGTTGCACAAGAATGAGAGAGTGAGCTTAGCAATAGTGTGCATACATTAACCCATGCTGAAGCAAGACCCAGTGCAACCAATTGCTTCAAGCTCTTGACACCTTCCCCCACCGTGATGACTGAAACCTACAACTATAGTAAGCCCTTTCCCCTAAAGCAGCTCCCTTCCCCCAGAATTTTTTGTTTTGTTTTGTTTTTCCGAGACAGGGTTTCTCTGTATAGCCCTGGCTTTCCTGGAACTCCCTCTGTAGACCAGGCTGGCCTCGAACTCAGAAATCCGCCTGCCTCTGCCTCCCGAGTGCTGGGATCAAAGGCGTGCGTCACCACACCCGGCTCAGAATATTTTATCATAGCATCAGGAAAAGAAACTAAGACAATGGACAAACTATTTGAACTACCTCTAAGTACAGGAAACACAATACTAGCAAAATTTGTACATGTGCACAAACCCCAAAGGCACAGAAACAGAAACAAGAGTGGGGGCTCCACAGTCTGTACCAGCAGACTTCAGAAAACTCTTGTCTTTAAAGTCCTCAAGATGTAATGCTTCACAAGTAATTTTCCCATGTTAGTAGTAATAAATAATATTAACCAAAGAATAAATCACTTAGCATTTTTGTTTGTTTGTTTGTTTTTGGAGACAGGGTTTCTCTGTGTAGCCTTGGCTGTCCTGGAACTCACTCTGTAGACCAGGGTGGCCTCGAACTCAGAAATCCGCCTGCCTCTGCCTCCCAAGTACTGGGATTAAAGGCGTGCGCCACCACGCCTGGCCACTTAGCATTTTTTAAAACATTAATGTTTTAAGTGATGATGATTGTGGCTGCTTGCATTCTTGTGTTAATTTGTGTCTCCATATTATTTGTACAAGAGTCTGTCCTGAGGGGCCCTGCCCCCAGGTGGTTCTGATTGGTAAAGATGCCAGGAGGCTGGCAGTGTAAGGTGGACCAATACATGCGTGTTATTAGTGAATAATCCTTCATCACGTGGCTTTCACATGCTTGCTTTAGCAGAGCATCCTTTGATCCGTGTCTGTGGCAGTGAAATGTTTCATGAGTTTCCCTTAGACTTTCACCTGTGTCTACTTCAAAATGTTTCTTCATGTGTTTGTCCCAACAAAACACCATCCACACCATCCAAGACAACTAACTTTCCAAAGAACCCTCATGTTTCCATTTCAGTAGTGTCAATGTATTCATCTATAAAATAACGAAGCTGAGGGATGTTGGAGATTGTACCACCTACTTCTGGACTCCAAGGACACTGCACTCACCCTTGCTCTCCCCCACCACACACAGAATTAGAAATGAAATAGCTTAGAATATAACATGAGAAGGTTGAGATGCAGCAGTGGAGACTTGTCTGGTTTGACTTCTAGCATCACAGAGACCGGCAATGTTTGTGTAATAACATCCTGGACTGAAGTCAGTCAGAGCACTCATGACCATGTCATTTGTCATTCAGGTGCTGAAGGCTCATATCAGAGGTCATCTCCACATGAGCACACAGGGAGTGTGCTCTTCCTGTCAGGAGTTTTAGTGGCAAAGTGCACTACCGGCTCCCCTGGGCTGAGCGGAAATGATGCTCTACAGCAGTGGCTCTCAACCTCCCTAACCCTGAGACTCTTTCTTTAATTCAGTTCCTCATGTTTGTGGTGATTCCCCAACCATAACATTATTTTTTTCCCACTTTATAACTGTAAGTTTGCTGCTTTTATGACTCGGAATGCAAATATTTTTGGAGGGTTGTCATAGTTAGGAATTTCCACTGACCCACTGTCTTGCTGTTGCTGTGATAAAATATTAAGACAACTGCAGCTTAACTGGGTGCTGGCTCTTAGTTCAAGAGTTCAGTGCATTATGGTGGAGACGCTGCATCCCAAGTCAGGAAACAGAATAATACTTTTTTTTTTTTTTTAACTTTATTGATTCTTTGTGAGTTTCACATCAGGCACCCCGACCCCACTCATCTCCTTACCTCTTTGTATCCACCCTGTCCTTGCAACCTCCCCACAAAGGAAAATAAAAAACAAACAATAAACAAAACAAAGCATAGAAAATATTTTGTCATAGAAGCTGTAGTGTCACAGTGTGTCACACAGGACACCCTTTTGTCCACCATCTTTGCTTGCAAACGTTCACTGCCATGCGTCAGTAGTGTGGCTCAAGGTCTCTGACTTCTGCTACCCCATCAATACTGAATCCTCACCAGGACACCTCTCTGATATCCTGTTTTTGCCCACTGTCATGGAGTCCTACAGCTTTGGATCTGTATGACTGGCCCTTTCATATGCTTCAGCAGTTCATAGATGAGGTAGACATTGAGGTGGGCCAACTCAAAGCTCTGGATCTGGACCTGGGTGGTAGCTGACTTCCTGCTCTGGCACCCCCAGGAAAAGTTCTCAGCACTGCTCCTGCTAGCTCACTCAAGGCTGTACCAACAAGGGGGCAGGGCCAGCTCTCTAGTTCTCATGCCCTTGGGGGCGGCTAACTGGAGTCAGCTCACATCAGGTGATATGCAGCATCCCTAATGCTCTCCCTAGTGCTGCAGCTGGTGAGGGGCAGGGGCAGCTCTCCCGACTGCTGAAGGTGGTGTGGGGCGAGGGCGCAGAGGGCATCACCCGCACCCCTCACCCCGCGCCCGTTCACATGCATGTATGTACACACACACACACACACACACACTCATGACACCTCAGGGCAAGTGAAATGCTCCCTGTTTTTATTTTTATTTTTTATTTTATTTTATTTTTTTCGAGACAGGGTTTCTCTGTATAGCCCTGGCTGTCCTGGAACTCACTTTGTAGACCAGGCTGGCCTCGAACTCAGAAATCCGCCTGCCTCTGCCTCCCGAGTGCTGGGACTAAAGGCATGCGCCACCACGCCCGGCGCTCCCTGTTTTTAAACAGTCTAGAATCATAGCCACATTCTTTTCAGTACTATTTTAGGACGGACCTTCCCATCTCAATTAACCTTAGCAAGATAATCCTCACAGAATACCCAGAGGTTCACTTGATAATCCCTCACAGATGTACCTGGGGGTGTGTCTCTTAGGTGATTGTAGACATAATCAAATTCACATCAATATTAACCATTAATACAGATAAGAAGCATAGCTGCAAAGAGCACTTACTGATCTATCAGAGGACCAGTGTTTAGATCCCAACAGCCAAAACAGGTAGCTTAAAAATACTTATAACTCCTGCTCTAAGGGATCCAATGCCTACTTCTGGCCTCCACAGGTACCTGCATACACATACTTTCACACATATACAGAGACATACACACAAATAAAACAAAATAAATCTTAGAAAGAAAGAAAAAGAGGCCACAAGGGAGGCCTGGTGTGGTGGCTTATGCCTGCAATCCTCAAATTTAAGAATGTGAGGCTGAGAGTTCAGCCTGTGCTGTATGTAGAGGGCAGGCTGAGATATGAATGAGAGTTGTCTCAGGAAAAAAGAAGAGACAAGGACTCTTAGGGGAAAGTAGATAGAAAAGACCTTAGACCTCTCTCACAGCAGAGTAGGTCTGAGCCCAGTGTTATCAGCCCAGGCTCACATCGAATTGTTTGCTAGCTTTCAAGGCCTGAAGCTGTTTGTGAAAACGCTGTCTCACACACTGTTGTGGGAGGCTTAGCCATGGAACCAAGTCTCTTTTTAATTTCCTACTAGATTTAAATTTATCTCTGCCCCCACAGGCCTTGTGTTTGTTCTCTCTCCCTCTGCCTCTAACTCCCTGCTGAGATAGCTGAATGGTTT
Organism: Mus pahari; assembly: GCF_900095145.1. NCBI lineage: Eukaryota > Metazoa > Chordata > Mammalia > Rodentia > Muridae > Mus > Mus pahari. Next base: position 10,421,608 of record NC_034602.1, read on the forward strand.
TATGGCTGGGAATGGAAGCAGGGCTTGGTGCATAGTAGGCAAACATTTCACATGTGAGCCACAACCCTGGCTTATTTCTTCTCTTTTCAATAGCAAAGTTATTCTTAATATCCAGATTCCAACCACCAAGTTGGAGCTGTAGCACTTTGTATTTAGGCTAAAGATACTTGTGACTGTAAGCAGTTGTACCGAGTGCCACTTGAGGAATCGGAAGGAGTCTTGAATTTGAACATTCTTGTTGCTCTGATCAGGGCCTTCATTTTGGTGATTAGAAGCTTATATTTTAATATTGGATACTGTTGTCACACATACCTGTTCCCTCTTTAATCATATGAAAAAAATTTCAAATTTACATACTTTAAAAACAAACTAGGGGACAAGACACTCACTGAAAAGCTATCTACTAAAAGTTAAATTCTGCCGGGCGTGGTGGCACACGCCTTTAATCCCAGTACTTGGGAGGCAGAGGCAGGAGGATTTCTGAGTTCGAGGTCAGCCTGGTCTACAGAGTGAGTTCCAGGACAGCCAGGGCTATACAGAGAAACTCTGTCTCGAAAAACCAAAAAA
>NC_034602.1:10423549-10463797 GCF_900095145.1 Mus pahari
AAGGGGTCTGCAACCCTATAGGAGGAACAACAATATGAACTAACCAGTACCCCCAGAGCTCGTGTCTCTAGCTGCATATGTAGCAGAAGATGGCCTATTTGGCCATCATGGGTAGAGAGGCCCCTTGGTCTTGCAAACTTTATATGACCCAGTACAGGGGAACACTAGGGCCAAGAAGTGGGAGTGGGTGGGTAGGGGAGCAGGAGCGGGGNGGGGGGAGGGTATAGGGAACTTTCGGATAGCATTTGAAATGTAAATAAAGAAAATATCTAATAAAAAATAAAAGATTAAAAAAAATACGTTTCTGAAAAAGCCTGTGTGGTGGCACACGCCTTTAATCCCAGCACACTCGGAGGCAGAGGCAGGCGGATTTGAGTTCTAGGCCAGCCTGGTCTACAGAGTGAGTTCCAGGACAGCCAGGGCTATACAGAGAAACCCTGTCAAAAAAAAGAATAAGTTTCTGTTTCTTAGGTCTGATGTAAACTGCATAACAAGTTTTCAACCTAGCTAAACTTGGGATTCACAGGACATATAGTCTTACCCTTCATCCTTCCCTTTCATTGTATCTATCTAACAATTCTCTCACATCTCTTCCATAAAACGGACCTCAAGAGACCCGCAGCGGTGAGACAGCTGGCTGGCCAGTCCTGGCGTACCCCAAAATTGCTCCAATTGGACAATCATGGATTTGGTCTTTTTAACTTGCGATTCTTAGTTTTAACACAAGGATAGACAATGCGACCCTGTCTCAGAAAACAAATCTAAACTAAAATTAAAGGAAAGAGTTTTGTTTGTTGTTCTCGAGAAAGGGTTTCTTTGTTGTAGTCTTGGCTGTCTTAGTTCTGTAAATAGACCAGGCTGTAAATAGACCAGGAACTCACAGAAATCCAACTGCCTCTACTTGTGTGCTGGGATTGAAAGCGAGTGCACCACTATCCGCTAAATGAAACCATTATCTTTCTTTTTAGACAGGGTTTCACTTTATGGCTCTGACTGACCTGAAACTAGCTATGTAGACCCGCCTGCCTCTGCCTCCCAAGTCCTGGGATTAAAAGGCGAACGCCACCACTGCCCGGCTGCATATTCTATTTTTTAAGGAGGTGCGTGTAGCACTTGTCCCTGTTTCCAAGGGAGGTTACGGAGGACTCAATTTTGAACTCGGCATTTGGCAACATAGCAAGCTCCTGTTTGAGAAAATCAAAGAGGGAAGAAAGAAACGAAAGCATCCCGCCAGGCTCCTAGGGCTGCAACTGGAGGTGTGGAATAACCCCGCGGTTTGAAACTGATGTAGGTGTATCCACCCAGGCCTAGGAGCAACGACACATCGTGCCTCGGGACCTCCAGGTGGCTTTCGGTCTTCCTAGCCCGCTGCCCCACCCTTGTCCACTGCCGCCCCGCCACACACCCTCTGGCCTTCACCTGCCTGCCTCCGGTACAGCCGGCCGGGCCGCGCCCTAGGTCCCGAGACACCTTGGTCAGAGCCGCCGCCCCACCAGCCTTGCGCAGCGCCGGAAGCAGAACGAGGCGAGAGGGCGCGCTCGCGCCCGTCCCGGACAGCTCTCATTGGCCTGCTCGGCTGCCAGTCCCCGCTCTTCTTTTCCTCCGCACCGCCCTCTTGGAGCGGCTGCCGGGCGGGGACTTCCGGTTTGGGCGGAGCGGCGGGCCGAGGGCGGGGCCGTGCGGAGGAGGAAGCAGGCCAGGCCGGGCGGCGGCTCACCGGGACGAACCATGGACAGCCAGGGCAGGAAGGTGGTGGTGTGCGACAACGGCACTGGGGTAAGAGCCGGCGGGGCGGCCGCGTGTGTGTGCGGGGGGCGCGCGGGCGGGCTCTCGGGGGGCGCCGGCCGGCCCGGAGCTAGGCTGCCCGCAGTGTACCCGAAGGCGGCCAAACCTGTCCCCGCGCGCTCGCGAGCCTCCGCCCGCGTCCCGAGAGATGGGGCTAGGCGGTGAGAGGCCCCGTCCCTCGGCGGCGAGGAGGTCTCGGTTTCCGAGGCTCGCCTGTGGCCGTCCATAAGAGACCTAGCGGCCTTCCTCTTCCTGTGTAGCGAAAGATGCCGAATGCGAGGCAGGAAACGGGTTCCGCGGAGAGAAGAGGAAGTGCTGTCAGGCCCCGGGCCGCGGCCCTGGCTCTCTCGGCCCCAGGAGAGCGTGTGGGCTGTCCTTGTCGTCTGTGGTTTTGAGAGAGGGGGATGGTCAGCAGCTCCTGCTTCAGCTCTTGCTTTGCATGCCGCCCTGTTGTAGACCGTCGTCTGTAGGAGACCTAGGACCTCTCAAGTTAATTCTAGTGGGAAGTTGGATCATTTCTGGTTCCTCCTCTTCCTCATTTTTTTTTTTTCTTCTTTTAAGTACAGGATAGAGACGTTAGTCTTGAAGATGCTAAAATTGTCAAAATCAGCCTAGAGATTCAGAAAACTATTTGCAACTGGTTTCTTTCTATCCCCAGTTAAAGGTGTGGCGCATCAAAGTTCCAGTTTTGAGGATGCAACTGTTTCTTTTGAATGACTCCTTCAGTGATTTCCATTTTAGCGTTGAAACATTTTGTGACTTTTCTCCTCTCTACCACAAAGACGGCACACAAATTAAAATAGATTTTACTTGAATTGCCCCTTTGAAGCCAGATTGTTGAAAGGGGAAAGGAGCTGGTATTCACTGCCATTATAGTGCCCTTGGTTAAATTTATTACAAACTTTGGCAATTATTGTACTAGCTTCATTTAAGCTAAATCTGGGCTAGAATAGGATAGGTAACAATATAAAGGGATATCCATACCACTGCTGTGGTAACAGCCCTAAGATTTAGTTTTTAAGCAACCCCACTTATGTGCTCATTAAAGATATTTATATTTGCAGACTTCATGAAGGAATTCATAAAGTGCATCTCATATTTTTTGAGATAAAGATAAAGCAGTGAGGGAATTGGTACAATTTTATAAAGCTTCTAAATTATCAGGAAAAAGGTTTTTAAAGCAAAGCATGTATTGCTACACTATAAACTAAATTATAAATGCTTAAACTTTTCAGAAATTCTTATAAAAGTGTTTTTTGGTTTTTTTGTTTTTTAAATAGTATCTTACTACCAAAGAGATGTCTCAGCAGTTAGAAGCACTTGTTCTTGCTGAGAACCCAAGTTTGATGCCTAACATCTGTGTGGCAGCTTACAACTATTCTGTAATTCTAGTTCAAGGGTATTTAGTGCTCTTTTCTGGCCTCTGTGGGTACTAGGCATACATGTGGTACATATACAAACATTCAAGTAAACAGACATAACACTTAAAATAGCAGTGTCTTAAAAGTGTTTTAAAAAGGGCTGAAGTGATGGTATACGTCTTTTATGCCAACACTTGGGAGGCAGAAACAGGCAAATCCCCATGGCTACATAAACTCCATCCATCCTTTTTTTTTTTTTAAGATCTGTTTCTTAGGACAAAAAGATCAGCTACTATGGCAAAAGTGAAAGGAGATGATTCAAACAAAAAGTTTTATGTCTGTTTTTGTAATTATTTATAAGCTTTATTCATGTTTTTTATAGATATGTTTGACTGTGCATGAAATAGTTGTATCCTCATAGACATCAGCTAGTTCTGATTTAAATCGTAGCACAGTTAGGAATATTGTGATGTCTTTAAGAGAACTTGACGACTAATAGCTACTTAGATTTTGGGTTAGTTTTACTTAGGTACCTGAAGTTATAATGATGCCTTTACAATTAAATATTAGAGAAGACATTAAGACTCGATTTTTTAAAAAGTCATAGAAAAAGTGTTGGGGAAATGGCTCAGTGGACACGCACCTGACGGAATCCCTAGGACCCACGTGGGGCCGGCACTGTAACACCAGTGCTTCCACCACAGGGTGGGAGGCAGAAAGGAGAACCCCAGGAAGCTTTTGGGCAAGCTGGGCTGTATGCAGCAGTGGACAGCAAAGGACAGGTGAAAGATGAGGACCAGCACTTGAAGTTGTCCTCCGATTTCCAGATGTGTACCATAGCATACAGTCTCCCACACTCTGACACGTGAATCCTCAAATACGTACATACCGTCTAGTCACACACTCATGGGGGCTGGAGGTAGAGCTCAGTTAGTAGAGTACTTGCCTGATGCTTGAGGAACTGGATGGCCCATCCCCGGCACTGCACTATCAAATGTACATACCTGTAATTTCTGCACATGGGAGGTAGATACAGAAGCATCTTAAATCCTTAATCAAATGGTGGTTTCATTTACCTTTTGTATCCTTTAGATTTTAAAATGTGGGCCATTTAAGAAGGTAGGTTGGTTTGTTTTTTATGATGCTAAGGATTGTATCCAAGGATTTGGGAGATAAATGTTCTTTCTGAGGTGTATCCCCAGCCCTGAAAAGTTAAAATTAAAGAAAAAAAGTAAAGATTTGTTATATTTTTATATGTATAAGTGTTTTGCCTGCATATATGTATGTATACCATGTACGTGCCTAGTGGCCCAAGGGGGATTGATCCCCTGGTACTAAACTTATAGATGATTTTGAGGTACCATGTGGGTACTGGGACTGGAACCTGGATCCTTTACAAAAGCAAATGCTCTTAACCACATCTCTTCAGCCCCAAGAAGTTAGGTTTTTAAATGTTCTTTTGATGATGTAGATGCTTGATACTCTCTTTTCCTATTATCCACAGCTAGACTTTTTCTCAGTAGCCCAGAGAAGGAAGCCTGCTTTTTAGTATAGGGCCTTGAAAGTGGCCATTTAGGTAAAAAGTCTGCTTACCTATTATTTATTTATTTATTTGGTTTGGGTTTTTTTGTTGTTGTTGCTGTTTTTTTTCGAGACAGGGTTTCTCTGTGTAGACCAGGCTGGCCTCGAACTCAGAAATCCGCCTGCCTCTGCCTCCCGAGTGCTGGGATTAAAGGTTTGCACCACCACGCCCGGCTACTGGTTTGGTTTTTTGAAATAGGGTTTCTCTGTGTAGCCCTGGCTGTCCTGGAACTCACTCTGTAGACCAAGCTGGCCTTGAACTCAAATCTTCCTGCCTCTGCCTCCCAAGAGCTGGCACTAAAGGCATGAGCCACCATTGCCCGGTCCATCTGGATACCTCTTAACTGTAAATTTTGATTCCTTTAAAATTGAGTCCAGATTCCTGGTGTTAACATACAGAATTACCAGACTTCAATATGAACTCACCAACGGTGACTTCATTGACCAGATTTCCCAAGTGACTGCCATGTTGCTGACATGATGCTTAATAAAGTTTAATGATTGTCCATAGACATTTATAATGCTAAAAGAACGTTTCAGCTAAAATTCACATTTGTGGTTGTTTTATCATGCTTCTGCTAACATATCTGTTGAATTTAGGAGTATTTTAAGTAAAAACAAAACAACTTGAGTTTCACCATGTAGAAGACATTGGTCTAATAGAACAACCATTGGCCTCAAATAAGAACGGTCACCATAAGCTGGGTGTGGTGGCGCACGCCTTTGGTCCCGGCACTCAGGAGGCAGAGGCAGGCGGATTTCTTGAGTTCCAGGACAGCCAGGGCTACACAGAGAAACCCTGTCTTGAAAAACCAAAAAAAAAAAAAAAAAAAAAAAAAAAAGAATGGTCACTATGAAGTTGAAATGCAAGCACCACCAGTTATTAAGGGAAAGAATACAAAGCAAGTAAGCTCAAATGGGAGTTTAAAAATCTCAGCAAGGAAGTGGCAAGACAGCCTAGCAGTTAAGATCACTGTCCCACTGTCCCCTTTCCCATCAACTACATGGTGGCTCACAACCATTTGATGCTCTCTTCCAACATGAGATGTACATGCAGATAGAGCACTCATATGCATAAAATACATAAACATAAATCTTTTAAAATTTATACACACACACACACACACACACAAGAAGTCTGGTAGAGCATGCTTGTCATTCCAGTGCTTGGGGCGGAGAGGCAGAAGCATCAGGAATTTAATCTCTCCAGCCTGGGCTGTGTGACGCCTTGTCTCAAAAGACAAGAAAATCCTGCTTGGTTCTACGTCCAGCATATGGGATCACCACAAATTCAAGGGTAGCCTGGTCTACAGAGTGACATTCTGTCTCCAGAGGTTCAGTGATCATTGCACACGAGGTAGTAGAAAGAATGTTAGAGCCCAAGGCAGTGGTTAGAGCCACAAGGAAACAGTGCTGCTGGACGCTCAGGAACTGAACAGTGACAACGTGTACAAGACAGTGCAAACCCAAGCCAGAGCAAGTTCCGGCATGGAGGGGAGTTAGTCAAGAAGTTCCATTCCACCCCAGGCAAGGAGCTGTGGGGAATTCTTAGCTGCTGGGAGTGGAGGGAGAGATACAGACAGACCATCTTCCCCACTAATATAGCCCCTGATAAGTCAGCTTCCCATACTCCCACGGAAGGCTGCCTACAAACTAGCCTTGATGGAAAAAAAAAAAAAGACAGTTGAGCGGGAAGGGATGGGGTAGTCAATCTGGGGAAGAGTTGGGGGCAGGAAGATGAATGTGATCAAAACATGCGAAATTCTCAAAAAAAAAACTAATAAAATATTTTAAAATGAAAGTTTTTGAGTCTTATTTAAGGAAAATGTTGCATTGATATTGAATATAGACAGGTCTTTTGTTCCTTTTTGTCTTAAGGAACATTGTACCTCTTACTATTTGATGACTCAGTAGGAAGTAGAGAGCCTGTTCAAACCACAGTGCTACAAGGAAGAAGCTATATATGGTAAAATCTGTTTCTTGAACACTGCCTGTTATACTCAGTGAGGAAACTCAGTCACCAGTCTTAAAATGATTGACATACAGGACGGATTTCAGTGATTAAAATGATACCACAAGAGTAGCCTAGAAAAGAATATCTTCTTTGTATTTTGTTATGACTCTTACAATTTTTTTGAATTTTTTGAAGGACTAGCTTGTCTATTAATTATACATTGTTGAATTTGATTATTTTAAAATTATTGGATCTTAATGCATTCAGATTTGTAATAATGTGAGATAGCATGGTTTATACTGTTGTGGTGGAATGTCTGGTTCTGTAGAGAAATGTTGGCATTGGATAAGACAGCATCTGCTTCTACCAAGCTCCTGCTTAGGCACAGTAGAAGTCAATAGGTGTTTTTGATGTTGGCTTTTGAAACAAGGGTCTGGAGTCTGGGCTAGCATCCAGTTTGCCACATAGCCAAGGATAGCCTTGAACTCTGAGAGGGTGAGAGAGAAGAAGAGAAGGAAAAAAAGCCATCCTTGAACTTCTGATCCTCTAGCCTCCACCTCTTGTGTGCCATCATGTTTGGTTTATAGGTGTTGGAGAACAAACCCAAGGCTTAGTGCATGGTAGGTGAGCACTCTGCCCTCTGAGCTACATTCCCAGCTCCAGGAGTAGTGTATTACTGTCTTCCTTTTCCTACTTAGAGCAGCTTTCATTGAAAAGTCTAATCTCCCCGCCCTGTCTTGGTAAAGCAGTTGTTCATCCCTGTGGTTTCAGGGATCTCAATTTTTGTCTTCTGAGGAACTTGGAAAACATTTTTTTTCCCCACTTAAAGTATTCTGAAGAATGTTAAAGGCCCTTGAGCTGATCAGCAGGTTAGGGTGCTGGTGCTTGTCGTCAATCCTGACAACTTGAGTTTGATTACTGAGACCCATGAAGTGGAGGGGGACAATGTGCCAGGGAGCTCAAGTGTGTGTGCATGCAAACCAAGTTTCTAAAAATGTAGATTAAATTCAAAATATATATATTTAAAAATTATGTTTGTGGGTGACTTCTGCATGCCTTGGGTGGTGGAGGCCTGAAGAGGGCATCAGATCTCCTAGAATTAGAGTTACCAATAAAAAGAGTTTTAAGATAGGAACTACCCATCTGCACAGTTGTAGTCAAAAGACATTGGTGTGACCCTTTGCTATTGTGTGTTGTGTAAATGACAGACCTATCAACCTGAGCTGTCTCCTTCCCTCACTACAATTACCCTCAGCAAAACCCCTCTCTCCTCTTAAACTTCTGATTCCTCATGTAACGAAGTTATTCAATTTTTATTTGTTACACAGAAAATGTTTGTTATAAACTTGTAGAGTAGCCTTTCATTCATTCTCTTCCTGGGTGTTTCGTTTTGGACGTGCTGTTATTCCAACCCACTGCCCTGTGTATGGTAAGCAAGCACTGTACCGCTGAGCTAAAACACTTGTAATTTTCTTTGAGATTATTTATATCCATATAAGTGAACATTTCACCCTGATAAATGGGCACTTCTGACTCGCCTGATGTCTATATCTGGTCTTTTTTCTTTCTTTCTTTTTTTAAATTTATTTTGTGTATATGAGTACACTGTAGCTGTCTTCAGACATACCAGAAGAGGGCATTGTATCTCATTACAGGTGATTGTGAGCCACCATGTGGTTGCTGGGAATTGAACTCAGGATCTCTGGAAGAGCAACCAGTGCTCTTAACTGCTGAGCCATGCCTCCAGCCTCTAGCTTTCTGTATTTAAATAATATTTTAGTTTTATATATTCAGAATGTATATGGAAATTATGACAGGCTGGTGATAGCAGATTTTGTACTAAGATATGTCTATGGTAGAGATAATGATGGGAATATTTCCTCTATTTTTGTATTATTTCAGCTCAGATTATCAAGTAAGCTGGTTTTGTTTTTTTTTTTGTTGTTGTTGTTGTTTGTTTTGTTTTGTTTTGTTTTGAGACAGGGTTTCTATGTATAGCCCTGGCTGTCCTGGAACTCACTCTGTAGACCAGGCTGGCCTCGGACTCAGAAATCTGCCTGCCTCTGCCTCCTGTGTGCTGGGATTAAAGGCGTGCACCACCATGCTCGGCTAGTAAGCTGGGTTTTGACATGAGAAACAGAAATGTTATGATTTAGGAGAAGGGTGAGAAATTTTATATATTTGTTTTGTTTTGGGTTTTGATAGCCTGAGTTGCCCTTGAACCTGCAGTCTTTCTGCCTTGGGCTCCTCCAGAGTGGGAGAACTACAGTCATGAGCTGCCACACCCAGCAAGGTGCTATTCCTTTCTTCTGTGGTAATTGTTCTCCCAAGTCTTTTTAGATCACAATCAATTATTCAAGAAGACATTTTGGGAATATGAGCTGAGTTCTGTTAAACATTCCTTTGGGATGGTGTCTGTACTCTTGATTTCGCTTCTGAAACACTGTCAACTGAACAAGTAGGGTATCTGATTACATCTGCCCTAGGACCACACCGACTTGTGCTTTCGGAGGGAGCCCAAGGAAGATTATATTGCACTTTTATTTAAGACAAAAGTCTCACTGTGCATGAAGTTTTGGTTGACATGGCAGTTGTGTGTAGCTCAAGCTTGTCCTTTTAAGTGCTGGGATAAACATGTTTCATCATATCAACTTGTATAATAAATATGCTTTTAGAAATGTGTAGTTTTATCTGAAAATGCCCAGCTTTGGTAGTTAAGACAGTGAATTAACTAGGATTAAGCTTTGTGAGTTTGGAACAAAGCATTTCAAAATTTTGAGTTCAGACATTTTTCATAATTAGTTTTAAATACAATTTTAACATTTTTGAAGTTCTGTTTAAAAAGACAGAATTCTGGATAGCAGAATGTTCTAGAGAGGCTATTTATAATTAAAAGTGATTCATCATGATTTCCAAAAGGGCTGCTGTAGAGACAGTGAAGATGTTGGTATTTTGGCAGGATTGATTTAAGCTCACATAGGTCAGAGGACAGCATGCAAGACTTGGTTCTCTCCTTCCACCTTGTGGGTCCCAGGAATTAAAAGAACTCAGGCACTCAGGTAGATTATTAGCAAGTGCCCTCACCCTCTGAGCCATCTTACTGACCAGGACATTAATAATACCCACATTTGAGGAAGAGAACCTTTCTATTCTGCTGGTGGGAATGTAATCCTGTTGAGTCACTGTGGAAATTGATGAGATTCCTCAGAAGACTACAAATACATAATAGCTGAAGAGATAGATTTATTGATAAAGTATATTTCCTAGAATCCTGAGGATGTGAGTTTCATCCCTAGAACCTATGTAACAATGATAACTTGTGATTGTAATCTCAGTCCTGCATTGGTAGAGACAGGGCATCCCCTGGCCAGCCAGTCCAGTCCAGTCTAGTCGGTAAGCCACAGCCAATGACCTATCTTAAAGGAGGTCTGAGGGTGACACCAGAAGTTACCCTGTAGTGTCTGCATGTATGCACATGGGCACTTGCAAACACTTGTTTTCAAAAGATAAAAAATAGAAGTAAACAATCAAATGACACAGTTATATTGCCCTCAGTGAGTCTTCACTCAAAAGGTCAGCATCCTTCAGATAATTAACAAATTACTGCTGCACTGTTAGTAATAGTCAACAGATGAATTGACAAAATATTCTGTATAGTCAGTAGAATTTCAGCAGCCATTAAAAAAAAAAAGTTTCAGGAAGATAGATGCAGCTAGAGATCATATTAAGTGAAAAGGTCAGACTAAAGACAGATGCCATGCTTTTGTTTGTAGATCATAAGTTTTTTATAGATGTACAGAATCACTTTTTTACATTTCATGAAAGAAGTGAAACTCTGAGCCAGCAGAAGGCATTAGTAGGAGGAAGGGAATGGGGAGAGTATGGAAGGAGACTGGTTAAAGTACACAGTATACTTACATGAATACACATCGAATGTCAGTATAATATTTTCTGTTTCTATTTAGAGTTTCTTTGGTTTGCTTGAGTCAAGAGTCTCACAGGTTGCCCTTGGACTTGGAAACAGTCCTCTTCCCTCAGCTTTCCAGGTTAAAGTGTATGGCACCAACTTGGCTTTCTGTCCCTTTGCATTATTCTCAATGTGTATCTTTCCAGTATTGTTCTTCACTTTAGTTCTTCTAAAAGTGTGTGGTACCTGGTGCCACAGAACAGTAGATGTTTTCTGAGAGAATTGATTCATTCCATTCCCCTGTGCACCCACACACATGGATACTTATAGCTGTTCATAAGGTAATATAATATCTGTATATTACTTTAGTCTATTACCTAACTCAATACTATTGTAGTTATTTATGATTTTGAGACAGGGTCTCATGTAGTCAAACTCCCATATGTTAAGTTTGGGCGGCTAAGGCTGGCCTTGAACTATTTATTCTACCAACCACCTCCAGAGTGCTAGGATTATGGGAGTATACCATCATTTGCAGTCCTCATACAATGTAAATGTCATATGAATAGTTATTTTCTAGTGTTTAGGGAATAATGGTAAGGTGAAAGGTATTTTCACATATGATTTAAATATTTTTTTACTCCACTTATTTGTGAATGGGTAGGCATGCACATGCCACAGTATATGTGTAGAAGACAAAGGACAATTTTGTGGAAGTTGATTCTCTGCTTCCAGGGTACAAGTCTTTAAGATTGAACTCAGCTTGTCAGGTTGGGCAGCAAATGCCTTTATCTCCCAAGACATCATATTTTGATTCATGATTAGTTGAGCCCATGGATAAGGAACCCACCAGCTCTATTGGTATTTTAAAATTATCATAATCTCATGCTTATAAATTAACAATTCTTTTTAATACTGCCAATAGTTTTTAATATGCTCCTCTTATATGTCAAACTCTTTATGTAGGCTTATTCATTAAACACAAAATTCATAATTTAATATGCAGTGGACAAAGACTTTATTAATGTTGTGGAGACTTAGAATTTTCTTTCTTGATAAAGTATCTTCCTGTATATTAGCTATTTTCTGGTCATGGGTCAGTTTCTCATTGAAGTAACTTAAAAGAGGAAGGGCATGAACCACTCAGCTTAGCTCCCTGCTCGAACAACTTTCCCTCTGGGAACACTTCACCGTGAAGGAAGCAGCTACTCTGAAACTAAACCTGAACTCTGTGCTGGCTATTTTTATGTCAACTTGACACAAGCTTAGAAGACGAAGGGCTGATTTTGGCTTATTTGAGAAAAGGGACCCTCAATTGAAAAAATGAGTCTGTAAGATGAGGTTGTAGGTAAGGATGTAGGGTATTTTCTTTTGTTTGTTTGTTTTTTTAAAGATTTACTTATTTATTATATGTAAGTACACTGTAGCTGTCTTCAGACACTCCAGAAGAGGGCATCAGATCTTGTTACGGATGGTTATGAACCACCATGTGGTTGCTGGGATTTGAACTCCGGACCTTTGGAAGAGCAGTCGGGTGCTCTTACCCACTGAGCCATCTCACCAGCCCTTTTTTTGTTTTTTTTTCAGACAAGGTTTCTCTGTATATAGCCCTAGCTGTCCTGGAACTCACTTTGTAGACCAGGCTGGCCTCGAACTCAGAAATCTGCCTGCCTCTGCCTCCCAAGTGCTGGGATTAAAGGTGTGGGCCACCACACCCCTCTGTAGGGTATTTTCTTAATTAGTGATTGATGGTGGAGGCTCCAGTCCATTGTGGGTGGTACCATCCTAGGCTGATGGTCCTGGGTTCTATAAGAAGGCAGGTGGAGGAGCAAGCTGTAAGGAGCAGGCCAATAAGCAGCACACTCCATGGCCTCTGTATCAGTTCATGCCTTCAGGATCCAGTCCTGTTTGAGTTTCTGTCTGGACTTCCTTAAGTAATGAACTATGATGTAGAAGTGTAAGCTGAATAAACCCTTTCCTCCCAAAGTTGCTTTGTTCATGATGTTCCATCTCAGTAGTAGAAGCCCTAACTAACATAAGCGCTGAAAGTACTTGGTACCTGGGAGAACTTAAAGAGATGATACTAGGAATAGAATGGATGACTACTTTGGATGGTTTGATAGCATAATGATGTTTTCTGATACTGTTTTTAAATACTGTAATAAATGCTTGGGTACTAACCTGCTTTTTCTGTTTCCTTCCAGTTTGTGAAGTGTGGATATGCAGGCTCTAATTTTCCAGAACACATCTTCCCAGCTTTGGTTGGAAGACCTATTATCAGATCAACCACCAAAGTGGGAAACATTGAAATCAAGGTAATGTTTTATTCATTGTTAAATATCCATGAGGATGTTTGAGGTGATCTTTGAATTAAGTAATGTAAAGTACAATGTCAGGAAAAGCAAAGGGGGGGATCAGAACTTCTCATAATTTTAATGTAAACAAAGGCAAAAAAGATCCCTTAGGTTATTTTTATCTTCTTCGTTTATGTATAGCATGGTAACCATTATTATATGGAGTATAAAATGTAAGTTTTTAAAATTAGGTACAAAATTGATACATATTAGTGCCATAAAGTCTTCTTGCATAGTTTAATTTGAAAGAAAAAAAAAAAAAAAAAAAAAAAAAAAAAAAAAAGAAGAAAAAAAAAAAAAAAAAAAAAAACGGAGCCTGGCAGTCTTTGCAGTTATTAGTGTCTTAGTGCCTCTGAGACTTGAGGCTCCGTGTTGTCATAGGCTGGCCCTCCTCCTCTTTCTATAGAGTGAGACAGGAAAACACAGAGGTCTAGACTGGCTCTTCTCATCCCTACAGTTGATTTTTCAATCTTCAAAGAGGAAGCCAATCTTTATTTGGTTTTACACTATAGGACTTACCATATGGAAGACAAGGGCAAATTGTCATTAACCAAAGTACTTTACATGAGAGCCTCAACACATTTTTTCTCCCACAGAACTAGAATTCCAGCAGGAATCACATTATTTTCTAAGAAATAGAGTAATTGAGAGATCACCAATTGACTTTAAATTCTGAACGTGGCCAGGATTCAAGTTATGAAACATACTTTAGAGTTTAGGGACTTTTTAAAAATGGGATTTTTGGTTTTTGTTTTTTTGGTTTTTTTGGTTTTTTGTTTTTGTTTTTTTTTTTCATTTGTTTTGTGGGTAGTTAACATTGTTGGTCCTGTTGGGACAGTCTTTGGCAAGACTTAGTAGGGTGTACATCTTTGGGACATTTGAGGGGCTGAGAAAGGTGATAGTTGGTGATAATTGCTGATAGAGGTTTCTATGTTCTAGGTCTCTACTAGGGAGTTAGAGAATGAGTTTTACATGATGGATAAAAATTAACATGGAAACTGAGGTTCTGTGTTTGTTTTTAAAAACCTAAAAGTGAATTCTGCCCTTTGGTAGGTTTCAAAAACTTAAGTGGTTTGTTCAGTATAAAGCCTTGAGGGAAATTTTGCTGGATTCCTTTTTCTCTTTTCATAAATTTTTATTCTGATTGAATTTTATCTTTTCTTTTCTTGGAGACAAGGTCTCACTATGTAGCCTAGGCTGACCTTGAACTCACAGAGAGCCTGCCTCTGCCTCCAAGTGTAGGATTAAAGGCATGTATCAGAACACCTGTCACATTCTGTCTTGAAAGAACTTCAGCTTAAAACTTAGCTAGTAATGTGATGAAGGAAACTGAGTGGCAGTAATACATTTCATTTTGTAATTTAGTAGCTGGCTTTTAAACATTTTTATGGATAACATTTTTGAGGTTCAGAGAAATATATTATTTATATATTTCCCAGCATGAGAGAAACAACACATTTCTTCACACCTGCTTTCTTGGTTTTTAATTTAAGGCCAAGTAATAGAAATCAGCACTTTTCTTGGGAGACATTTCCCAGAGACTACCCAGTAGCATTGCTGATACATACAGTGCCTCAGTCTGTACTTTGTTACATTAGTTCTTTTCACTTTGCTCTTTTAAGCCTTTCAAGTTAAATCACTTTCCTTTCACATGAATACTAGGGTTTAGATAAACACTCCTGAACTAACTCTTACAGACCTAGGCCTTTGCTGTTACCATGTATTTTCCTTAATTGAAGTTCTTAAATTCAATAATGAACTAAGTTTGACATTTTGGAATTCCTGTGCATAGAAAATTGACTTATATTTGTATGTCTTGTTAGCTTAAATATGATAGTAGACTAAAAACTATGGAAATTTAAATTATCTAGTTAATTTTCAGTTAGGAGTAATTACTGTCCATGTTCATTTGGCCCTGATAATTAACACCATAAGTTATAGTGGTACTGCGTCTGACCTCAGCCTAATTTGTCTCTGTTGCTTGTGTGTTTAGACATTTCAGTGAGGATTTTATGTAGGCCTTTCTGACTCTTGCCTCTACCTTCTCTTTCTTCACCTTTCTTGACCTGTTGAAGTAGAATAACAAAAAGATGGTAAGTGAGGTTACACACATGCTCTCTGTTTGTTTTCCACTTTGCTTGGTGGGACAGTAGTTGTTGGTTTGTGTCCCTTTAGTATGGGGAGGGGGGGAAATCCTTATTTTTGTCTGAGTGCTTTAATTTCTAACCCTTTTTATTTCTTCAATTTGGTAGCAACTAATAAAGTCTTATACTTTCCTGATTGCATACAATGAACCAAACAAGAACTAATTACTAACACAGTTTTGAATTGTTTTCCTTATTTTTTTTTTGTAGATGAATGTTATAATTAAAATGGAATGTGGTGTGCATAATACAGAAATGAAGTAGCTATGTGACATAGACAGAAAATGGGGGTTATTTGTTATATTTGGAGACTCAGTTTATTACTTGATATTATATATTGCCTATCATACTGAGGGCTATATTTGTAGCCTGTACAATATCATATATGTATTTGGTAAACTGAGTAAAAATTTAATGTGCAAATGAATCTTAAATGAAAAAAATAACAACAGAAAATCGGTTTCCATGCCATCCTTACTGATGAATAGATTTGATATTATCTGAGAATTAAAAAAAAAAATACCAAAAAAAAAAAAAAAAAGGAAAAAAAAAAAAAAAGAAAAAAAAAATACCTACCAGGCTTTCATACAAATAAAGGGCGCGCGCACACACAAATACTATTGTGTAGACCCTCCCCTTTTAAAAACAAACAAACTAGAGGCTTGCTGGACCTATCTCAGACATTAATGTGTTATTACATTTTTCTGTGTTAGTCTTTAAAAATTATTTTTTCTGCATAAAAGAGCATGCATTTATCTTAAGATACTAAAGAGTTTTTCAGAAAAGGTGTAGTTGTAGAGAATAGTATGGTCATAATTTTAAAGTTTTTAAAATCAGAAATAGATAATAGAAATGTCTAATTGGTATTATAAATATATTTGTTCTTTCAGTATAAAAATAAAATTCTCAATATTCTGGGTGGAGAGGAAGAACATCTTTTGAGACAACCTCACTCTATAACCTGCACTCTTGCCTGCTTTCCCCTGCCTTCATAGTTTCCTTGGAGGAATGGAATTGTGGTTTAAAGCTTCATTTTTTTTTCTGTCTTTTAGTTCAGAGTGACATTGTTCAAAATCATTCTTGGCAAATATAATCTAACTGTATAAATGGCTTAAAAGCAGTGCCTTGGTCCCTGAGTTTTCAAGTAGTAGGTGAGGTTTAGTCTTGACCTCCAGTGGTGGGAAACGTGAAGACTCAAGAGTTCTCTGACCAGAGGAGGGACATTTGAAAGCTGAAAGGCTCTAGGGAAGAGTTCAGATGTTCTAGGTTTTGTTTGATTGGTTGTTTGTTTGTTTGTTTTTGTTTTTTCTGCAGACAGTCTTTTATATAGCTTAGGCTGTCGTCAGTCTTCTTGTGGAGCCTAGGATAGAGATTGTGTTTACTTCTGATCTTCCTGCTCTATTAAGAGTGCTGGGATTGCAAGCTTGTGCCAACTCCTGACTGTTGAGTGTTTTGATCCGTGGTGTCCCTATGTAACCCAGGCTGAGCTTGAACTCTCAGGCAGTCTTCATTTTCCTACCCCAGGCCTTTGTGTGTCTGCCCCACCACACCTGTTAGTCATTGCTTTTTCTTTTCTTTTCTTTTCTTTTCTTTTTTTTTTTTTTTTGGCTTTCCAAGACAGGGTTTCTCTGTGTAGCCCTGGCTGTCCTGGAACTCACTCTGTAGACCAGGCTGGCCTCGAACTTAGAATCCACCTGCCTCTGCCTCCCGAGTACTGGGATTAAAGGCATGCGCCACCAAAATTTTATGTATCTCAAGCTGGCCTTCTACTTTTGAACCTCTTGCCTCTACCTCCCAATCTACCTCTGTAAGATTATAGACAGTGTGCCGTCATGCCTGATTTTAGGTCATGCTAAGGGTGGAACCCAGGGCTTTCATGCATACTAAGCAAGCACTATACCAACTGTGTAACACCTCTGGCCTGTTGGAGGGTTTAAAACAGTGACCCTTTAATACAGTTCCACATTTTTAGTGATTCCCAACTATAAAATTATTTTACTACTTCATAACTGTAATTTTGATACTGTTATGAATCATAATGTAAATATCTGATAAGTGAAATATCTGATATGTGAATTATCCCCCCCCACAGGGGTCTCGACCCACAGATTAAGAACCATGGGTTTAAAATTAATTTAGCAACAGATTTTCATAAAGTCCCTTGAAATTACACTCTTCATTTTTTTTAAGGTTTATTTATTTATTAATGTAAGTACACTGTAGCTGTCTTCAGACACTCCAGAAGAGGGCGTCAGATCTTGTTATGGATGGTTGTGAGCCACCATGTGGTTGCTGGGACTTGAACTCAGGACCTTCAGAAGAGTAATTGGTACTCTTAAACGCTGAGCCATCTCTCCAGCCCCCACTCTTCCATTTTTTAAATGTCCTTTTTGTTTAGAGGGAACTAAGAGTACTCAGTGTCAGGTGTCCCTTACAGTTATTATTTTATAATATGTATAGAAGATTCATGAGGCTTTAATTTTGATTTGCTATAAGGTCAAGCATCTATAACCCTTTTTAAAAAAAATATCCTCTGTTATAGTTTTAGATTTATTTATTTTATGTATATGAGTACACCGTTGCTTTCTTCAAACACACCAGAAGAGGGCATCAGACCCCATTACAGATGGTTGTGAGCCACCATGTGGTTGCTGGGAATTGAACTCAGGACCTCTGGAAGAGCAGTCGGTACCCTTAACCGCTGAGCCATCTCTCCAGCTATATAACCCTTTTCTTACGAGGAATTAAAAACTAAGCATTCTGTTGACATTGGATCATACTTAATATAAATTGATTGAAATAGTGGTGATTACTAATCAATTACCTAAGTCACTTGTCTTGTATAATACAATGAAAAATATATTATAGGAGCAAATAAAAAATTGGTATGAAAGTATACTTGTTAATAGCCAAAGTAGCATATAGATTTATTAAATGTTTAGCAACATACAGTTATGTTAAACAGGTTTTACAGACCCCTCCATAAATACCTGTCACCTAGATTCCAATATTAATATTTATTATTCTAAGCCAGGTGTAGTGGTTTAGAAAGGTACACCTTTAATCCCACATTAATCCTAACCCTTGGGAGGCAGAAGCAGGCAGATTATCTGTGTGTTTGAGGCTAGCCTGGTCTACATGGAGAGTTCCAGGACAGCCAGGGCTACCATCGATGGACCCTGTCTCAAAAATGTTTATCATTCTGGGTAATTACATACCTACTCTTCCATCAAAATGCCTTGGTTATATTTGTTTTGATGTGTGTTATAAGTTAAGATACTAGTAAATTTCACCACGCATGCCTTTATCCAGAGTTCACAGTATAGAACTTTTCAGCTTTGCCTTTTCTTCTCGAAGAGTCTGAACAGCTGAGAGTCAAGAAACTTGAGTGTTGGTTTGGGGGAATTGACTTATAAGGAATTAGTTGCAACAGAAGGTTGTAGTGAACTCTGCTTTCCTTTGGCCATTAGTGTATTTTCCAGAAATCTGGCTTTAATAGGCTCCCCATCCTGGCTTTCAAGGTTAAAATTACTTCTCTGGGACATTTCTAGTTCTGATTTTCCCTTTTCCCCATGCTACAGATTGAACCCAGGGCCTTACACACGCTAAGCAAACACTCCTCCCACTAGAGATATTATCCCACCCTTAAAGTTCATAATTTTTTGAAGTTTTTTAAAGTTCATAATTTTTTGAAGTTTTCTCATTTTCTCATGTTGGTTTTGTCATTTTTTTTCTTTATTTCCGCATAATTTGAACTTGTTTTTATATACCAAATAGTAGCTATTTCTGGTACGAATTTCTAATTGGATTCATCAACAGAGGTCGATTTCTAAAATATTTAAATATTAGAATATTGCTTGCCTTGTTATGCATACAAAGTTTTTTTTATTTAAATGTGGGTCACTTTAAATATGTTCTTATTGGAGATAGATTGTGAGTATTGGGCTTCATGAAAGATAGCATTGATTTTCAATATTATACTTCAAGATTAAAAATGTTGCCCATGAGATAACTTTAAAGGAGCTGTTTTAATTCATACACATATAGACATTTGTGAATTTTGTTAATTGGGTGTGTATGTATGTGTATGATGCATTGTTATAGAGGAATGAAGAATCCTGGTTTTTGCATCTACATTTCTATAGCTCATTTTGATAGGAAAGAACAGTGCTTGTGTGCATTGAGCATTTCTCATTTCCCCCTGATGTGCTATTTCACATGTCACAGGACTTATTTTTTGAACATTTGAGCAAAAGAAACAGATGAAACCTCATACAAACCCTTCAAAATATGAAAATATGGGTTTTATTTGTGCTAATGCTCTCCTTTTGGAAACATGTATTAAAGGTAAGGTCAATTTATTGATTTAAACATATAGTATATAAAATACTGATTTAACTTTGTAAGCTGGTCTTGAAAGAAAAGATTTTTAACTTTTAAGTAAAAAAAACTTGATATGCAAGTTCCAGAAAGTTTAAAATTGAATCATTCCTGAGTTTTCTGAACTGCAGGAATACCATTTTCTAAAACTTTATGTAAAACTTTGACCATTTTAAAGCTTTGATATCTCATCTTGTAGGATCTTATGGTTGGTGATGAGGCAAGTGAGCTGCGTTCCATGTTGGAAGTGAACTACCCTATGGAGAATGGCATCGTGCGGAATTGGGATGACATGAAGCACCTGTGGGACTACACATTTGGACCAGAGAAACTCAATATAGACACCAGAAACTGCAAGATTTTACTTACAGAACCCCCCATGAATCCAACCAAAAACAGAGAGAAGATTGTAGAGGTAAGTTTTTGATTGGCTAGCATGATATCCATGTGTATCTCTATGATAGAATGTTAAATCAGTTTTTTTCTTCTTGCTGCTTCTGCTGCAAAGGATAAGTAAAACAATTTTTTTGCCCTAGATCCCAATTATTTTGCGTGTACTCATCTGAAATCTGAAGACCATGTTAATGATGTACATGAAACTTTGAATTTTGGAGCATTGTAGATTTTGGAGTTTTTAAGTAAGGGAACTCAACTGGTAAATGTCAAATACTACAAAATCTAAAAGCAGAAATCTCTCTGGTCTCCAGCGTTTTGGACAAGGGACAGTGAACATGTATGTGCTAGTAGATGAGAATACTCTTCTCTCCCAAAGTTAGGTGATTGAGTTAAGTAGTTTATTAGAAAACAGTTGATCTAGTGGAAAAATAGTAAAGTTAGGAGAGTGAGAAGTTGTGGTGATAAGTCTTTCGTGTGACAGTGGTGTTTAATGAAGACAGGCTAAGGAAGCTGCTGGGGAGCAGGAAAAGGGCATTCCAAGGCAGAGAACAGCCAGCATGGCATCTGTGTACTTGAGAGCAGGCAAGCGACTGCTATGACTGGAGGGTGTAGGAAGGGGATGGCTGAAGAAACAAGCTAGAGTAAGTAGTAGTAGTACCTTGCCGGTTTCTGAAGGAGCTGGCCTGGGGCATTGGGGGCAGAAGAGGACTGCTGTAGCTAAGGTTTAGAGTTTGCTGTGAGTATGCCACAAGGAGACAGCAGAAGAGACCAATTTAGAGACTTTGACAGTATTTACATGAAAGATCATGATGGATAGGATCAAGAGTGGCAGTAGAAATGTGAGAAATGCCAGATTGTTAGTTTACTTTGAAGAAGGTAGACTAAAGGATTCTCTTATGGTTTAAATACAGGGGGCACTTGAGAAAGCTTTAGTTTGAGTAATTAGAAGGAATGAGGAAAAAGCTGAGAATAGCAGAATGGGATTTAAGGCAGTGATCAGGAAGAGTTTATTTTAGATATGTTCAAGTTTGAGGTCCTTATTAAACATCTGCATAAAAATGACAATGTGTGCGTGTGTGTGTACACGTACACATGTGTATGAACAAACAGTCAAAATAGAGTGGAATTCAAGATAACTTAAAAGTCTTTGGAATCTAGAGGGTACTTTTCACAAAGCAGCGAGAGGAGAAAGTGGTAAGAAGGCAGGACCTGTAGAAGAGAAGGAAAGCTACTGAGGTGAGGGCAGGCAGGAGAGCTGCAGTCCTCTTAATAACAGACTTGGGAGGACTTTTCATTTTGTTGATATATGCCTACACAGCAGCAGCAACTTCCTCATTAAATAGATGCTGGAATAGAATGTTAGAAGGTCAAGTTAATTGATGAAGATGTATTCCAAAGTTGCAAAACTGAAGTTCTGTATAGTTCTCATTGCAGTTATCGATATCTGGATAGGCAGTGGTTGCCCTACCAGTCAATGAATGCTTAAGTGAATGAACAAAACACATCATTCAAGGTCTACTCAGTTGACTTGGATGCGGAGAATGAGCACAGGTGTGACCAGAGCGGGCCCAAGAAAACGCCTCCTCCCTCCAGTGTAGTTCATTGTGAAGGGGGTTACAATCTGGACTCAAATAGAGGCAGGGGGCTGGGCAGCTGAACTACCTCTGCATCTGACAACTTAGTATTTTAATGTTTGTCTTCACCTCATTTTTCCAGCCAGCCAGCCAGCCCACTGCTAGGGAATCACACCCAGAGTTTCATTCAAGCTAGAAAGAGCTTTTCTACTGAATTACCTACACCCCCAGTCCTATTTCTTTTATTATTTGTTTTTAATTACCAGGGGTTGGGGAGGGGGAAGATTGAGCCAGTTTTGACCCTGCTTGGGGGAAATAAGCAGATATTTCTTTCCTTTTCTTTTTTTCTTCATTTATTTGGTGTGTGTTTACCTATATGTGCATGTGCACACTTGAGTATCCATGTATGGACAATTTGTGGGGAGTTTTTCTTTCTACCATGTGGGTTCTAGAGATTAAACTTGAGCTGCTGAGCCATTTCTCTGGTCCTAAGATACGTCTTTTTATTTCTTTAATCTGATTTTTTTTTTTTTTTTTTTTTTTTTTACATTGCTGCTTTTGTCTGTGTGTATATGTGAGAGTGCACAGGCACAAATGAGCTCCACCCCGTGTATCTGCTGGTGAAAGGACGCCTGTGAGAATCAGTTCTCTCTTTCCACCATGTGGGTCCTAAGCACCTGTACTGGCTGAGTAATCTTGCTGGTCCCAGGCAGGTGTTTGTTTGTTTGTAGTGTCAGTTTACTAAATTTTGTGTGATGCTTTCTTTCATAAACTGACTATAATATCTTCAGAAGTCTTTGCTTTGTAGCACTTACAAATGATCCAAGACTCAACTCAGATGTTTATATGTTCCTAGCTTGCAGGCATGTTAGTATCCAGAACCCTGCCCTCACAACTGGAGGTAGAGGTAGGCTTTATAAGGGCAAGAAGGACTGGTTTAGAATGGATGCTCAGGGTCCTTTGGTGGCACCTAAATCAACTGATCTGTATTTCAAGCATGAAGGAAATAAATAAATGTGTATAGAGTTTTCTCTATAAAGCACCTCCCTCTTTTTTTTTCTCTTTCCATTTTCAGGTGATGTTTGAAACTTACCAGTTTTCTGGTGTGTATGTAGCCATCCAGGCAGTTTTGACTCTGTATGCTCAAGGTAAGTAAAGTAAGCTTAGCTTACTTAGGAAAATTAATTCAGCATATACTGTATGCCACAGAAGTTTAATTGTCACCAAAGTCCATTACTAGGGAGCTGGAGAGTTGGCTCAGTGGTTAAGGGATGCTCTTGTGGAGGACTCAGGTTCCTCTGTGGATACATGGAGGCTCACGGCCATCTGTGACTCTGCTTCCAGAGGTTCTAGTGCCCTTTTCTGACTCCAGGGGCACTTCATGCACCTGGTACACAGACACACATTCAGGTAAACATTGTTGCAGATAAGATTAAAGTAAATAAAATTTAGTCAGACAAACAAACCAAAACCTGAGAAGCCCATTACTTCTATATAGTCCCTCTTAAAAACCTTACAGTTCTGTGTCTGTCCCTGTGTGCTTGGCATATGCATGTGTGTACAGGGCTGCATACTTGGGAAGCTAGAGCTTGGCGCCAGCTGTCTGTCTCATTCTCTACTTACTTTTTAAAGTCAGCTTCTCTCAATAGTAACCTGGAGTCCACTGGATGACTAGCATGATTGGTCATAAGCCTCCAGGAGCCTCCTGTCTGCACTTTCTCCAGCATGGACATTGCAAGCCTGTGTTGCTATCCCTGGTTGTTATGTAGATGATGGGGATCCACACCCAGGTCTTCATCCTTGTGCAGCAAGCACTGTACCTCCTGAGCCTCTTGGCCAACCCACGGCTATAATCTTTGTCATTTGTCACAATAGTGCCATTACATGCATTTCATTAAATAAGAACCTAGGCTAAAAGTGACATCAGGTTTTTAAAAAATAGTGTATTTTGGCCAGGCGTGGTGGTGCACACCTTTAATCCCAGCACTCGGGAGGCAGAGGCAGGCAGATTTCTGAGTTGGAGGATAGCCAGGGCTATACAGAGAAACCCTGTCTCGAAAAACCAAAAAAAAAAAAAAAAAGAAAGAAAAAAGTGTATTTTTTTTCTTTTAAACTATTTCAACATTTTATACACTAAGAGAGACTAGAGATGCCTCATCAATTAAGAGTACTGGCTTTTCTTCCAGACGACCCAGGTTTAATTCCCAGCACCTTGAAGTGGTTCACAACTGTAATTTCAGTTCTGACATCCTTTTCTGGCCTCCTTGGGCATTTGCAGGCTTGTAGTACATAGACACACATGCAGGCAACACCTGTGTACACAAAATAAGAATAAATTAAAGTAAAACCTTTATTGAAAATAAACAGAATTTGTCCTCAGAATTGGCTTGATTTATTTGTTTGTTTGCTTGCTTTAAAATTTTCAAAGAATTAGTGTGCTGGGTAGTTTTATGTCATCTTGATACATGAGGGAACCTCAGTTAAGAAAACGGTGACCCAAGCCAGGCATGGTGGCACACGCCTTTAATCTCAGCACTCAGGAGGCAGAGGCAGGAGGATTTCTGAGTTGGAGGCCAGCCTGGTCTACAAAGTGAGTTCCAGGACAGCCAGGGCTATACAGAGAAACCCTGTCTCAAAAAAGAAAAGAAAAGAAAAAGAAAAAAGAAAAGAAAACGGTGACCCACTCCTTTAATCTCAGAATTTGGGAGGCAGAGGCAGGTGGATCTCTGAGATCAAGGCCAGCCTGGTCTACAGAGAAAGTTCTAGGATAGCCAGGGCTCCAAAGAGAAATCCTGTCTGGATGATGATAATAATAATAATAATAATAATGCTTCTATAAGATGGGGCTAGAGGCCAAACCTATAGGGAATTTTTTTAATTAGTGATTGGTTGGGGTTAGGGTGTGTGGTGCCAACCTTGGACTGGGGGGTCCTGGGTTCTCTAAGAAAAGCTGAAGCTGGGTGGTGCTCGCCTTTAGTCCCAGCAGTGGGTGGTGCACACCTTTAATCCCAACACTCTGCACAGATGTTGGTGGATCTCTTGAGTTTGAGGCTAGCCTGGTCTATAGAGTGAGTTCTAGAATAGCCACAACTGCACAGAATGAGGAGCAGAGGGGGTGGGGGGAGCAAGTCAGTAAGCAGCATTCTTCCATGGCCTCTGGATGGGTTCCTGCCTCCAGGTTCCTGCCGTGTTTGAGTTCCTGCCCTTACTTTCTTTGATGATGAGTAGTAAGCCAAATAAAGCCTTTTCTCTCCACATTGTCTTTGGTCATGGTGTTCTATCACAGCAACAGTAACCAAGACACCATACAAAAATCTTACAGGTCATCCAGCAGTTGGGAGGGAGGCAAAGGCATATAGATGGCTGTGAGTTCCAGATGAACCTCACCTATACAGTGAGTTGTAGACCAGCTAGTGCTCTATAGTGAAACCCTGTATCTATGTAGAAAACAAAAGCACATGTACTAGTCAACTGCACAGTAAGTTGGGGAGAAAACATTTTGGAACACATTCCTAATGAGTCAGTTTTAATGAAAGAAATTGTTCTCTCTCTCTCTCTTTCTCTAATTCAGTTTTTGAAACAGTTATATCATTTCCCCCTTCCCTTTTCTCCTCCAACCCTTCTCATGTATTCCCTTTTGTTTCTCAGATCATGGCTTTTTCTCTTTACCCCTCCCTCCATCCCTCCCTCCCTCCCTCTTTTCTTTCCTTCCTCCCACTCTCCTTCCTTTCCCTCTCCCTTGTTTTTCAAAACAACATTTCTCTGTGTAGCCTTGGCTTATCCTGGAACTCACTCTATAGACCAACCTGGCCTATAGAGAGTTCTGCTTCCTAAGTGCTGGAATCAAAGGCATGTGCCACCACTGCCCCACTTTTTTCTTTGTTGTTGTGTGTGTATGTTCCTCAATATATAAATACAGCTTGCTCGGTCTTTGTTACTTGTATGTATGTTTTTATTTGATATTGTATAACTAGTTGGTGTGTTCTTTGGGAAGGACCATTTCAGTGGTGCATCATTACTTAGTTTCCTGTAATTTTTTGTCTAGAATTGAAGCCTCATATATTTTTCCCCTTTCCACATTACTATGTCTCTTGGTGTCATCCTTGTTCCGGTCATGTTTAGGCATCTGCAGCCGTATTGATGACACTTCATGGATCTGCATGGGTTCTTTTGATATTGTCATTAGCATCTGTCCTTTGTTTTATGTATTTGTGTATATGCACGTTTGTGCCAGTGCCCGCAGAGGTCAAAGAGAGCTTTGGATCTTCTGGAGCTGGAAAATACAGTTGTGAGTCACATGATGTAGATATTAGGAACCAGACTCTGGGTTCTTTGCAAGAGTATCGAGTGCTATCAACTATTAAACCATTTCTCCAGCCCCTAGTTTATTTGTACATGTGTGCTCATGTGCGCAGACATCTGCATCCGTATGTAGGACAGAGGACAACTTTAAGGAATAGATTTCTTTTCTTATGCTACATAGACCCAGGTATTAAACTCAGATCACCTGGCTTGGTGGCATGCATCTTTGTGAGCCATCTTGCCAGTCTTTCTCCCTGTCTATTTAGCACAAAACATTTCCCACATGGAAGAGCTCTTTGGATTTTGATGGTCTTATAATTCAACAAAACATAGCTGAGAATTTATAGGGTTTTCAATATGTTCAAAGGAGTCTTTGGCATTTGAAGTATAAAGGTACCTCAAGAAAGTTCTTAACTGGAAAGATTCAGGAACATAATTTTGATTTAGCATATCAAAGAGTCTTCCTAAAAGAGGAATTACCTAATCTTTCAGTGCATGACACATACTAGTAAGGATTGTATTCTTTTGTTTCAAGTGGTTCTTTTGTAACTTTTAAGAGATCAATTTTACTCTGAGCTCCATAATTGTACATGTAGGTTAGTAAAAGTGCACACTTGATTTCCTTTTTTGAGAGAAGAGTCTCCCTGACAGCCTCGGCTATCTGGGACTCAGGGTAAACCAGGCTAGTCTTTGTTGGTTTGGTTTTGTTTTTGTTTTTTTAGGTTTTTCGAGACAGGGTTTCTCTGTGTAGCCCTGGCTATCCTGAAACTCACTCTGTAGTCATATATGTGCCATAGCATTTCACGTGGATAGGTGGACAGCAGGAGGAGTCAGTTCTCTCTGCCATGGTAGTTTCAGAGATCAAACTCAGGTCATCGGGTTGGGCGGGAAGCACTTACACCCCTGAGCCACACCATAAGCTTCATTTTTCCTTCTTCCCTTCTTCCACTCATTCTTCATTTTAAAATAGAACTTGCAGAGGGATTTACTAGCTGATTTCCCAGAGGGTTTGAGTTAAATTCCCAGCATTTATGTGGTGGCACACAGCCATGTGTAATTCTAGTTTCAGGATCTGATGTCTACTTATGTCCTTTACAGGCACCAGGCACACAAGTAGTGAACATGCAAACAAAAGACCCATGCACATAAAATTAAAGTTAAAAAATTTAATAACTTGTATAAATACTTTTATAAACATCAGTTTTGGGACGTTTAAAAGGCCTAAGCTTGAACCTGTAATGAGAAATCCATGTTGGGTAAGGATGAGTTATTTTATATATGTCACTGTTTTGTTTGCATGTATGTATGTGCTCTGTGTGCATGTCTGGTGTTCAGAAAGGCTAAAAGGCAACACCAGATCTGTAACTAGAGTTACCGACAGTTGTGAGTTACATTGTAGGTGTTGGGACCCTATGTGGGTCCTACAAGAGCAGTAAGTATGGAGCCATCTCTCTAGCTACCCTAAAGGAATTTTTAGGAAACCTGATGTTAATATATTTTCCTAGTAACATTTATAAGTTAATCCCTGACAAGTGAGGAGATAGCCTATCTTAATTTTGCTGCTGCTGCTGCTGCTTCTTTGAGGCGGGGGCAGGGGGCTCAAGATGGTTTTTCTGTTTAACCCTGGCTATCCTGGAATTCGATCTATAGATCTGCTGGCCTCAAACTCAGAGACCCACCTGCCTCTGTCTTCAAGTGCTAGGATTAAGGTGTGCACCACTACCACCAGGCTGTATGTAACTGTTAACTCCTTAATTTTGAGAAGCAGTAGTGCAGTAAAATTAATGAAATAACTACAAGCCATGCTTCTTTCTAACTTAGTGACTAATGTTTTCAGAAAAAAAGAAGAGAGATATCTTTATGATTAAAGGCACTTGCTGTTCTCCCAGCAACCAGGTCAGACAGCTTACAAGCATGTACAACTCTAGCTCCAGAGACCGGGTGGGTGCCCTTTTCTGGTCTCCATAGGCACTGTACTCAATGTGCATACACATGCTCACACAAATACATGATAAAGGGAAATTTTAACAACAACAACTGTTGTTACCATTCCTACCTGTAGAAATTTGTTTTGAATAAGAAGTGACCTGTTATTTTAGGAAGGGGTTTCTATCTGCATGGTCTAGTCTGGGTGGATAGAAGAGATTAACTGGAATTGGGAAATCTCGGGTGGAGGTTTGAATGGTCAGAGAAGACATAGGAAAGAGCAGGAATTTAAAAGACAGACAACCCAGTGACAAAAGGGTATGGCACTAGAAATGATGACTAAAGAGTCCTGTTTATCTTTTTCAAATAGGAAGTCTTCGGGGCTGGAGAGATAGTACAGTGGCTATATGCTAGCCTCTAAAGCTTGAGGCCCTTAGTTGAGATCACCAGCACCCACATAAAAGCCATGCACAACCATACAGGCCTGTAATCCCAGTACTCAAGAGGTCAAGATTGAGCCCTTGTTGGCCAGGCAGTCTGTCTTGATTGGTGGCTTCAGGTTCAGTAAGAAAAAGTGAGTGCTGGAGAGTTAGCTTAATGGTTAAAGTCACAAGAACATGATGTCAGACACCAGCACCCATGTAAAGCTACATATCCTTCTAACCACAGCTCTGATAGATGTGAAGTCAGGAGGAATGCTGGCACTTGCTGGCTTCCAAATTACTAGAGGAAGCACCAGCCAGTTCAGGAAGAAACCCAAGAGTAGGTAGAGAGAGATACAAGAGGGTACCTTCCTGATACATCATACAGGTACATAGACATACAGAAACAAGCAAATAAATCTTTTAAAACCATAGTAAAGTGGAGAGCACTTGAGGAAGACAGCCAGTGTCAACCCTCAGTCCTCTGCAGGTACCCGAGGACACACAAATGACCAGAGAGTATCTTCTTTGGAAGATCAGGATTGAAAAATAGTAGGTTTATGAGGCATTAATCAGAGAGAAAACAGATTGTTTCCATTTAAAAATGGGAATATTTATGAATTTATGTTTGTCAAAGATAAAAATGCAGATTTATTTAAGAAAATGAGAGTAAGCATGTTTATGATGATATGTCCATAGGCAAATTTATATAATAAGAAAACGAAAGGGAGGGAGATGAGAAAGTAATATATATTATAGTTTTAAAATTGTGAGTTAAAATGGGCTTGCCAAATGGCTCACCAGGTAAAGAAATTTAATTCTCTGGTTTCTACATAAGGGTGGAAAGAGAGATCTGACTCTACAAAATTTGTCCTCTGCTCTCTACATGTGTGCTGTGGTATGCACACATGTAAATTCTTTTACTGTGAGTTCTTAGAAGTTCTGTTTTTCCTATTATTTTTGAAATAATATTTCATGTAGCCCTGGCTGGCCTTCAACTCCCAGTATAACCCAGGATGACTTACAACTATTTTATTTTTAGTCAAGGTTCCACTGTGTGTAGCCATGGCTGTCCTGGGCCTTGCTGTGTAGACCAGGGTAGTCCTGCTTGCCTCTGTCTCCTAAATGCTGGATTAGAGGTGTGTGCCAGCCTGACCTAAAACTTTTCACTTTTGTCTTCCAAGTACTGGGATTACAGGCTTTTTCCACTATGCCAGCTAGAAAGGGCGGTTTCCCTTAGAATTGACTCTTGGTTTTTTTCAAACCTTTTTTTTTTTTTTTTTTTAAGGTTTTTCGAGACAGGGTTTCTCTGTGGCTGTCCTGGAACTCACTTTGTAGACCAGGCTGGCCTTGAATTCAGAAATCCGCCTGCCTCCGCCTCCCAACTGCTGGGATTAAAGGCGTGCGCCACCATCGCCTGGCTCTTTTTTGTCTTTTTAATGTTAGCCATGATGGCACACACTTTTAATTACAGCACTCAGAAGGGAAAAACAGGGATACACAGAGAAACCCTTTTTCAAAAAGCCAAAACAACAATAATAATGATGCTCTTCCGAAGGTCTTGAGTTCAAATCCCAGCAACCACATGGTGGCTCACAACCACCCATAATGAGATCTGATGCCCTCTTCTGGTGTGTCTGAAGACAGCTACAATGTATTTATAATAATAAATAAATCTTTGGGCCTGAGCGGGGCTGACCAGTGTGAAGCAGAGGTCCTAAATTCAATTCCCAACAACCACATGAAGGCTCACAACCATCTGTGCAGTTAGTGTACTCATATACATAAAATAAATAACTCTTTAAAATGATGATATGTTACTAGTAGTAGTAGTATTTTAATGACATTATTATTATTACTTATTACTGCTGTAGGTTGGAGAGATGACTCAGTGCTTAAGGGGACTTGCTATGCTTCCAGAGATCCTGAGTTCAATTCCCAGCACCCATGTTGGGTGGCTCACAATTGCCTGTAACTGCATGCCCTTTTGTGACTATGGCAGGTGTACATACACACAAATACACATACACAATAGAATTATATATATTTAACTATATTACAATTGTTAACAGTAGCAGTATTTGTGGGTGGGGAGTGATGTTAATGCCATGTGTACATTTAGAAGTCAGGACAACCTTGTGGGCTGTCTCTCTCCTCCCACCTTAGCGTGCGTCCCAGAGCTCACTCCCTTCACCAGGCTTGCTGTATAGAGTGCCTTTGCTCTCAGAGCCTCGTCAGCTCGTGGGCCAGACACTGTGCACACCGTGGCTCCAGTCTATAGCCCCATTGCTCGGGCTGCTGAGGCAGTATGATTACGATTTCTTGGCTAGGCTGAGACTCTGCCTTAAGTGACAACAAGAATAAATCTTTTCAGTG
Source organism: Mus pahari (assembly GCF_900095145.1). Classification (NCBI taxonomy): domain Eukaryota; kingdom Metazoa; phylum Chordata; class Mammalia; order Rodentia; family Muridae; genus Mus; species Mus pahari. The sequence goes on from NC_034602.1 coordinate 10,454,012, forward strand.
GCAAACAGGAAATATGACAGCTTTTTTCATCGTCACTGCTGTTGCTTATAGGGTTTTGGCTGGGGATCCCACCTAGGCCTTCCATAGGATAGGCTCACACATTACCTCGCCATCACAGGCTTTCGTTGTTGCTGATGGTATTTTTCTTTTGTTTTGAGATGGTACCTGACTGTGTAGCTCTGGCTGTCCAGGAACTCTAGCCATCCCTTAAATGGAAGTGAGGGGTGGGGTTTTTCTCTGTTAGTGGCCTTCTTTGGGGGTTTTTGAGATAGATAACCTAGTTTTTGGTTCTTCAACCACTAGCCTTCTGGAAGCTGGTTTCTGGTATGAGCACCGGCCCTGACCAGATGATCTTAGCAGATTCACTTTCCATCTTGTAACTGGGTTAATAGTCACTTTTCACAGTTGTTTCCTGTAAATGTAACTTTTATTCTCCTGTAGTAGTTGTTGTCGTTGAGGCTTACTGCCCTCTGCTGACCTAGGCCTAGTCCTGGAAGCTTCCAGCCTCCATACAATCTAATCCAGGCCTAGAAGGTTTTCAGCCTCTGATACTCACTGCTGAATAAGCTCACCCTTTATAGTTCTTTAAGAACTCTGGCTGGCAGGTTCTGTTTGGCCTCATACTAACTTTGGCAATCAGTTCTAATCTTGAGGTTTCTTCTCATTCTCTGGCTCGCTCTGTCTTCATTGTGTCTGCCTGTTCCCTCTCTGCAACCTGTCTATAACTAGACCAGTCAAATTACTACCTTCCTCTTCCTGTGAGAGTTGGGCATACCCTATTCTGCCAAATTTTTCCCTTAATTCGTCACGTTGCTACTCAGTTAGGCATCACTTTCAAAAACAGGTGCTTCCTTCTACAAACTAACTTTACCTTCATTGCTTGATTAAAGGTATGTGCTTAGGGCATGTCTGTATTCCAGCCAGAGTAGCCTTATTGCTGGATTACAACCCTTCTACAATTCCATAAATTAATCATTATATTTTAGAAATTTTCACTTAAGGACATTCGGTGATTAGGTTGGAAAGGAAATTATAGGAGGTCTTTCTTCCCAAGTTCTTAAAGAAGCACATGATTAAACTAAAAACCTCACAAGAAAAACACCAGGGCAAGATGAGTTTGGGTAATGCCACTTAGCACCAAGTCTGAAACCTGAGTTCCATCCTTGGTCACACTTGGTGGTAGGAGAAAACCAGCCCCTCCAGTCCCCCGATGTTGTCCCCTAACTTCACATGCACCATGTGGCATGCATGTTCCCCTCCCCTCCACTTCACATGTAAGTAGACTACAAAGAAATAATCAGGGAGCAAATGCTGCCTGCCATCTGTGATTAGAAATTAAGTGCTAAAGTTGAGCCTCGGGGCACATACCTTTAGTCCTGGTGCTCAGAGGCAGAGGCAGGGAGATCTCTGTGAATATGAGGCCAGTCTGGTCTACACAGCAAGTTCCAGGACAGCCAGCAATACATAAAGAGATCCTGTCTTGAGAAAAACAAAAGAAGAAAGAGGGGCTGGAGAGATGGCTCAGCCAGCAGTTAGGAGCATTGACTGCTCTTCCAGAGGACCTGCGTTCAATTCCCAACATCTACATGGCAGCCCTCAACTGTCTGTAACTCCAGTTCCATGCTGTCCATGGCATCAGACATGCCTGTGGTGCACACCTATATGCGTGGAAGCAAAATATCCATACTCATAAAATAAATCTTTAAAAAAAAGGAAAGGAAATGCTCTAAGCCTCACTTCACTAGCCAGCTTTTTGTGGGTGACATCTCTACTACATTTGAAACTTTCTCGCTTTGATTTTTCTGAATTAACTCAGAACTTTCTGGTTCTTGTGCAGGTTTACTGACTGGTGTAGTAGTGGACTCTGGAGATGGTGTCACTCACATTTGCCCAGTATATGAAGGCTTTTCTCTCCCTCATCTTACAAGGAGGCTGGATATTGCTGGGAGGGATATTACCAGGTATCTTATCAAGGTAAGTGAGAGGAAAATATAATAAAAGGTAGTGTTTTTTAGTTTGTTTACTGATTTATACAAAGACAGAGGCTAGAGAGCTGGCTTGGTGATCAAGTGCACATACCTACCACCCTTGCAGAGAAACGTCTTGGTTCCCTTCTTGGCCCGCTCACCACTGCCCATAACTCTGGTTCCCATGGAATATAATGCCTTCTTCTGAACCTCTCAGGCACATATCCACACAAAGACACATAATTTAAAATAATAAAATAACTTACAAAACTCACTATACAAGAGTTCTAGCATCACCCCAGTATACCATTGTTGGCTTTGCCGTTGGTTCCAGGGATTGAGCTTAGGTTGTCGGGCATAGATGGCGAGTGCTTTTTACCTTCCGAGCCATTTTATCCTCCAGAGATTAACTTTTGTTCAGTGGAACCCATTCTCATAGATTATTAATTTACTGCTATTTTTTTATACCAGCTGCTGCTGTTGCGAGGATATGCCTTCAACCATTCTGCTGATTTTGAGACAGTTCGCATGATTAAAGAAAAACTTTGTTATGTGGGTTACAATATTGAGCAAGAGCAGAAGCTGGCCTTAGAGACCACAGTGTTAGTTGAGTCATACACAGTAAGTATCCTATGTAAAATACATTATGGGTGGAAAGGGGCATCTGTGTTTATTAGTGTCACCTAGACGCCAGAGTTTTGGTCATATATATATATATATGTATGTATGTATGTTTATATATATTGCTGAATATCATGCCTAGGGTCTTATATGTGCCCAGCAGATTAGGCCTTAACATGGGTATTAGTTATTGTAATATGTTTACATATGATTTCTCAGTATTTCCTGCTATGTTAAGTTTCTGTGATTAGTTATTAGGGATCCCATGTATTGTGAATTAAAGCAAGAGTTAAATTAGAATATAATTAAAAATGGAGGTCATATTTGAGATTCAAGCATCTTCAGAATATAGGTCAACTTGTTTTGTACAGTGTTATTTCTCTGGAATGTTGCTTAAGAGTAATAAAAATAGAACACAATTATAATTGTCATACATTATGGAGATTATTAATACTTCTTTGTTGCCTGACTTGTAAGCGTTTTGATTATGAAAATGTGTACCTGTTTCTCAGCCTGGTGGAGTATCCTGAGACAGTCTCACTATATATGTAGTACAGAGTCCTCCTGCCTCTGCCTCCAGAATGGTGGGATTGCATGGACCTCAAATTTTTGTAGTGTATCATGGAGCTAATCGTCTAAGAGATGTATTTTGGGAAATACTCATGCTTTTTTTTTTTTTTTGCCTCAGAGTCTCATTGTAGCCCAGGCTGGGTTAGAACCCAGTCTGGTTTCAGATTTATTTTAAAATCCATTATGTTGCACACATTTGTGAATGGTGCCAACTTGGATCCCGGGGCTTAAGAACACTTGTTTTTTTCGCGATAGGGTTTCTCTGTACAGCCCTGGCTGTCCTGGCACTCACTCTGTAGACCAGGCTGGCTTTGAACTCAGAATCCACCTTCCTCTCACTCTGTAGACCAGGCTGGCCTTGAACTCAGAATCCACCTGCCTCTGCCTCTCAAGTGCTGGGATTAAAGGGGTGAGTCACCACGCCTAGCTTAAGAACACTTGTGTTGGGCATGGTAACACATGCTGTAATAGAAACACTCAGAACACTGAGGCAAGAGCGCCACATAATGAGACCAACCTCATGAGGCCTCCAAAATCAACCAAAATAGCTTGGCATGGTGATCTCCAGAAGTCTAGGCCAGCCAAGGATACATAGTGAGACCCTGTCTCAGAAGTCAAAAAAAGAGAAGAAAATATTGTCAAAGACCAGTTGTGGTAGAACATGCCTTTAATTCCAGTACTTGGAGGCAGAGGCAGGAGGATTCCTAAGCTTGAGGCTAGCCTAATCTATATAGCAAGTCCCAAGCCAGCCAAGGATAAAGAGACTCCTGACTCAACCCCTGCCCTACAAAAAACAAAAACAACCAAAAAAGAAGATGCCATTTTAAGGGTACAATAAAAATGTACTTTATAATGTCTATTAACCTCCAGGTTTGTCCTGGTGGTTTATGATCCCAATTTTCAATCTTAATTGTTTTGAAGGAAATGGCATAAAGCAAACCATGAGAGAACTAACAGTGTAAGGCTTGATTGATTTGTGTTGGACACTAGTTAAGACAGGAGAATCAGTGAATTAGTTCACGCTCAGCCTGGACTAATAGCCAGGCCTTTTTTTTTTTCTTTCTCGAGACAGGTTTCTCTTGGCTGTCCTGGAACTCACTCTGTAGACCAGGCTGGCCTTGAACTCAGAAATCCGTCTGCCTCTGCCTCCCAAATGCTGGAATTAAAGGCGTGTGTCACCACGACCGGCTTGGCCAGGCCATCTTTTCCCCTTTCCAACACCCCCACAAAAAACAAAAAGCGAGACATGGTGGTGCCCACCTGTAACTTAAGTAAATTTGATATGGGACTGAAGCGTTACTGAGTTTGAGGCCCACCTGTGTATAGGTCAGCCTCAGACTCTCTGAATGACTGCCAGGCACAGTGTGCCCACCTGTAATCTCAGCACTTGGGAGCCAGGTACAGGCAAATCTCTGTAAGCCTGAGGCAAACAAACCAACCGTATAGACCAGAGTTCAGCAGGTAGGGGATTTCTACATAAGTCATGTTGATGTGTTGGACTGTCCAAATCTTACTGGCTTAAGTTAAAATTATACTTACCACTTAGATAATGTTACTTAAGATGTAGTAGCAGAAAAAAAAAATCAGTGTTCCTTAAATTTTTTGTTTTGTTTTGAGATAATGTCTCAATAGGTAACAGCCCAAACTGGCCTTGAATTCATGATCCTCTTGCCTCAAGTATTGGCATTGCAGGTTATGCATCACGCCCAGCTGTGGCTGCTGGTTGGTTGGTTGGTTTTTAAGAAAGAAAATGTGTGCTGGGCGTGGTGGCGCACACCTTTAATCCCAGCGCTTGGGAGGCGGAAGCATGTGGATTTCTGAGTTCAAGGCCAGCCTGGTCTACAAAGTGAGTTCCAGGACAGCCAGGGCTATACAGAGAAACCGTGTCTCAAAAAGAAAAACAAAACAAAAAAAGGAAGGAAGGAAGATAGATAGATGTGTGTATGAACATGTGTAAATCAAAGGATAGCTTTTGGGGGTCAGTTTTTGTTTTCTGCCTTGTTGAGATGCTGTCTCTTCTTGAGTACATTGCTAGCTACTAAGAAAAAAAGATCAATAGAGTATGTAAGAAAAAAGATCAATAGAGTATGTATGATGTTAACATCATCATCTGAGTTATTTTGTTTCACCTAAGAAAACTTGAGGAAATCTTACTGCTTTTACGTAATTTTGATTGTAGGCCCGATGTATTTAACATACTGTGTAGAGAATGCTGAGAAGTTGTGACTTTGCTGACTAACACCTGGTTATTTTTCCTAGCTTCCAGATGGACGTATTATTAAGGTTGGAGGAGAAAGATTCGAAGCACCAGAAGCTTTATTTCAGCCTCATTTGATCAATGTTGAGGGGGTTGGTGTTGCTGAATTGCTTTTTAACACAATCCAGGCAGCCGACATTGATACCAGGTACAGTAGACATTTCCAAGTCATTTTTTTTTTTTNAANATTTATTTATTTATTATATGTAAGTACACTGTAGCTGTCTTCAGACACTCCAGAAGAGGGAGTCAGATCTTGTTACAGATGGTTGTGAGCCACCATGTGGTTGCTGGGATTTGAACTCCGGACCTTTGGAAGAGCAGTCGGGTGCTCTTACCCACTGAGCCATCTCACCAGCCCTTCCAAGTCATTTATAAAACACGAATGGCCCACAGAGACAACTTAGCAGTTAAGAGCATTTGCTCTTTGTCTAGAGGACCTGAGTTCCATTCCTAGCACCCATGTCAGACAGTTCACAACTCTGAGTCTGTAACTTAACAGCACTGGCCTCTGTAGGAACTGCATTCATGCACACGGTATTGCTGTACAGATGCACACATCTAGACATGGTTTAAAATAGTAAGAACAAAATGGCACAAATATGTTTAAGGCCATTTCAGAAATTATTGGAGATTCTGGGCTAATCTCAAGTCAGAATTCACTTAACAATTTTTGTTTTAAATGAAACTAAAAAGTTAGGAATTCAAATATTAGTTTTTACTTTGAGACAGGGTTTCTCTGTGTAGCCTTGGCTGTCCTGAAACTCAATATGGTGACCAAGCTTGCCTTGAACATAGTCTACCTGCCTCTGTCTCCCAAGTGCTGGTTAATAATATACTGATTTAGAACAATAATGTCTTTGTTTACTGTAATGTTTTTGTAAGGATGGGAAGCTGTACGTACAGTAGCCATTTTCTAACATGCCATAGTCTTGGGTGAGCCCGGGTGCTGCATGGCATAGCTGCATGGACACTACACACACAGTAGACGTGCTCAGAAGGCAGCCACCAGTGAACAATGCAGACTCATTGCATGTTTGCTTTTGAATTGTTTTGCACCTTAGAGAACCTTTACTGTTACCAAGTCATTCACAACCCTCATATTCAGTTTCGTGCTGCAGCTCAGTTAGAGCTGTGGCTTGTATCTGTATCTGTTGTGCAGTGATAGCTCATTAGTGATAGGTGTTGTTGAACTCTTTTTCCTCCTTCCATGTCATGATGTATCTCATTGCTGTCATGTTACAGTCCTAATCCAGCAGAGGCTTGAGCTTCTGATCTTCCTCCCTCTACTTCATAGTCACCTGGCTTATGTGGTGCTGGTGTGGAGCCCAGGGCTTTTTGCATGCTAGGCAAGTGCTTTGCTGAGCCTCATCCAAAGCCCCCAAATTAAAAAAAAAAAAGTACCATTTTCATAATCTGAAACTATAAATATCCACTGTGTCTTTCTAGATCTGAATTTTACAAGCATATTGTGCTTTCTGGAGGTTCTACCATGTATCCTGGCCTGCCATCGAGGTTGGAACGAGAGCTTAAACAGCTTTACTTAGAACGAGTTCTGAAAGGAGATGTGGAAAAACTTTCAGTAAGTATCTATACCAGCTGTTACTTTTGTTTTAAAACCCTGTAAAGTAGCTTGTGGATCTTGACAACCACTAGAGGGAGCAAGAAGTCTTATATCAAATTTCTGTGCAGTTAGCACAGAAGACTTGCAGGGCTCACTGGAAATTGTCTTTTTTTTTTTTTTAAATTTATTTATTTATTTATTATATGTAAGTACACTGTAGCTATCTTCAGACACTCCAGAAGAGGGTGTCAGATCTTGGTTGTAACCCACCATGTGGTTGCTGGGATTTGAACTCCGGACCTTTGGAAGAGCAGTCGGGTGCTCTTACCCACTGAGCCATCTCACCAGCCCTGGAAATTGTCTTTGGGGTAGTGCTTCTACCTACTAGGTTACACTCTGTTGAAAGAATACAGGTGACTGGGTCCAGTGTCCTTGCTAGTCTGTAGTATTCTCTTTCTTTCTTTCTTTCTTTTTTTTTTAAAGACTTATTTATTTCATGTTTATGAGTACACTGTAGCTGTCTTCAGACACACCAGAAGAGGACCTTGGGTTCCATTACAGATGATTGTGAGCCACCATGTGGTTACTGGGAATTGAAGTCAGAACCTCTGGAAGAGCAGTCAGTGCTCTTAACCACTGAGCCATCTCTCCAGCCTGGACTGGTATGCAGTGTGCAAGTGTTTGGGAAGAACCTGCTCTTGCTATGGAGAGAAGGGAGAGGAATTGTCCTGGGCTACCTTGCTTGCTTTCTTTCTTCTTTCTTTCTTCCGTCTTCCTATGCAGTTGTGGCTACCTTGGAACTTTCTTTGTTGACCATACAGGCCTTGAATGTAAAGAGCTTACCTCTGCCTCCCAGGCGAAAGGATTATAGGGCTACACCATCACAGCTATCTTGGTTTTTAATTTTGTGGATATGTAACCAGCCTTTATTCCTAGCTTGTTAGAATTCTGATTTTAGGTTATTTTTCTATTTGTTGTATGCCTTTATCTCCTCAGTCATGTTTGTGTTCTTAGAAATTCTCACAGCTCTTAAAGTGGACTTTATTGGCCATTGTCACCATGGACTAGAATATAATTGCTGGTAGGTCTTTGGCATGCCCTCTCTTCTCAACTCTAGACGTGTGAAGCATTCTGTGTTATAGCCCTAGCTGTTCTGTGACTATCTCCATAGATCAGACTGACCTCAAACTTGCTTGCCTCTGGGATTAAAGGTGTATACCACTAAGCCCAGCCTCAACCAAGAATCAAGGGTTTTTAATTCTCTGGATTTGCTCTTTGCTTTAGATGATAATATTCCATTTTTTTCAGAGGATTCTGTGTAGGGACACCAATGTTGCAGTGCTTTCTTAATAGTTCACTCACAGTTCTCATTTCATTGAACTATGTAGGGAATTTAAAATCCATTTCTGGTGATCATTCTTTACCCTGTAGACTTTTTTTGAGGGGCATGCACTCTGTAGCACTATCTTTTGGTAAACCCTACTGAAATTGTGATTTTTTACACACTGATCTCCCTTTCCTTTTCAGTTTTGCAGTTCTAGGGTTTGGATGCAGGACCTAAGCAAGCACTCTAGCACTTAAGCATACCCTGTACCCAGAAAACATTTCTTGAAACTCCATCCCTGTGCCAAAACTGATTTAGGCCATGCTATGAGTTTAAGTCATTTACCAGTAGTAATAATAAATGGTGTGGGGAAAAGAACGGAAGACTACAAGGTAGAGAAGGTTGTTGTTGGTAACAAGTGGGTATGCTCCCTCACTCCTGATTAGACAGGTCTTTGGGTCAGATAGAAGATACCTGTGTCAAGTTAGGGAGTAAGCATTTCTAGTCAGGAATAGTGCAAAAGGATGAGTTGGCAGAAATGACCCAGTGTGGCTGGAACAGAGTAAGCAAGAGAGGGTAGAAAATGAAGTTAGAAAGCTAGCAAGCAGACAGGTCAGTTAGGCTTCTATGATGTAGTCAGACTTTTATCCCTTAAAAGAATCTGTGCCCAGTGTGTCAGAGGAGCCAAGAAAGTTAAGCCAGGAAGTTATGAGAGGAAGAACTGGCAGAGGTTAAACATGGAGTAGGGTGAAACAAATGGTCCTCTAAGAGAGTGAATGGAGAATGAGAAAATGTCCTAGATGGCCAGATAGTGTGAAGGGCCCAGGCAAGGTTGGTGACACATTTATAGCAAAATGTAGAGCTTCTGTACTGTGTGCAGAGCTGCTTGAAAGCAGGTTCAGACTTGATTACCCAAGTGGATGAATGTAAGGAGAGAAAAAAGTCACCAAGGATAATGTAAAATAAATGGAGAGGAGAGATCTGGAGAAATGGCTCAGTGGTTGAGAGCACTTGCTGCTCTTGTAGAAAAGCTGGGTTCAGGTCACAACCCTCTGTAGCTCAAGTTCCAGGTAATCCAGTGCCCTCTTCTGACTGCCTTGAACACCAGGTATATACATGGTGCACATAAATACATGTAGCCAAAACTCATACGCATAACTAACTCACTCTTTCTTTTTTTATTAGATATTTTCTTCATTTACATTTCAAATGCTATCCAGAAAGTCCCCTATACACTCCCCGGCCCTGCTCCCCAACCCACCCACTCCTGCTTCCTGGCCCTGGCATTCCCCTGTACTGGGGCATATAATCTTCACAAGACAAAGGGCCTCTCCTCCCAATGATGGCCAACCAGGCCATCCTCTGCTACATATGCAGCTAGAGACACGAGCTCTGGGGGTGCTGGTTAGTTCATATTGTTGTTCCACCTATAGGGTTGCAGCCCCCTTCAGCTCCTTGGGTACTTTCTCTAGGGGACCTTGTG
>NC_034602.1:10464897-10485364 GCF_900095145.1 Mus pahari
TTGGTAGACCAGGCTGGCCTCAAACTCAGAAATCCGCCTGCCTCTGCCTCCCGAGTGCTGGGATTAAAGGCCTGCGCCACCAGGCCCGGCTATTTATTTTATTTTTATGTGTGTGTGCCTGGGTATACATGTATGTAGGAGCACATGGAGGCTAGAAGAGTTATCAAAGCCTGTGGAACTGGGGTTACAGACCATTGTGAGTGGCCAGGAGTTACTAGAAATTGAACTCAGTTCCCTAGCAAATGCTCTCTTAACAGCTGAAGAATCTCTACTCCCTCAGAGCCAAATCATTTTAAGGAGTAAGCTTAAAATTAACATTTTCAATTGATATTTTAAATAATCCTGCCAGAGGTAAAATGCAAAAAATTAGTTCCTTTTTTCTTAAATTGAAATTTTCTCAAATTTCTTAGATTTTAGTTTTAAGAAAATAGAGACAAAAGAAAAGCCCTTATGTAGTCCAGATGGCCCTAAACACTCGTATTTTTTTTTTTAAAGATTTGTTTATTTATTATATGTAAGTACACTATAGCTGTCTTCAGACACTCCAGAAGACGCGCCAGATCTCGTTACAGATGGTTGTGAGCCACCATGTGGTTGCTGGGATTTGAACTCAGGACCTTTGGAAGAGCAGACAGGTGCTCTTACCCGCTGAGCCATCTCACCAGCCCTCGTATTTTTTTTTAATGACCTATTTATTATATGAGTGCACTGTAGCTGTTTTTAGACACACTAGTAGAAGGCATCAGATCCTATTACAGATGGTTGTGAGCCACCATGTGGTTGTTGGGAATTGAACTCAGGACTTTTGGAAGATCAGTCAGTGCTCTTAACTGCTGAGCCATCTCTCCAGCCCACTCAGACATTTTTTTTAAAGGCATGCCAATCATTATGATCAGCACACAATGAGTTAATAAATAATAATAAATGAAAAACAGAAGTGGCAAGAGTTTTCTCTCCAGGGGCTCCAGGGTGAGATTGGTTCTTGCCCTATAGTCTTACAAATCATCCCACGTTTATCAAAGACTAGGAAGCTGCAACTCCTTGGTGGTACCGAGTAATAAAGACAGTATGTGGCTTCTGTCTGGCTAATGTAGAACGGTTCAGTTACAGCACAAGATTCTCTGAGGGTCAGTCCTACCCAACATCCCCACTCCATACTCCTTCGTCTGCCCTTTCTTTACCTTCCTGGCCTCTTGGTTGGCTCTCCCCCTCCCCTTGCCTCACAGCGCCTGGCTCAGGATCCTGTCCACTCCGGACTCCCAGATGTCCCTGGCTCTGACCCCTTATGTCTGCAGTAAACCTTGACCACCATACCTAGGAATAGACATGTACTTCCTTTTTTATTTCTTCTTTAACTCATCTGGTGCTGAAGCCCAGGACCAATAATATCCTTTCCTTTATTTCTTTTTTTCCACTTATCTGTAACTCTTGATAATATACCTCATATTGAAAATTGGCCACAGCTGCTAGGTGAGTGTCATAGTTCGGTTCACTCCTTCAATCTCAGCACTCATGTGGTAGAGTTAGGTGGATCTCTCTTGAGTTCAAGGCCAGCCTGGTGTACATAATGAATTCCAGGACACCCAGAGCTATAAAGTGAGCTTCTGTTGCAAAAACAAACCGGGGGGGGGGGGGGCAGTGGGTGGACTTTAGTAATCTGGCTTACTTGTTTTGAATACGTTTCTGTTTGAATTTAAGACCATAGAACTTGAGTTTTGCGTATAAGAAAGGAACTGGGAGTCTGGGTGGAGCTCAGTTGTAAGCCACGTGAATAGATGTGAATGAAGTCTTGAGTTCAGTCATCTCTCAGGGTTACTATTGCTACGATACAAACGTGACCAAGGGCTGATGAGATGGCTCAGTGTGTAAGAGCACCCAACTGTTCTTCCGAATGTCTGGAGTTCAAATCCCAGCAACCACATGGTGGCTCATAACCATCCGTAACAAGATCTGATGCCCTCTTCTAGAGTATCTGAAGACAGCTACAGTGTACTTACATATAATAAATAAAATAAATCTTTAAAAAAAAAAAAAGTGACCAAAAGCACTTGGGGAGGAAAGAGTGTTTGGTTAACATGCTCTGAATCAGTCTATTGAGGGAAACTGTTAATCCTACCAGGTGAGAGTATGACTACCACCACAATTTTGAGCCATATCTGAAACAGGCTTTAATTAAATACTGGCCTCCTAGGATGATGAACTCTGGCCAGGGCCATTCTTGCACTCCCAGAAAATGGCAATGAATCACATTTTGCAGAGGCTTACAAGGCAAGCCCATAAAGCCAAGTATTTCTCACCAATCGGACAAGCATATTGTATCTTGTATGCAATATATCTCATATATATTAGATATTTTTACGTAGATATTATATATATGAATGGTGTACTTCCTGCCTGTGTGCCTTCTGCTTACATCCAATTAGAGGCAGACATACATCTTGATGTATTTGTTGCCTGTGTATCTCCCCCCCTCTGCATGCCATCAAGCACATCCAATGCAGTTGAGTCAAACAAACTTGTTTAGGGAGTAAGAACAGGGGCTTGTTATCCGACATATACAGTAGCCTCCAGCGTTTCAGAAAGTGTCTCTCCTCAGTCAAGGGCCTTACAGGTTAGAACACTTTTGTTTTATGGCTCTCTTAGGCACAGTAGTTAAAACTTGAAACCTAACTTTAGCTCTCATAAAGCCAAGGCAGGCATTCAAATGGGTCAGGTACATGGAGCTGATACAGAGGCTATGGAAACTGTTGCTCACCAGTTTGCTCACTGTGCTTTGTTGTTAATAGAACACAGGACCAGTAGCCAGGGGTGCCCCCACACACATAATAGACTGCCCTCTCCACTTGCTTGTGCCCCCAGCCTATCAATCGTTAATTAAGAAACTGGCCCACAGGGCTGGAGAGATGGCTCAGCGGTTAAGAGCACCGACTGCTCTTCCGAAGGCCCTGAGTTCAAGTCCCAGCAACCACATGGTGGGTCACAACCATCTGTAATGGGATCTGACTCCCTCTTCTGGGGTGTCTGAAGACAGCTACAGTTGTACTTACATCCAATAAATAAATAAATCTTAAAAAAAAAAAAAAGAAAAAGAAAAGAAACTGGTCCACAGGCTTCCCTACAGCCAGGTTATGAAGGCATTTTCTCACCCCCACCTCCAATAACTTTAGCTTGTGTCAAGTTGACATAAAAACCCAACCAAGACATTCACCAATACCAGATCCAGAAAAATCATCTCAGTTTTACTGTGTTGCACTAAACTAGAGTCATGGTGGTATTAGGTCTTGAAGGACACTGCTCAGGAACTACAGAAAACCTTGCTTTGGTTCTTGGGTTATTAACACAGTGATTGGTTGTGCAACTTCTTTCAAATCTAGGTAACAGGTATGAAATAAGATCTTGTCTCCTGATCATGAGCTTAAGAGGGATTACTGAATGTTTCTGTGTCTGAGGGGTACCTTTGGTGGGTTCATGCCGAGGTGCGCACCTGGGAAATTACCCATGCAACAGACCTGGTGTAAAGAAGAGAGAGAACTGAGGACCTGGGAAGGGATAGTCTGTATATAGCAGGCAAGTGGAGTTGTAGACAGGCTGACAGATGCGAGCAGAGCCATGAGGGCAGGGAGAGGAGATGGGGAAGGGGGCACCCACAGAGTAGATAGAGGGATGCTGAGAACGAAGAGCTGGGTTGGCAGACAGCTCACACCTGTCTCAGGTTATGACGTGAGCAGTTGCTAGGCGCCTGAGGGCAGGCCAGTGGAATCACCTGCTGACATCCTGTGTGGATTACAGATTGTGGAGAGATTCAACAATACATATGCGAAGTCTTCCTGAGACAGCATTATATGAATATGATCTCATTGCTCTCTTTCTTCTTTAGAAATTTAAGATCCGAATTGAAGACCCACCCCGCAGGAAGCACATGGTGTTCTTGGGTGGCGCAGTCCTAGCAGACATCATGAAAGACAAAGACAACTTTTGGATGACCAGACAAGAGTACCAAGAAAAGGGTGTCCGTGTGCTGGAGAAACTTGGTGTAACTGTTCGATAAAATGGCAGGCTTGTCCCCATCACGCCTCTAATGCTTTTTCTTTCTCCCTTTTTAAAAAAAAAATGTTTCTTTATTGCCAATCTTTGAAGTCATTCAACTCCAGGACTGAAAGAAGCTCTTTCCCTTTTGACAGAAAGGTCAAGTTTTTCTCTGGCTTGGGGAAGCATTGCTAAGTTCTTGTTAATATGGGTAAATCTGGTTGTTCAAGGCAACCAATTCCCTGCAGACATTACCAGGGCCAGGGCTTGCTGCTGCTTTGCTTCTCCCTTTGTAGGCATTAGAACTTCTTGTAGGCTTCCAATTTTTGCTTTCCTGCTCTAATGCTGCTAGTTTTAGGTTTAGCACAGTAGGTGGTATGTCTTTATTAGCATAAGAAAAAACTTTCACAGGAGCTTTTACATATTCTGGGTGGGGGTGGTAAGGGGTGGGTGGGCAGCCCTGAGCCTGGAGGGCCTTTCCTCTGTAGTGTTAGCTTTCAGCAGTCAACTGCTGCTACTTTTTAAGTACCCTGAAGTGTTTCCTAGTAACATCTTAGGGAAATATTAAGCTCAGAACTAAGGTGTTTGGGGTAGGTTTTTTTTGTTTTGTTTTGTTTTTGTTTTTGTTTTTTGTGATGGAACAAATGGGTGGTCTTTCTGTTGTGACTTTAGAGGTTTTCTGCTTCTGGGTACAAAAGACTATGAACCTCATTTACAGTACTCTTGACTTGGTAGCGGTCTCTTCTTTCGGTCTGCCTGGAACTGTTCCCATACAACAGGAAAAAGTAACCCTAGTGTTTTATTACCATGAGACTTAGGGATTGTCTCCCATCTGTCAGCTGGGAGTATATTTCCTATACTCTATCAGTGAAAAAGTAACACTTTAAAGGAAATGCTTTTGCTAGGTCAAATTACAGATAGAAAATCGTTCAAGGGCCAGCGTTTTCTAATGCTGTTGTTTTTCCTAGAAGCACTAAGGTAGTGAACCAAGTTCCATTCTTGAAAGTTGTACTTTTATGTTCCTGATCAGTGCTTCTCAGCAAAAGCTACTGCACAGAGAAGTAATTTATGGCCATGGGTTAATTATAATTGTTGTATTAACATTAATTTTGGGACTTGGTGCCAGTGGTTTTGTTTTTCACGAGACTTGGGACTAAAATTTTAGCAACAACAACCACAATAGAAAATTTACCAGTGGTCAGTCGTGTCTGTAGAGTTATGGAGGCGACTTCCCAGTCCTCTTTGGTTCTTGCAGGAAGAGTGTTTGCAGACCTGTTAGGAGATCCTACTTGTGAGTCCTGTTGGTACTGTTTGTCAGCTCAGAAAGAATCAGGTGGTACCCAAGTGCAGGGTCTTTCTTACATTGAAAAATGAAATGAGAAGCTGTATCATAGAAAATATAAAATGATGATTCTGAGAGAAATATTTTCCTTCATTTCAAATGTTCTTTACTAATGATGAATTTGAAAGAATGGCTTTTTTCCTTTTTTCTCTCTTTTTGGATGCTTCAAATCAGAATTTTTAATGGATTTTTTTAAAGGTAACTTTAAAATTAGTTTATATGAAATCAGCAGCAAAAGGAAGTTTGTCTTAATAATGCAGCTTCTGTGACGTTAAGTATTTTGCCTGTTTTACCTCAATTTGAACAAATAGGAGAAGCCTGTGTGCATGCTGGACATGCTCAGTACACACAACAGCCTACTGGTGTAGTGCCGGCTGGTCGGTGTGGGTGCGTGACTCGGAGTCACAGTGGAATTCCTAAGCGTTCCTAAATCATGTTGTCAAATTCTGGGCCCATTACCTGCTGTATATAGGACTGGTACCAAGGACTATTGAGTGTAGAAAACGATCAACTCTTGGCTTTGACCATGGCTTTAAACAAAGGGGTGAAAACAAGAAAGAATAGGATGGAACCTGAATAAAACAGTGAAGAGCATTACTCTTTGTACCTTGAATGTAGAATTTGTTTTTATTTCATAATTCTGCTAGCAAACATGACTGTTAAAATGATGTATTTATATATGTAATAATTTAGAAATTCCATTTTATAGTTTTCCTATTCTAAGGTGAAATAATGAATTTAATAATTCGGGGAGTTCGGACATACTGTATTCTATTGGAGGTGCCAGGTTTGAGTCCTTCAAAAATAAAAAAAATTTAAAAATCTGTTTTTTAAAAGATCTGATTTTTAGCTCTTGAAACCCATTGTCACTTAGATTTCCAATGCTAATTAAAATTCTTTTATTTTTAAATTAAAATCACCAATGCCTTGCGGGACTTCTTAGAAAATGTGGTATTGGGTATTAACTTTCACAGTTCTGAGCACTGTTAGTATCTATCTGGCAAGTATTGGAAAGATCAATGGAAAGCTAAATAGTCTAAATTTAACACAAGTATACTTCTTTTTGATTAAGAAAATAAATAAGATTTTTCAATGTAATTTGAATTTTGTCTTTGTTTTTCTTTTAGTAGTTTTTCTCTTTAATTTTGATATTTTTATTTGTACTTTCAGTTTTTCTCTGCAAGATGGGTTTAGTTCAAGGTCATTCAAGGTTGTTTTGCTGTTTATCTTATGTGGAGTAGACAGAAGAAACAGTGTCATAGCCAGGTTGATCTGGAACTGTAGCTGTGTAGCCAAGGAGGACTTGAACTCCTGATTCTCCCGCCTCTGCTTTCCAAAGTGCTGGGGTGAGAGCTGTGCACAACAGTGCGCAGCTCTGATTTAGTGTTTGTTGTGACAAAACTATTTCTACTGAGGTTTTACTTATTACTTTTATAACCTAGCCATTTATTTTTGGTATTTTTGTGAAACAGGCTCTCTCTGCATAGTCCTAGCTAGCCTCAAACAGAGATCTACCTGCCTCTGACCCTCTGCCTCTCTGCCCCTCTGCCTGTGCCTCTGCCTCTCTGCCCCTGCCCCTGCCCCTGCCCCTGCCCCTGCCCCTGCCCCTGCCCCTGCCCCTGCCCCTGCCACGCTGGGATTAAAGGTGTGCACCACCATACCCATCCCTTCTAGTAGAGTTTTTAGATATAAGAAAGTATACTAGAGCTACTTTAGAATGTGTTTTATTTTCTTCTAAGAGATTGTTTATTTCCTAAGATTACAGGGTACTTTTTCAAAATCAATTCTAGATAGACTTATATATAACATGACTCTTTATGGACATTGGGACTGATCTACACAAAGATCTTAGGCATATTGTTTTGTTTTTAGTTATCTTTATTTTCTATGGGAATTTTGGCTGCATGTTTGTCTGTGCACTATGTGTGTGTAGTGCATTCGGAGACCAGAAGAGGGTAACAGATCTCCTTGAGACTGGAGTTACAAGTGATTGAGAGCCACCACATAGGTGCTAGGAATTGAGCCCGGGTCCTCTGAAAGAGCAGTCAGTGCTCTCAGCTTCTAATTTGTCCCTTGCGTGGGTACATGGGTTTTATTTGTTTGTTTTTGTTTTTTGGCAAAGTAATCAAAGCAAGAGGAAAAGTTGGTAAGAGGCCTTTTCTTGCGTTTCCACTGGCCTTGAGAGTGAGAGCTAGAGAGTGGGTTTGTCTTTATAAATTGTTTCTCAGTTTCAATGTCCTCCCATGGCCAGAGTCTCTCGGCACATCCTGAGGGTTGCGTTTGGTGCACTCCCTAGTCTCTCAAATTGCCGAGATGCTGGGTGGTCTGTATCGCCCCTAGGTGGTAGATAGCACAGTCCTGCTAGTCTATAGTGTTGCTGTACCCCAGTTTTCTCCACCCATAAACTTTGCAACTGTACAGTTCATTATATCGTGCTAATTTTAATGTTTTTAAGACAAGGTTGTTGTGGGAAATACTAAAAAAATGAACCTGCCAACTCTCTGGCCCCTCCAGGCCGTGTTCCCACTCCAATACCTTCGCTGGTAGGCCACAACACTGCCAACTCTCTGGCCCCTCCAGGCAGTGCTCCCACTCCAATACCTTCACTGGTAGGCCACAACACTTAAGTCCTGAAGGGGTCCCGCTGGCTCTGCCCCACATGGCAATAACCAAATAGATACACCATCCTCACGGTTTGATTACATGATACCCAGTAACCCGGTAAAAACAAGGCTCAATGCTTATAGTTAACCAGTCAGATTTATATATCAGTAAATTCTCAGTACACAAGATGCCAATATTTCAGACCCAATTGATAATGATAAAAGCTGCCCACCTAAAATTTTTTTTAATATTTATTTATTATATGTAAGTACACTGTAGCTGTCTTCAGACACTCTAGAAGAGGGCATCAGATTTCATTACGGATGGTTGTGAGCCACCATGTGGTTACTAGGATTTGAACTCAGGACCTCTGGAAGAGCAGTCAGTACTCTTAACCGCTGAGCCATCTCTCCAGGCCAAAAGCTGCCCACCTAGACAAGATAAATTATCCCAATATTCTAACCTTTATGATATCATAACAACCTGTGGCTGGTCATAGCCATGCTAATTCCTGTCTTCCACCGTCTTTCACCATCTTCCTCTTCCCCCTATCCCCTGAGATGCTCTTTGTCCTCAACTCTTAGCTCTGCCTCCTTTTTTTCCCTGTCCAATCACAGGTCTCCTCTGCAGTAATGTAATTGGACAGGGAAAATCCTGCAACACAGGGTCCGACGTAGTCCGACGAGAAAAAAGGAGAACTGGAATATTGATTGGGAGTGATGACCTCAGGGCAAGACCCCATATATTGGGTATATGTTTAGATGTAATGTATCTAAGCTCAGAGTGGGGGTATGGAGAGCTTGATGTAGGTGTGTGGAGGTCTTAGTTTGCTAAGAGGTTGATACATTGGAATGGGATGAGTGAACATAGTACATGCAGATAGAGGTCTCACCCTGCCACATGCATTGTTAGAAGAATGGTGTGGCATAGCCCAAGCCAAGTGGAGCCCCAGTTGCTAAACTTTTCTGTGCTTTCCTGCTTCACTGTGATATCATTTTAGCAGTTGAGTTGGAATTGAGGCAGATACTTCTCAAGTTAAATTTTCATGCTTGGACTGATCTGTCACCTACTGACAGAGTCTTGCTTAAGAAGCATGAAGCCCTGGGTTCAGTCCCCAGTCCGCAAAAGTAAAGTTCCATTCCATGTTGGCCAGCTGTGGTGACTCCCACCTGTAATCCTAACACTTGGGAAGGTTGAGACAGGAGGATTGATGTGAGGGCAAGGCTAGCTGGGACTACAATGTTAGTCTCTATCTCAAAAAATATATAAAAATTAAAAAACCAGTTAGCATCATGTCTACACAGCTTAGTATTCAAAGTGGGTGGAGGTGCAGCTAGTGCAGTGGTGGAGCACATTCGTTAGTGCACAGCCCTGGCAGTGTGTGTGTGCTTACTCGCAGAAGATCAGGCCAGCCAGCATTCCAGCATGGATTGGGGAGGGGCTCAGAAGGCCCCACCCCTAGCTGAAGAACTGTTGAAATTGATGGCTGATGGAAGAGAAAGGGTCAATTTTCTTCAGGGGTGTTCCCCCTAGTCACTAGTGGGTTGCCCATATGTCAGTGGTTAGCTCCATGCCTGCTGGTGCTCAACCTGTTACATAAATATTGCAGTATCTGCACACACAACTGCACAAATGTGCTGAAAATCCTTTGCAAATAGTGCATTGTTAAGGGAATAATAAGAAAAATCTCTTTATGGGTCTGGAATGATGGCTCAGTGATTAAGAGTACCGGCTGCTCTTCCAGAGGTCCTGAGTTCAATTCCCAGCAACCACATAGCAACTTTTAACCATCTATAATGAGTTCTGATGTCCTCTTCTGGCATGCAGTCGTACATGCAGATAGAGCACACATGTGCGTGCACACACACATCACACACATATATCTCTTTTTTAAAAAGAAAAACCTCTATGTCAATAAACATTTTTGGGGGGGTGGTCTGGTTAGTTGACTCCTCAGCTACAGAGAGCTAGACATACAGTAGTATAAATAACTGCTGGGGTCCTGTCGTGGGGTGTGAAGAGACACCATGACCAAGGCAACATCATAAAGGACAACATTTAATTGGGGCTGGCTTACAGTTCAGAGGTTTGAGGGCGGGAAGGAAGGCAGCTTGCACGCATGCATGGTACTGGAAGAGCTGAGAGTTCTACATCTTGTTCCGAAGGCAAACAGGAGAAGACTGACTTCAGGCAGCTAAGAGGAGGGTCTCAAAGCCCAACCCCACAGTGATAGTTACTACAACAAGGCCACGCCTCCTAATATAGGTGTCACACCCTGGACCAAGTGTTTTCAAACCACCACAGTGAAAACAACATGTATTTTGTATATATTAGTCATTAATGTGTATGAAAAGTAACTGGCTGCAGCTACACACATGGACAAGGTGTCTATTTGCAATGTGGGACTTCTCTGAAAGACAGTTTAATGGCTTCTCTGGGTAAGAAGTCATTTTCTTCTTCTAATCCTATTCATACGGCCCACACAAATTGACTGAGTCTGTAAAGCTAGTGTGTATTTCATGTTAGGCATATTTTAGGGGTTTTGTTTGTCAGTAGTGTTGGCTCTCACTATTAGCCCAGGCTGCCTTCCAGTGTACAGTCTTCTGCCTTGCCTTCCCAAGTGCCGGGATTAGTCACTCTCTGCTGCGCTCTCAGAGCTTCTTGTAAAGACCACCTTTTTTTCTAGAGACCACACCATCAAGCCTCTTAAACACCAGCTTGCCTCACATGCTTATCTGTTCTTCCCAAGTTCATATGTGGGGCTGGAGAGATGGCTCAGAGGTCCTGAGTTCAATTCCTGTCACCCCGTGGTGGCTCACAACCATCTCTACTGGGATCTGTGTCCTCTTCTGGCATGCAGGTGTACATGCAAGCAAAGCACTGTATACATAAATAAATGAAAAGAAAGTTCTTATGTCCTGAAATCTGTCCAAGTGAGTGTTACTTGTTCCTAACAGTAGTTCAAGTGTTGATCTTCTTTAGTTATGCAATACTAGAGGTCAGACTAAGGTCTTATGCATTTAGTGACAGCTACAAAGTCAGGTAAACAATATAGATCATAATGCACATTTGGGTGGCAGTGTTCACTCATAATTTTGAAATACTTAAAGTACAGGTGTAAAGGAAACTTGCCTGGTTTAAGCTGCTCCTTTTTTAAATATTGGTTTTTTTTTCTGTTTTATTTATTTTTACACATGGTAGTATGTATAGTCTTCTGTGTGTATGTGTGTGTGTGTGTGTGTGTGTGTGTGTGTGTGTGTGTGTGCGCGCGTGCTTATGTTTAAGCCACATGTGTGGGTGACCTCAGAAGCCAAAAGAGGGCATTGTATCTCCTGGAGCTGGAGTTACAGATGTAAACTGTCCTTATAAGTGCTGGGAACTGGGCTGGGCATGGTGGCGCACGCCTTTAATCCCAGCACCCGGGAGGCAGAGGCAGGCGGATTTCTGAGTTCAAGGCCAGCCTGGTCTACAAAGTGAGTTCCAGGACAGCCAGGGCTATACAGAGAAACCCTGTCTCGAAAAAATAAATAAAAATAAATAAATAAAGTAAGTGCTGGGAACTGAACTTGGGTCCTCTAGAAGAGCAGCAAGCACCCTTAACCACCCAGATGTCTCTACAACTCTCTCTTCTTTCTCTTTTTCTTTTGAGACATCATGTCTCTAGCCTAGGTTGACCTCTGACTCATGGTGCTTCTCCTGCCTCAGCTCCTGAATCCTGGTATTACAGATGGTCACATGTCTGACTGTTACTATTCATCAAAGGGTGTGACAATACCATGTTTAGTTTTGATTAACATTACCATCTCAGAGGAGTTGATTTTTTTTTTTTCTTAATACCCCTCTTCTGTTTAATATATGTAACATTTCCTTATGCCTTTAGTATTTTTATTTGTTCATACCATTCAAACAAAGGTCAGGCTTGTGGTGTGAGCCAGTGAAAAGGCCTTGGAATTGAAAGTTTTCTTTGCTTCCTTGCATCGTGGCTTTGGAATAACTGAAAGGAGTGGTTCATGCAATGAAATCCCCACGTTTGAAGAGTCCAGAGAGGTTTGAATTCATGTGCTTTCCTGGCCACTTCCTTCACTGAGTCAGTGACTGAAAAATTTCAATGTGGCCCAGATGGCAAAGCTTCAGCCTTTCTCCAGTTCCTGGACCACTGGGGTTAAAATGCAGCGCTAAGCAGCATCTCAAAGCCGCACAGCGTGACTTTATATCAGGAAGAAGGATTTTCCCTACCACCTTCCTTGATTACTATTCTCCAGGATACACCAATTCTTTCAGATCAGGAGCTGTCAGCTGAAAGGATTAGCTGTGAGGCCGACAGGGATGAACTACATCTGTGCAAGGCAGGAAAGCAGGCAGGATGGGAGAAGGGAGAGATAAATCCTCCCCTGGATTCACAGCTGCACCCCTGCCCCTGCAGAGGAGCAGAACCTGCCAAGAATACCCACTGGTTTATGGAAGAAAAATGAGGAAATCATCTACCCCAGCTATCTTGGATTTCTGATGGTGTTGCCATAAAGGATTTCCAGTTAGACAAAGGTCTCTCCCAGACGCTGCCATCCCCCACACTTCAGTGGGATTCAGGCCAGCACGCCTCTCATTCAGAGTGCCTGGGAATCTCTTGGGGTGTTCATTATAATACAAGCAAAGCAACTGTCTTCACTTCCAGAGACAGAGACAGCAGCCTCAGAAGGGGATTTTGTAGTTAGAAGACCTTGGGGGCAATTTTGTAAGAATTTAGCTGCTGACCCCTTGATAACATTTTGGTTTATTGTAACCAGCCAATGGCTTTGCTTAACTGGGAATTTTATAAAAGACTGAAGGCAAAGGCTTTCCTCCTAATACTCACTCAGCAGAGACTCAGACAACTCACCTATTTGCTCGCCCAGAGAGCCTACTGTGCACTTGGGAACACAGCTTTGTCAGAATCATATAATTGTATAGTTCTGCACTTCTAGTCTAATCTGTTTAAAGCGCTTTTGTTTCCAATTCCTTTGGAGGGAGGATTCTCCTTTCTAGATTTACTGCCTTTTGGAGGCAAGAATGCGTCTTGAATTTTTAGGAGACCCACCAGAGGCCAGAATACTGGAGGTAGCTAAGGACAATGGGGTGTGATAGACAGTTGTGATGGTCACGTTTATTGAGTACTCAGTACTTACATTGGTTTTGTTTGTTCTTGTTTTTATTTGTTTGTTTCAGAGAGTGCCTCAGTGTGTAGCCTTGGGGGTCTGGAACTCACAATGTAGACCAGGCTGGCTTTGAATTCACAGAGATCCTTCTGCCTGGAACTGAAGGCATGTGCCACCATGTACATTTTTAAAACAATGTCTGAATCTTGAAAAACCTAAGAGAAATCTGTTTCTGGGACTTAAACTAAGCCCTTTCCCCATCTGCAGCTGCTTTTTGTTTAGTATTCCCATTGCATGGGAAACGTTTAATCCAGGTAGTCACCCCCAGCTCTCCCAGGAGCTGTGGCCTTACATACTCTTGCACCTCGGAAGCACTCTCTTGCTGCTTATTTTTGGTTATGGTTTATTTATTTATGTTTATCCTACACATCCTTCCTTCCTGCCTGCCGGCCTGCCCTCTGCTCCTCAGGGCTTTTAGAGATAGGCCAACCACTACTCATGTCCTTCTGCTGCAGGGACAGCAGGCCCAGATCTGGGCTCCCGTAAGTAACACAGCTATTTACAACAGCATTTCTCTTCACAGCACGGAGATGAGGGAAAATGTCCTGGAGCTTGAAATCAGCTGTGCAGTGACGCAGCCACTCTGCATAGTTACTGTTCCCCCGGGGCAGTGTTCTCTTGCAGTTAAGCCTCTGTAGATACCTCCTAATGGGATGCTCCCACAAAGGCAACAAGGAGAGCTTGCTTACTGTTAAGCCTGCTGGACACAAACTAGTCATCAGAGAAGAGGGAGCCTCGGTGGAGGAAATGCTCCCCTTAGATCCAGCTTAAGGCTTTTTCTTAATTACTGATCAATAGAGGAGGGTCAGGCCCATTCTGGGTGGAGCCGTCCCTGGGCTTGTAGTTCTGGGTTCTATAGAAAGCAAAACCAAAAGAAAAAAGAAAAAAGAAAAGAAAGCAAACTGAAGCGGGATGTGATGGTCCATGTCTCCAGTCCCAGCACTCGGGAGGCAGAGGCTTATAAATTCAAGGCCAGCTTGGTCTATAAAGAGAGTCTAGGACAGCCAGAGCTCTGTTACATAAACCCTGTCTCAAAACAAAAACAAACAAACAACAAATAACAAAAAGCAAGCAAGCAAGCTGAACAAGCCAGTTAGCAGCACCCCTCCAAACCTTCTGCATCAGCTCCTGCCTCCAGGTTCCTGTCCTGTGTGAGTCCTACCCTCACTGCTTTTGAAGTGGAACTGTGGGTGAAATAACCCTTTCCTCCCCAAGTTGCTTTTGGTCATGATCTTTCATCACAGCAACAGTAACCTTAACTAAGACACCAACCTCAGTGAGTTCCACAGACACAGGCAAGTTCTTGGTTCGGGCAATCCAAATGTTTCTCCTCAAGTGTTCTTCTCAGGGGCCATCAGGATTCCAGTGGCCACTGCTAACTTAGCTACCATGCTTTCTCTAACTTACCTTCCTGGTTTGAGTGGAGAGTTTACAGAAACCTGGGACTCATTTGTCATGTTCTGATCTAAATCTAGGGCCTCAGACAAGGCTGAACAACTCCCAAGACAAGGCCACAAATTCTAAGGACTCTGAACGTGTCCTCCAGGCTCTCGATGCCTGTGACCAGGAGGTCACCTGCTTGTTCTCAGGGAATTCACTTCACGGTCTTTATGGACTGGGCTTACTAAAAACAGAAGAGCAATTGTGAAGTGCCTTCAGCTGGTCATAGGAGTACTAGCCACTTCAGGCCTGAGCTCACTGAACACTGAGTCAAATTAAGATGCATAGAAGGGAAGAGCTATTCCTGGGGCCCCTGATGAAAGGCAGGCTCAAGGTAGGTTCCAGGACTGATGCAGACTTGGAAAGAGGGGAGCCCCAAAGACTGTCTGGGTAGGGTAGGAGAAGAGTCCTCCCTTCCCATCTGTAAAATGCCAGCTCTAATGTGTGTCTAAACTAGTGAACATACTGAGTTTTGAAAAGTGCAAAGGTGCAATCTCTTTAGCAAGGCACTAGTTTAGAGTAACTGTACTAGTTACCACACGGGGACCTTCTCATTTCAACCCGCTTTTTTTTAAAAAAAATAAAAAATCAAAATAAACAGCCGGGCCTGGTGGCGCAGGCCTTTAATCCCAGCACTCGGGAGGCAGAGGCAGGCGGATTTCTGAGTTCGAGGCCAGCCTGGTCTACCAAGTGAGTTCCAGGACAGCCAGAGCTATACAGAGAAACCCTGTCTCGAAAAAAAAAAAAAATCAAAATAAACATTTGCTATACTTTTTTATTCATTTTGAGTATGTATAGACTCCGTGCTGCACCTGGCAGAGGGCAACTGGCAGCAGTTGCTTCTCTTCTCCCACCATGTAGATCCCTGGGATCGAACTCTGGTCCTTAGACTAGGCAACAGGTACCTTTTCCCACTGAGCCATCTCTTTGGCACTAGTATTTATTTTTCTGGTTCTAGGGATTGAACCCAGGGCTTCCTAGTCTTATACTATTTGAGCTATAGCCCTTGTGTCTGTCTGTCTCCCTTTTCTCCTGCCTTGGTCGCTGGATGTGGGTATCACAGGTTTGTGAAACCATATTTGGCATCTGCTTTTGTAATATGACATTCACTGGGGCTTGAATTGCCAAACTCAAAAGATAGGTGCTTCACAGAACTCAGGCAGAGGCAGGTAGAACCCTGTAACATTGAGTCCAGTGGGGCTACATAATGAGACCTTGTTTCAATAAAAAAATTTTAAGAAGATGAACTTCTCCAACACCTAAAAGCATTATTTTGTGCATCTGTGATGTAGGGTTGGTAACACACTTGTGTCACTGAGTGCATATGGAAGTTAGAGAACAGCTTTGTGAAGTTGGTTTTCTCTTTTCACCTTTGTGTGAGTCTGGGAATTGAACTTGGATCCTCAGGCTTATATGACAGATGCTTTACCTTGCTGAGCCGTATCACCACCTCCATATTTGTTTGAGACACAGCTGTTCTTCTTGACACCTTCATGCCTCCACCTGGGTGACTCTTACACATTACCAAGTCCAGCCACAGCAGTAGGTACAACCTTGGCTATCTCTAGAACACAGCTTCTTTGTGTTTCCAGAAAACACTTCCCAGAAGATTTCACCTCAGTGATGATGCTGGTCTCTTCTTGATCACAGCTAATTTCTTAGCTCCAGCTACCCAGCATCAACTGTCCCAGTAGTACCTTCCATTCTTAACTCTAGAGCCAGAGCCACATGGCTGAAGCTGCTGAGTTCCCTGCTTGCAGGAACTAGAACATGACCCCCTTGTACTATTACATTATCACTGGCTTTATGTTTTCCAAATCCTTCACTACCTAAACTTGGCTGTCCTGGATCTTGCTCTGTAGATTGACCTTGAAACACAGAGATCAGCATGCCTGTCTCCTGAGATTAAAGGTGTGGGCCACCATACCTGGATCTAAATTTAGCTGGGTAGGATCTTGCCCCAAAGTCCCACTCCCTTAATCTGTTATCTTCTAGAACACAGGATTTTGCTCCATTTCACTTCCTGGTACCCCTTTAATACTTGAACCATACATTTTATATTTTCACTTTCTAAACTTGCTATGCTTGTTCAAACTTCTCTTCATAAGACTTAACCAGAGAACAAAGTCTTTGCTGGGCTTTTTTGAAACTTCTGTTGTCAATGCAATTAAACTGAGTCTCTTTACCTTAGCCTCAGGCAGACTTTTCAGACAAGGGCAAAAAGTAGCCACATTCTTCACCAAAATACCATAAAAATAGTCTTAATGCCACATTCTGAAATTCTTCTCCTTTGAAATCTCTTGGGTCAGGTCAACACAGTTCAAATTACTCCCAGGAACAAAGTCTTCCATATTCCTAGTAGGATGACCCATTAAACCCCATTTAAAGCATTACACTGTGTTCCAAATCCAAAGTCCCAAAATCTACATTCTTTCAAATAAAAGCGTGGTCAGGCCTATCACAGCAATACCCCACTCCTGATACCAAACCAGGTAATAGGGTTTCTATTCCTGCACAAAACATCAAGACCAAGAAGCAAGTTGGGGAGGAAAGGGTTTATTCAGCTTATACTTCCATACTGCTGTTCATCACCAAGGAAGTTAGGACCGGAACTCAAGCAGGTCAGGAAGCAGGAGCTGATGCAGAGGCCATGGAGGGATGTTCCTTACTGGCTTGCCTCCCCTGGCTTGCTCAGCCTGCTCTCTTATAGAATCCGAGACTACCAGCCCAGGGATGGCACCACCCACAAGGGGTCCTCCCCCCTTTATCACTAACTGAGAAAATGCCTTGCAGTTGGATCTCATGGAGGCATTTCCTCACCTGAAGCTCCTTTCTCTGTGATAACTCCAGCCTGTGTCAAGTTGACACAAAACTAGCCAGTGCAGTTAGTTTCATTGGCTACAAAGTAAACACATTTGAAATTTCAAGTATCTTAGCTGACTAGACGTAGGAAGAAAAGGGTTTTGTTTTTGTTCTCCTACTAGATACTTTATCTTACCCTGTGGTAGTTTTCAGGAGACATAGCTTGCCTGCAAACGTAAAGCTCTGGAACCGCACTTCCTAGGGCAGATGCAGTGGTAGAGATGTAAGACATCGTTCTCAGAGAGCCTGGGAGAGCTGGAGCACTGGCCTCTTCCCCCAGCAGTGCTCTCAGCCAGCGACACCTTAAGTCTGCTTTACACAGCCGTCACAAGGTGTGGAGAAGCGCCCTGCCATACTCTGAGGGGATTAGGCAGCTTCGACTGCACAGGGCTTCCCAGGAGTCTCAGCAAGATGCCATGTCCTGTCAACTCTACACAGTGTGACCCAGTCCATAAAACCAGAAACAGCTGGGCATGGCAGTGCAAGCCTTTAATCCCAGCACTCAGGACACAAGGGCAGGTGGTTTGAGGCCAGGGCTATTACACAGAGAAACCCTGACTCCAAAACCAAACAACAAAATCATTCTCTCTTGTATGTACATGTACCTGGACACACAAGTGCCACAGCTTCTTTGCACTGGGCCTGGATCACGTGCCTCAAGCATGGTGAGCTGTGACATGTGTACTCCACAGAGTGACATTACCCCTTGGAGAACAAGGCACTGTCCTCTGTTCGGATGCCTCATGCTTCTCGGTACATAGACTTGGGTTAGCATCCCTGATGGGATGACCACACCAGAGATCTGGGCAGGTATCCGGTGATGTTCAGGGTGGCCTCAGGTGTCTCCACTGTATTTTCCTGGCTACTAGCCAGACATCTGTGGGACTGGCTTGTCCTTTAAGAGACTGAGCATGACACCTTGATGGAGTTGCTGCAGAGGACAGAACTGGCTTGAAGGCTGGAGAGATGGCGTTAAGAGCACTGACTGCTCTTCCAGAGGTCCTGAGTTCAATTCCCTGTAACCACATGGTGGCTGACAACCATCTGTAATGGGATCTGATGTGTGTCTGAAGACAGCGACAGCGAACTCACATATGTGATATAAATAAATGTTAAAAAAAAAAAAAAAAAAAACTGGCTTGGACTTCCCTCATAGGACCGTTACCTAAGTGGAGGGCCGAAGGCACAATACTAACTTCTCTCGGGGCACTTGTCCTCATCTGTGAATGAGGAGCTTCACATTCCCCCCCCACCCCACCCCACCCCGCTTTGGCAGGTTGACTTTGAAGACACAGTTGTTACAGTTGTTAATCTCTCACTGTCACCAGCAGTGCCATTGAAGACAAGCACATCTTAAAGCATGACATGGTGTACAAAAACCATGGACTGTATTAGTGGCCCCCAAAGATGCCCTTCAGGGCCCTCTGGAAATGCCAGGGGTGGAGGAGCAGCAAAATGGCCACATCAAGAGAAGGCCACAGCCGGGCCTGGTGGCGCAGGCCTTTAATCCCAGCACTCGGGAGGCAGAGGCAGGTGGATTTCTGAGTTCGAGGCCAGCCTGGTCTACCAAGTGAGTTCCAGGACAGCCAGAGCTATACAGAGAAACCCTGTCTCGAAAAGCCAAAAAAAAAAAAAAAAAAAAAAGAAGAGAGAAGGCCACATGGACAGAACTGAGACTACCTAAGTGGGGCTAGGACTCTAGCACTGCCACTTCCATGGATATAGGGGTTTGGCATCACCCCATGTGAGACAGAACGTGCCAAGTAACTATGTCTCTGGGAAAAACCCATCCACTCTAAGCCTTCATTTTTTAAATCTGTTAAATGACACGCTTTGACCAAATCTCTAGCTCTCCATTTAATCTATGTGTCAAGAGTCCGTGGGGGAAGTGGGAGGAGTAGAATACCACGATTTCTGGGCCACCCCACATCACCAGAATCAGAATGCACACAGCGACATTCGGAATTTTCTAAAGTTCCCCAGATGATTCTCCTGCAAACCAAATGTGAAAGCCACAGCCCGAATAATTTAAATGTCCATCTGGGTCCTATGAGTCTGAGGATGGACTATTCTCAAGAGCTGGCTTTTCTGGGGAGTTCAGAATTCACCGCCAGAAATTCCTTTTGGTTTCCGTTCCCATTTTTTCTAAAGTGAACACATGCAAATCATTTTCAGGGTCCTTCCCAACTCAGACTCCATGGTCACGTGAGAGGGCTGTCCTGAGGAGGGGAGACGCTCCGGTCACATGAGAAGGCTGTTCTGAGGAGGTGAGTTTTCTGTAAATTTAGGACTCATAGACTGGTTGTATTGCTGGTTTTTGTTTATTTGTTTTTTAGTTTTTACAATCTGTTTATTTTATGTATATGAGTACACTGCAGCTGTCCTCAGACACACCAGAAGATGGTGTAAGATCCCACTACGGATGGCTGTGAGCCACCATGTGGTTGCTGGGAATTGACTCAGGACCTCTGGAAGAGCAGTCAGTGCTCTTAAATGCTGAGCCAGCCCCACTGTTTGTTTTTGTGAATGACTTAGTCTTGCCTAGCCCATGCTGCCCTTCCCCTCACTATGTAGCTGAGGATGACCTTGAACTCCAGATTCTCCTCTCTCAGTCTCCCCAGTACTAGGATCATGGGCATGTATTAGCTATCTATGTATTAGTACCACTGAGAATTTCTTTCTGCTTTTATTTTCATTTTGAAAATCTCTCTCTCTCTCTCTCTCTCTCTCTCTCTCAATCTCTCTCTCTCTCTCTCTCTCTCTCTTTCTCTTTTTGGTTTTTTTCGAGGCAGGGTTTCTCTGTGTAGCCCTGGCTGTCGTGGAACTCACTTTGCTCACTCTGTAGACCAGGCTGGCCTCTAACTCAGAAATTCACCTGCCTCTGCCTCCCGGGGTGCTGGGATTAAAGGCGTGTGCCACCACACCCTTTAAGTATACAGCTTGAACTTCCAGCCTAGGGACAATAAATTCATAATATGGGACCATCTCAAGTTTTTTTTTT
>NC_034602.1:10486704-10490670 GCF_900095145.1 Mus pahari
GATTTCTGAGTTCGAGGACAGCCTGGTCTATAAAGTGAGTTCCAGGACAGCCAAGGCTACACAGAGAAACCCTGTAATTTAGAAGAATGTCTCTTATAGAGACCTCAATGAAAGAAATAATTAGCCTTAAAATAATGGAGTAACTTCTGCTGTGCAGCTAGTTGCTTACACTATGTCTTCAACATTTCTAATTGAAAGCTTTCCTAAAAAGGATCACAATACAGCAGGGCAACAACTGTATAGTGAAAAGAGAACCAGAGAGTTGAAGTTTCTTCAAGAAGAATTTGAAATAAATATGAGTGAGCAGACATAAAATAAGTTCAAAAATGCTTTTATTATTATATATAATGTGTGAGTTTCTAACAAAACTCACTTTAATCCGGTCTGGGTTCATCCTGAGAGGCGGACTGGCTGAAATGGAATGTGCGAGAGGAAAATGGAGCCAGGACAATATTTTCTGTTCNAGGCTCAAAGTTTAATAACCGAACTCCGTTTAAATAACATGGAAAAATTCCCAGCCCCCTCCTCAGTCTTTGAAGTTGCCGGTGGCGGTCTGATCGTAGGCGGGTCCAAGGACCAAGGCACAGGTGAGTGTCCATAGGTAGGTGGGTCCTCTCAGCAGGCGGTGGAGACAGTAGAGCTGCAGCTCTGGTGGATCTGAAGGTTGCTGCTGGTGAATTTCAGCACCTGCAGGGAGCTGGGTTTAGAAGGACAGTGATTAGTAAAGCTTGGCAGATCTGAATATTATAACTACAGGTGGNCCAGTGGCAACCGAGAGCTGGGAGGCCCCAACAATAATGTATATTACATATATATTATATATTACATATACATATATATTCTGTATATTGTACATGTACTTAACCGTGCCACATAGGAAATCTAGACTGTACTCTTCATGGGCTAGTTCTAGGGGATCTTGTGCCCTCTTCTGGCCTTCTCAGGCATTGCACACACATGGAACACATAAATATACACAGACAAAACCTCATTCACATTAAAAAGAGAGAGAGAGAGAGAGAGAGAGAGAGAGAGAGAGAGAGAGTCTCATTATCTAGCACAGCCTCAAACTCATGATCTTCCCTGCCAACTGCCTTGGCCTGTGCCACCACACCCACCTTCAAGTTCCAAGTGCTAGAGATTTCCATTGGTGTGACAATTTTTATTTTTGTCTATGAGTATATGCCATGTGGGGGGGGGGTGGCTCAGAAGAGGGAATCAGATCTGCTAGAGCTGGGGTTCCAGGCCGTTGTGAGCCATCCATGCTGGGAGCTGAACCCAGGTGCTCTTAACCACTAAACCCTCTCCCCAGATGCTAGTGTAGCACTCCTAGGTCACAAAATAGAAAAGCAAGGGCCCTGATGCTGGGACTTCGAAGCCGGCTCACCCGGCTTTGTCCACAGTTTGCCTTGGTATGTTTCCTCTTTTCTTGTCTTTTATTGGTTTTCCAGACAGGGTTTTTCTGTGTGGCCCTAACTGTCCTGGAGCTCGCTCTGAAGACCTTGGACTCCCTAGTGCTGGGATTAAAGGTGTGTGCACATCATTCTGTAGTTTTCTCTTTTTAAGATTTATTTAGCTGGGCGTGGTGGCACATGCCTTTAATCCCAGCACTTGGGAGGCAGAGGCAGACAGATTTCTGAGTTCGAGGCCAGCCTGGTCTACAGAGTGAGTGCCAGGACAGCCAGGACTGCACTGAGAAACACTGTCTCCGAAAAAAAAAAAAAAAAAGATTTATTTAATGTGAGTACACTGTCATTCTCTTCAGACACACCAGACGAGGGCATCAGATTCCAGTATAAATGGTTGTGAGCCACTCTGGGAATTGAACTCAGGACCTCAGGAAGAACAGTCAGTGCTCATAACCACTGAGTCAACCACTGAGTCATCTCTCCAGCCTGTTTTCTCTCTCTCTCTCTCTCTCTCTCTCTCTCTCTCTCTCTCTCTCTCTCTCTCTCTTTTAAACTTTATTTTATTTAATGTATGAGTGTTCTGCTGCATATATATCTGCTTGCCTGAAGAGGGCATCCTATCCCCCTATAGATGGTTGTAAGCCACCATGTGGTTGCTGGGAATTGAACTCATGACCTCTGGAAGAGCAGTCAGTGCTCTTAGCCGCTGAGCCATCTCATCAGCCCATTTTCTCATTTTAAAGTGGTTTCTTGTGTCTCTAATGTGGTAGTCCTTCTGTGCTCATGGCTTCAGTTTCCTGTGATCATCTGTGGTGTAAAATAATAAGCGGGGAGCAGACTGGGCTGGCAAGTCCCTCTTAAGAAGGAAAGAGTCCTCTGCCATGGAGTCCTGTGATGTCATCGACACACCAGCCTGTCGTGATTAACAATGGATGCAGTTAAAGCTGGTTTCACTGGTGACCAGATCCTCAAACACTGCTTTCCAAACTCTGTGGGCAGCCCCAAATGTTTGTCATGGCAGGAGCCCTCAACGGTGGCATATTTATTGGCTCCAAAGCTGAGGATCGCTGCTGTCATCCACAGCCCCATGGAACAGGGCATCGCCAAAGACTCTCGCCGGCTCACCGTTCTGTGCTGTCCTTGCCTCTGGATCAGCCTGAGAACTGGGGCTGGGGTTAAGTTCTGACTGGTTTTCCTTCAGTTCGGGTTTGGGAGACTGAAAAGGCACTGTAGCTTAGAGACTGGGTTCAGGGGAGAGCAGGGTACACTCATGTCCACCTGGGAACCAGGTAAGAGTTAGGAGCACACTGGGCATTGAGGACAGGAGATAGCTTCAGGGTTAATTTACAAGCCCCAGCCACACCCAGGAGCCCTGAGACACTGAGAGGACTGTGGGCTGCACACAAAGACACCCACATTGCTTACACTAATGTTCACAGCAGCTAGGCTCTCCATAGCATCTAGGCCTCTGTCATTCCCTGCTGATGGAGAACGGACAGTATTCATGGGCCTCGGGACCCTGTGAGACTGGAGGCTGCACACAGGCACCCCAGCCAGTCTCTTCCTTTCTCCTACCCCCACTTGCTCACTGCCCTGGAACCAGCAGGCTGGTTGTGGTTGGGTTTTCTAAGACGGAAGTAGCATCTCTCTGTGGCAGAGGCCCCTTGTGAGGGAGGTGTGATGGAGATCTAGACCCCTTAAAATTAAGAAAGCTGCAGTTAACCTGTTGTCTTTCGCCACTCGAATTGACCAGGGGATTAAGTCAAAGTGGCAGGGAGACCCCTTCTGGGTTGGTCAGATGGGAGAGAAGGGACCAGACCAAAGTGCTCAGATCTAATGGGCTCCAGCCTCGCCCTCAGAAGTGGTCCAAGGGCCTTTGTACCCAGTACAAGGCTAGGATGAGACTGTCTTCACCATCACACCTCCCTCAACCCCCCGCCATGATTCCAAATCTCACCTCAGTTCCGGATTCCAGACTGTATTCTTTCCCCACCATCTTATGCCCCTGCCAGATGTGAGGGGAAGCTGGTGTGTGTGAGTCAGTATGACAACCATGGACTGCAGTGCGCTTAAAATAGGTCACAGCCTGACAAAGCCATGTAGCCTGCTGGGGCCAAGTGTATCTAAATAAAGTCATTCTAATAAATTAATAATAATAACAAGTGTAAAACATTCCACAGGTTGTAAATAACTTCTTAGTATAGTATTTAATTTTATTATTAGTTGTTCCTGTTGATCTCTTACTGTGCCTACCTTACAAATTATTTTTATTTTATTATTTTATCTCTATGAGTGTTTTGCCTGCATGTGTGTAAGTGCTGAGGTCAGAAGAGGGAGTTGGATACCTGGAACTGGAGTTACAGATGGTCGCAGGCCGTTATGTCGGTCCTGGGAATTGAACCCGCTGCCTCTGCAAAAACAAATTCTCTTGACCACAAGTCATCTCTCCAAGACCTAAATTATTCTTCTTCTTCTTCTTCTTCTTCTTCTTCTTCTTCTTCTTCTTCTTCTTCTTCTTCTTCTTCTTCTTCTTCTTCTTCTTCTTCTTCTTCTTCTT
>NC_034602.1:10490760-10502708 GCF_900095145.1 Mus pahari
CTGTAGACCAGGCTGGCCTCAAACTCAGAAATCTGCCTGCCTCTGCCTCCCGAGTGCTGGGATTAAAGGCATGTGCCACCAAGCCCAGCCAAGACCTAAAGTCTTCTGCATTGTGGCTATGTGTGTATGTATAGGAAGCCACTGTGTATGTGTTAGGTGCTTCCTGGGCCTACAGGCATTCACCCGGGTCCTGGAGTGTGTCTGCCACGGTTAGGGGAACTTTTGATATATGGTTGTGAGCCTAGCCTTTAACGGCTGAGCCATCTCTCCAGGAACTTTTGTTCAAATGCTGTCTGTTGCTCCTTAGCACACCGCTGGCTTTATTCTAATGCTCATTCATCCCTTTGGCTCTGCCACTTTTCTGCTCGTGTACAAATAGCTCCTGGTCTTCATCCCTTCTATCTGAATCAGTCATCGTCACAGGGCAGGTGGCAGCACTGTCACTGCCTGTGCAGCTGTGCGTGGGGGCTTTTATTTTGAAACACATGCTACTTTATTATATGTTACCTTCTCTTAGCCTTTGTGTCAGAAATCTGGTTCCCAAGTAGGGGTGTCTTGTCTCTCCTCCCCCCCCCCCCCTTGGACATTTGGCAGTCTCTGGAGACATTCTTTGTTGCCACGCCTAGAGGCAGATGTTGCTGGCATCTTGAGAGCCTGGGATGCTAATGAGCACAGTGATTCATAGCATAGTCCCCAAACACCCATACCAGGCCTGAGAAGTTCTGCTTAAGAATCATGAAACTTTGGTTTTGTTTTTCAACACAGGGTTTCTCTGTGTAGCCCTGGCTGCCCTGGAACTCACTCTGTATGTAGAGCAGGCTGGCCTCAAACTCAGAGGTCCACCTGCGTGTACCACCACGCCCACCCACCCACCCCCAACACACACAAGAATTTTTAGATGTCTATATATAGGTCATATAATCTATGTGTTTCCTGTAAGATGTTAAAGGGAGTTTACAAAGTATTTATTGTAAAAGGCTTTAAGCCCCTGGAATGACAAAATGAGATGCTGGGAATGGTCCAGTGGTGCTTACCTGGGAACATAGCTCAGTGATGCTTGCCTGAGACTGGGTTTCCATTCTCAACGTGGGGGGGTGTCAAAATAAAAGGACGCGGTTGGGGTATATTTTGGACTTCCCACTTCTGCCATAGCCACAGAACATATATGTAAATAGAAACTGTCCTTGGAAACAAGTTCTCCCCCTTGATGCTCTGGGGAGGCCCTGTCCAGGGTTGCTGAATCGTAGGGCGCACTCTAGCAGCATTTGGTGATATTTGCGCAGCGCCTGGTTGGTGTGTTCATGGTCAGTTTTTTGGGCATGTGAGAGGGTCTGAGGCTTCCACAGGGTCTGTGTATGACGCGCTTTCACAGCACCAGTCCTGGATCTCACTGCACCAGATTTCCTAACCTACGGAGCACAGCTGCAAGGAAGGCTTCCTTCCCTGCCACAAGTATCCAGAGAAGAATGTCTCATAATTACAAGAAGGCATGGCATTCGATGTGACCAAAATGTGGGAGAAGCCAGCTTGCATATAGTGCCATTTAGCACATTCCTGCTCAAGATGTATCAGGCAGCCTCCTTACAAGTGGCATTCAACAAATGGAACGGAAAATTCCAGAGTGCAAAACGAAAACGGAAGAAGCAGACAGGTGGAGGCGAGCTTTAGCATGGGGGTTCCATCACTGATCCTGCTGCATGGTTGAGGGCACAACCGTATAGGCTCTGTGAGTTGCTGAATGTCCCCTTCTGGAAAAAAAAAAAAAAAAAAAAACGAGATATATGAAGTGCCTTGCAGGTGTTCCCCACATGAGCTATGCGCCCACTTTTTTTTTTCCATGAATAAATCCACAGATGGTCTCCATTATGTCAGAATGGGAACCTGACTGGAGAGGGGTCCTCTGGGGACTGCCTGGGGGTGACTGCTATAGGTCTGGGATCCTCGCTGCATTTTGAGAGCACCTATGTGCAGATTAAATTCTCATTTCCCCATAAGGCAGAGTGGAGGGACTACTGTAGCAGCTAAGCCACGGGTAGGGCAGTGCAGCCGCCCACCCAGGCTCCCAAAGCAATATTGCGCAGGCGCAGCCTCTGCTCACTGGCTGCCTGATCCGGCCCCTTTGCTCTGAAGCACAACCATCCTTAGAGCCAATTTCTTCCACACCTGCAAAGCAGGGCAGCTCTGTGCAGCCAGCCAGCCCCCTTGTCCCCCTCTTCAGGAACCCAGCTCCCCAGCTCAATCTCCTTCCTGCTGTGGGCCCCCAAGCCTTGGCTCTCAACATCCACATCTGCTTGGTGGAGAAATGGGTGGGTCCCAAATAGCAGCTTCTGGCACCCCCAGAGCCTGAGGCTCCTTCTCAGTCTTGTAGAATTAGACTTTCGACAAGGATAAATAGATAGGTCTCCAAGGTCAGTCACCCAGGGTCTGCAGCAATAATAACAGTCCCAGGGCCGCAGGCAAGGGGTCTGGTCCTCTCTCTGCCCCTACCCCATGCTTGCAGTCTGGCCTCCTGTGGGACAGAGAGGTCCTGCAAGTCCCTTCTCTCCCTCCCTTCCTCCCTCCTTCCCTCCCTCCCTCCCTCCTTTTTCTCCCTTTCCTCCCTCCTTCCTTTCTTCCTTCCTTCTGAGTCACAAGGACAAAAGCAATTTGTAAGCTCAGTTCTTCGGAGGCCAAGGCAAGATAGAGGACTACTGAGGGCTGGAGAGATGGCTCATCAGTTAAGTGAACTGGCTGCTCTTCCAGAGGTCCTGAGTTCAATTCCCAGCAACCACACAGTTGGCTCACAACCATCTATAGTGAGATCTGATGCCCTCATCTAGTGAGTCTCTTTTTAAAAAGGGACCTTCATCCCTTAAAAAAACAAACAAACAAAAAAAACCAACAACAACAAAAAGAGAACTATTGGGTCTCAAGTTACTTGGGCTGCTTAGAGAGACCCTGTCTTGAAAAAGAAAAAAGAGAAAGAAATAAAGAAAGGAAAGGAAAGGAGGGCAGAGGGGGAGGGAAGGGGACTAGTGAGATGGCTTGGCAGGAAGGGAGCTTGCTGCCAAATCTGACAACTTAAGTTCAATCCCTGGGACCCACGTAGTAAAAGAAGGAACCCAACCTAGAAATTGTCCTTTGACGGCTATAAATGCATCATAGATCTCTCTCTCTCTCTCTCTCTCTCTCTCTCTCTCTCTCTCTCTCTCTCTCTCTCTCTCTGTATGTGTGCAATTTTAGAAATCAAAACTTAAAACTATAGCTGAGTTGGGGTGCAGCTCTCCCACCTAGACATCGGCTACCATCACTGTCACAGAGAGCCAGCCCCTCCTCAGTCTCTATCGTGGGAGTCTGTGCTTGAGCATCTGCAGGGCAGAGCATGTGCAACTCTGCCAGGCTGAGTCGCCCACAGCTGTTCTGCACAAACTTGCCCTCTACCTCCTCAGATGGCATGTGTCAGCCACTCAGAGGACATCTAGGGGCTGCCGGGGACAGACCATGCTACAGGAAGCCATTGTGGCACTCCCACAGAGATGGAAAGTCCTACCTCAGTCCTCAGGTCACCATGGCAGCGGGGTCTCCTGAGGCTTCCCTCAGGTCTGCTCAGAAAGTGTCCCTACTAGCAAGAAAGCACATCCACAAAGCTCTGGAAACCCAAGCCCCACAGAGAGGACCAGAGACTTTCAAAAACAGCGTGAGAGGGAGGTGGAAGGATGGCTCAGCGGTTAAGAACATGTCCCGCTCCTGCAGAAGACCTGACCTGAGTTCAGTTCCCAGAACCAACATCAGGTGGCTCACAACCACCTGCAACTCCACCCCTGGGGGATCCAGTGCCCCCTTCTGGCCTCAGTAGGCCCTGTACTCACGTGTCCAAACATACACATGCACATGTAACTAAAAAAACAAGGGCTGGAGAGATGATTCAGTAGTTAGGAGTATGTCATGTTCTTTCATAGGACCACATTCCCAGCACCCAAATCAGGCAGCTCATATCAACTTGTGATCTCCAGCGCCAAGGAGTTCCAGTGCCTTTGGCCTCCTGTGAAGGCACCTGTATATGTGGGGAGAGAGAGGGGCGGGGGAGAGAGAGAGGGAGAGAGAGAGGGAGAGAGAGAAGGAGAGGGAGAGAGGAGAGAGAGGAGAGAGAGAAGGAGAGAGAGGAGAGGAGGGAGGGAGGGAGAGAGAGAATAAAAAGTAAAACTTGAAATTTAAAAACATATCCCTTTAAATTTAAAAAGATAAGTTTTAAAATCTTAAAAAATGGGCTGGAGAGATGGCTCAGCAGTTAAGAGCACTGACTGCTCTTCCAGAGGTCCTGAGTTCAATTCCCAGCAACCGTAGGTGGCTCATAGCCATCCATAATGGAATATGATGTCCTCTTCTGGTGTGTCTAAAGAGAGCAATAGTGTACTCACATACATAAAATAAATAAATCTTGAAAATCTTAAGAACAACAAACAACAAAGCAGCGTGGAAAATGCTGCACACACACTGCCCAAGATCACTGATGCGCATGTGTGCAGGCGCACACAGATCTGCCCTAAAAGGGGGAGGCAGGCGCGTTTCATGTACGACTCACACTCTGTGGTCCTGGAAAAGATGCCACAGGACCTCAGGTTCCCAGGCCCCTCACCAAGGCAGCATCCTTCAATGAGTGGAAAGGCTTGTGGGCTCTGGGTGGCACTGACATGGCAGAAGGCAACGGTCCCAAGGTCCCCTCCAGCCCCAGCATTCTGTTTCTGTTTCTAAGAAGTGTGGCCATCACACTCAGGAGACAAAGAGGCCTGAAACTTGGATTTCCCAGTAAGCTCATTGACTCAAGTCTCTCTGGAGTTCTGTTACATGCCAGGTGCTCTTCCGGGACAGTGGACATTGAGGAGAAAGAAGATCTGGAGAATGGCTGAAACACGTAACTAAGGACTTCAGGGGAGTGAAGTATGGTTGACGCAGTATAAGGCATGGCGGGGAGAGGGGATGGGATTCAGCCCAGGGCCCCACACACGCCAGACAAGCACTTAGCCCTGGTTTGTTTTTCTTTCTCTCTTACTGGGATCTCTGGCTGGCCTCACAATGGAAACTTGAAGCAATCCTTCTGCCTCTGCTTCCTCAGTTCCCAGATTACAGGTGACACCACAATACTTGGAGGGAGGGGACAGTAGTCGCCAGATATGATAGCACTGAACTTTAATTTCAGGCCCCAGAAGGCAGACGCAAGCGGATTTCCATGAGTTCCAGGCCAGCCAGGGCTATATAGTGAGATCTGTTCTTACACACAGACACACACAGACACATACAGTCACACATAGACACACACAAACACAGACACACACACAGAGACACACACACACAACAAAAACTGATCAAAGTAACCTGGAGAAAATGAGGGAGGAAGCCACTGACACTGGGGGGGGGGCAGTGTATTTCAGATGAGGGAACAGTAAATGTGAAGGTTCTGAGGCAGGAACATGTCTGAAGGAGGCCAGTGTGGCTTATGGGAATAAAAAGATGTGGGTAGAGAGATGGTTCAGTGGTTAGAGCACTTGTTGCTTGTTACCTATGGCCTGGGTTTAATTCCCAGCACCCACGTGGTGGCTCAGCCATGTGCAACGCCAGTTCCATGGGCTCTGCTCCCTCTCCTTCTGCCCTACAACACCAGGCACACACGTATGTAATACTCTATGTGTACTATATATATAAAAAATACATTTTATATATATAAAAAATTTTTTTTGAAGAAATAAACTTGAAACTAGGTAATAAGAACCAGGCTAGACCCTCTTCCACTCAGCCCTGCAGGAGAACCTAGGCTACCCCCAGGGATGCCACAATGACCACTGCACTATAAAGCTTTGCCCTCTGGGTGTGTAGCATCCCGCAGAGGGTGCAGAGTCGGTTGGCTGGCAACTCTGCTGTGTGGAAGGAAGTGCTTAGCGGGGAAGAACGGGAGTAACTGAATCCCTGCCAGAGTCATAAGGCTTTCAGAGTCTGCTCTTCCCATGGGTAGGAGGGGCCTCTTCCTTAGCATCCTCCATGGAAGCTCCGGGAGATAATGATGCTCACCCCGTCCACCCCCACCGCCACCCCCACACTGAGCAGTTTTGGGAAATCACGTGGAGCAGCACACGTTTTAAGGAGGCTTTGGGGACTGTTAATAGAAGGCTGAGCGGGGTACAGGAAGAGGCTGTAAAAGAGTGCCTGCCTTCCTTGAGATGTGGCCAGGTGATGAAATATTAAAGTTGCTCCTGACTGTTGAGGGAGTGTGCCTAACGATTTCATCAGATATCTGGGCGGGGGGTCAAGTGAGCAGTGAGTTTTGGACTCAATCAAAGATAGCTCAGTGGGTGCTACGAATAGATTGCAGGACTGCTCCGTCTCTGGAGGGCTGGGATCCTAAGTGTGAACCATCACAAGTGCCTTAGCCCATCACATCTCAGGTGCCTTTAGGACTTTCTGTTGCTATTAGTAATAGTGTTGTATGGCGCATCGTCTTCAGGGAAATGTCCCTACGCAGATTTGGGAGCCACATTGTCTTTTTTTTTTTTTTTTTTAAAGATTTATTTATTTATTATATGTAAGTACACTGTAGCTGTCTTCAGACACTCCAGAAGAGGGCATCAGATCTTGTTATGGATGGTTGTGAGCCACTATGTGGTTGCTGGGATTTGAACTCCGGACCTTTGGAAGAGCAGTCGGGTGCTCTTACCCACTGAGCCATCTCACCAGCCCCCACATTGTCTTTTTGTTTTGAGACAGTTTCTTATTTGGTCCAGGCTGGCCTCAGAGTTGAGAATAACCTTGAATGCCTGATTCTCCTGCCTCTAGGGACTACAGTATGCAGCCCTTTGATAACAAAGACAAGATGGCATTACAAAGTAGT
The DNA here is from genome assembly GCF_900095145.1 of Mus pahari. Classification (NCBI taxonomy): domain Eukaryota; kingdom Metazoa; phylum Chordata; class Mammalia; order Rodentia; family Muridae; genus Mus; species Mus pahari. Next base: position 10,497,620 of record NC_034602.1, read on the forward strand.
TGAGGAGAGCTGGAGAGATGGCTCAGCGGTTGAGAGAACTGGCTGCTCTTCCAGAGGACCTGGGTTCAATACCCAGCAACACACAACTGTCTGCAACTCCATTTCCAAAGGATCTGACAACCTTACACAGGCATGCATGGAGGCAGAACACTAATGTAGTACATAATTGATTAATTAATCAATTAAGTAGTTGAGCAACATACTATAATACACTCCCAAACTTGGCAGCAAAGGAGGTAGTGTTACCCAGCACCTTAGAGACAGGTCTGAGTAGAAGCAAGGGCGTAGGTAGCAGGGTCCCTCACCCAGCTGTACCATTACATCACGATGTCATTCAGGAACTAGAAAGGACACAGTCATGCCTGCTGACTCAGCATGGGCACTAAAGGAGGCAGGGCTGGAATGGGGGTAGCCGGAACTTCCCCCTTGTGCTCTGTTCATCCCTGGATGGGTGGGAGTGTATGCCTGCCGGCAGCAGCTTACATGTTCCTTAGCAGGTCCCATGGCTTCAGGAGGCCCTGAGCTGCTTCCAGGCTCAGAGAGAATGGACCAACAAGTAGACAAGTGCCTCCTGACCCCATTCTGCACCCCAACAAGGTCTCTCTGTGTATCCCAGGCTGGCCTGGAACTCAGAGATCCGCCTGTCTCTGCCTCCCAAGTACTGGGATTAAAGGTGTGTGTCATCAAGCCTGGCTTGTGGCAGTTGTAACTACACTCCTTGTGGGGAGTCATAGTCCTTGCGTATCAGCAGCTGTCTGTCACCCTGCAATGCCAAGTGAGCCAGTCTGCTTTCATCTTGAGTGACTTGGAAGGGCCTGGGTAAATCATACCCTGATAATACAATGTCTTGCTACTGACCACAGTTGGTCAAATGACCACACCAAGTGTAAGAGGTTGGGGGATGAGCATCGAGTCTGTTTGCTATGTGCATGGACCCAGGGGACAGGTGCATCATGCATGGAGTGAATGCAGGATTGTTGGAAACTGTTAATAGCTTTGGGGACCAAAATAACATTGAAGGGCCTCTGGGCAAATTTATCTGTAAAGTATGTTTTCTTTTCTTTTCTTTTCTTTTCTTTTCTTTTCTTTTCTTTTCTTTTCTTTCTCTTCTCTCCTTTTCTTTCCTTTCCTTTTCTTTTCTTCTTTTCTTTTCTCTTCTTTCCTTTCCTTTCCTTTTCTCTTCTCTTCTTCTCTTTTCTTCCCTATCTTATAAAATAAGTCACAAAAACCTCCAAGATACAAGCTGCGCTTAAGTACCATAAATTATGAGAAGGCAAACATTCCAACAACTGCTCCCCAAGGCAGGAAGCACAGCCCCACAAAGGCCTGGGGATTTCAGTTGTTAGGTGCAGTGGTTCTCTGACACTAAACCCAGCTTCTGAAAGTTCTGAATTGCAGAGATTTATACCTTTTTCCTTTTGTCTTTTATGTTTTTTTGAGCCAAGGTCTTACTGTGTAGTCCAGACAGACCTAGGACTTAAGTGATCCTCCTTTTTCAACCTCCTGAGCCTCTACCACATGGTGTACAGAGCTCTTTAAGATGTATGTGTGAAGTGGATGATCACAGTCAGCTATCGGATGGAACACAGGGCCCCCAATAGAGGAGCTAGAGAAAGTACCCAAGGTGTTGTAGGGGACTGCAACCCTGTAGGTGCAACAACAATATGAACTAACCAGTACCCCCTGAGCTCGAGTCTCTAGCAGCAAATGTAGCAGAAGATGGTCTAGTCAGCCATCATTGGGAAGAGAGGCCCCTTGGTCTTGCAACCTTTATATGCCCCAGTACAGGGGAACACCAGGGCCAAGAAAGGGAAGTGGGTGGGTAGGGGAGCAGGGGGGAGTGTATAGGGGACTTTGGGGATAGCATTCGAAATGTAAATGAAGTAAATACCTAATAAAAATTGAAAAAAAAAGAAGTGTGTGTGTGCACGAACACTTGTGTGAACATGTGCACGCATACACACGTGCTCATGCACACACAGGAAGACTCTAGGTGTATTGTTGTACCACTCTCTGGCATATTCTTTTTTTTTTTTTTAATTTATTTATTATTATATCTAAGTACACTGTAGCTGTCTTCAGATGCACCAGAAGAGGGCATCAGATCTCATTATGGATGGTTGGGAACTACCATGTGGTTGCTGGGATTTGAACTCAGGACCTTCAGAAGAGCAGTCGGTGCTCTTAACCACTGAGCCATCTCTCCAGCCCTCTCTGGCATATTCTTTTGAGACTGAATTTCTCACTGAACTTGTTGCTATACTGGGTATATGCATCCATGCCTGCTTTTTTATGTGGGTTCTTGGGATCTGAACCCAAGTCCTCAGGCTTGCCTCCCAACTGTTCTTACCCACGGAGTTATCTTCAAAGCCTCAGAGCTCTGTGTTTTTAAATAGGAGGCAGTGAGCATGCAGTGTGCCCATGAGCATAGGAAATGAGGCTGTCCTCCATCTCCTAGAACAAATGAAATGTGAGCGTTCCCTAGGCAACAGACCAGCCTCCCCACGACTCTGGCAGCAAGGGAATGAGACCGCCCCGAGAGACTGTGCAACTTGCTGTATGTCCTCTAACTGTAGGCTACGCTACAGCCTGAAGGTCAGTCAGCTACTGGAGACTCCTAGCTCTGGGCAGCTGCCCTGTGGTCCCTGCCAAAGTATGCATCCGCCTCAGCGCAGGGTGTGTAGAGATGCTGCATCCGAGAAAGACTCCACTTCCCAGCTCGACCACCATCATTGCCGATGCAAACTCTGCCTGGGGCTGCCTCAGACACCCTTAGTGAGCACTGCCAATCCAGATTACTAGAGTCAGGTCAGACTCCAGAGTTCTTTCTTTTCCACGACGTGGCCTTTGTACCCATAGTGCAGCTGACCCAGTTCTTTGTAGAGAAATGGGAAGTAACCCTAGTCAGATGAGAGGAGATGAAGCAAATGATACTTGAAAGTTCAGACATAGCTCTCCTGAGGAGGGGGTGAGAAACAGCGGCCTTGTCTTTTCCCAGCATTTGGGGGAGGGAGAAGACTTCCAAAATACCAGCCAGAAGATGAGGGATGAGTGCAAAGCATTCTGTCTTCTGGAGAGGGATGAGTCATGCAGAACATGTGATCTCCTAGTCCCCACCCCCACCCCCCATACTGCAAATGTACACATTGAGTGTCATTTTACATGTGCACCTTAGATCTCTCCCCGCCCTCCACCTTCCTTCAAAACAAAAACACCAGCCGAAAGCCCACCATTTCCCTCCCTGTCTGCGTCCCTCCCTAACAAGCTTGCTGTGGCTGGCAGGAGGCAGTGGCAGCCAATGGCTAGGCTCCGTGCTCTGATTCAGACCTCCTTTAAAGTTTCCTGTTTTCTGCAAAAGAAACTTAGAAGCGGATGACTGGGTTTTGGGGGCATGTATCATCCAAGGAGGCATGGTGTATGTGCACAGGTACACATTAGGTTTGCAGAATGGAAGACCCCACTATGTAAGTCTTTGGGCTTTGGCTGCAGTCATGCACTTTTAAAGGACCGCTAGGCTGGTAAAAAAAAGCAAAGACAGTCACCAAAAAGCACTATGTAGGGGCCACACCACATCTCCTGGGCCCAGATGGGGAGACTCAGAAGTCCCAGTGACCCCAGTGTCCTGTCAGTTCATTCTCTGTCACTGCACTCCACAGGATGGTTTTGCGATGCTGTAATTGTCAGCTTTTAAGGCTGGGCAGACAGGATCGATTCTCTTTCTTTTGGAAGGGAGAAGGGTTTTTTGGAAGCTACCCAAAAGGCATAGTTACCGAAGGAGCACAGCAAGCGTGAGTTGGAGGTGGTTATTAACCAAGCCTGACAAAGGGAAACTACGTGGGTTGACTTTTGCATCAAGCCACAAATATCAGTGCCAAGGACTCCCAGATGAATGTGGATGCAGGGCAAGATGCACCTGAGATGGCTTAAGGTATTGCTATCAGACAGCAAGGCAGCTCACAGGAACCAGAAACCTGGCAACAGCCCTCAAGCAAAGACAGGTCAGGAGCCAGTGTCCTGGCAGGACATTCATTTATTGGATCATGCCGGGGATTCAGGCAGGAGACGGTTCTCAGATTCCCTGCCACTCCTGTTAGTGGCTCTGAGCCACACAGGCCCAGGGCTGAAAGGACCAGTTTCATTTCACCCAATCACTTGGTTGATGACCATCTCCCACTCGGGTAGAAATTATCTTCTCCCGGTGTTTTCTCTTGTTGGCTGTGGTGCTGAGGATCAAGCCCAGGGTTAAGCAGACACTTTAGTAACTATCAGCTGAGCCCTGTACGGAGTCCCCTGGCCAAGCTTTGAGAATGTGCCGACTCCCCAAGATGTTTAGTTGCTAAAGGAAGTGAAAGACATGGAAGAGAGGTTAGGGTGTGGAGTGCAGCTGCTCAGACAGGACAGGAGCTACACTGAATTCCCTCCCTTAAGGATCCCAAGAGGTGGGCAGCAGATCCAACTGTTGGCTGGCTCAGAAATATCCTGGTAACAGTCGCTAGGCATGAACATCAAAACTAAGCAGGCATAAATCTACACAAAGGAGCTTCAGGCACCCATTCACATTTGCCTTGTCTGATGACCAGGGCTGAGCCACATGGCTCTCTATGCAATGGAAAAACACCAACAGAGGGCCAACAGAAAGATAGCAGAGCTGTCCTCAAGCCCCGGAAGTCACACATCTCCCCGAATGTTACTGTCCGGAGTGAACTAGATGCTGGATTCAGATAATCAGGTCGTGACAGCTGCATGATGCTGGACCGGAACTCACTGGACTTAGAACAAAGAACTAAAGGTCTAAGATAAGATACAAAGGGCAGAATGGGGATACAAAGTAACCAAGACCAGAGGAGACAGAGCTACTCTAGGCCAAGGGAGTGAAGGGCAGAATTGACAAACCAGGCGCAGAAGCACCTCTATGTAATCCCAGCACTTGGGAGACGGAGGCAGGAGGATTAGGGGCTCAAACCTATTCTTGGTACAAGATGAATTCAAGGCTAATCTGGGCTACATTTGACCCTGTCTCCTACAAGAAAAGAAGGAGAAGAAGAAGGAGGAGGAGGAGAAGGAGGAGGAGGAGGAGGAGGAGGAGGAG
>NC_034602.1:10502825-10504563 GCF_900095145.1 Mus pahari
GGGAAGGGGAAGGGGAAGGGGAAGGGGAAGGGGAAGGGGAAGGGGAAGGAGAAGGAGGTTGTGGTAGAGGGGATTGCTTTGTGGAAGTAAAGTGCTCACCATGCAAACAGGATGTCCTGAATTCAGAGCCCCAGAACCCACATGAGAAGCCCTGGGCACAGGAGGTTAGGGACTGGGGACAGGTGGAAGCTGAAGCTCATTGGTGGGCTCCAGGTTCAGCAAAATAACTTCTCCAAAAGGGGGTGGCAGAGAGAAACTGACACCTCATGTCAAATTCGGGGCACACATACACACCATACACACACCAAGAAAAAAAGAGACAAGCGCTGGAAATAACCACAAAATATTCTGTTAACCAGAAATAGGAAGAGGGTAAACATTTTTTGTTTTCAATATATATTTTATATACCTAAAGGTTACTGAAAGTTCCAAAGACTCTTGTGTAGGTACACATAGATGTTTTATAATTTAAATGTTCTTAGTTTATGTGTGTGCATGGTTTGCTTACTTGTATGGATACACATGTATGCAGTGCCAAAGCAGTCCAGAAGAGGGCGTCAGATCCCCTGCGATTGGAGTTACAGTCAATTGAGCATCACCATGAATGCTGGGATTTAAACCTAGAGCCTATGGAAGAGCAGCCTCTTTAACTGGTGGCCCAACTCTCCAGCCCCAAAGATCTTACAAATCTGTTCTTGTTTTGTTTTGTTTTGTTTTGTTTTGTTTTGTTGTGTTGTGTGTGTGTGTGTTAGTTGTTTTGTTTTTTATTCTTTTTATTTTTTTCTTTTGTTTTGTTTTTGAGAAAAGGTCTCACTATGGAGCCCTGACTGGCCTGGAACCCTGTACATAGAAGACCAGGAGAGACTCAACATGATCTATCTGCCTCTGCCTCGGGAGGGCTAGAATTAAAGGCATTCACCACCACACCCAGCCTTCCCTGGCTATGCTTATTAATATAACTACATTAGAACTTAAAACTGAGGGTTGGGCCAGGCGGTGGTGCCTCACGCCTTTAATCCCAGCACTTGGGAGGCAGAGGCAGGNGGATTTCTGAGTTCGAGGCCAGCCTGGTCTAGAGTGAGTTCCAGGACAGCCAGGGCTACACAGAGAAACCCTGTCTCGAAAAAAACAAAAACAAAACAAAACAAAATTAAAATGATTTTATTTGTATTTTATGCACATTGCTGTTTTGCTTGTATGTCTGTCTATGTGAAGGTGTTATGTCCCCTGGAATTATAAACAGTTGAGCTGCAATGTGGTTGCTGGGAATTGAACTGAGGACTTCTAGAAGAACAGCCGCTACTCTCAACCTCCGAGCCATCTCTCCATTCCATATAAAGAGGTCTAAATGAAAAGACCTTTTTTATTTTATGTATTTGAGTACACTGTCACTGTCTTCAGATACAGCAGAAAGGGGCATCAGATCTCTGGATGATTGTGAGCCACCATGTGGTTGCTGGGAATCAAACTCAGGCCCTCTGGAAGAGCAGTCAGTGGTCTTAACCACTGAGCCATCTCTCCAGCCCTAAATGAAAAGACTTACTTTGCAAATATTTTTAATGGAATAGAGCTGGATTCTCATAAGTGCTTGTGAATTAAGTCTGTTGTGCATGTGTTTTTAAAAATATATCTAGAGCCAGGCGTGGTGGCACACGCCTTTAATCCCAGCACTCGGGAGGCAGAGGCAGGCGGATTTCTGAGTTCAAGGCCAGCCTGGTCTACAAAGTGAGTTCCAGGA
>NC_034602.1:10504588-10580623 GCF_900095145.1 Mus pahari
ATATATATATATATATATATATATCTTATTTATGTGCAGGCATGTGTGTGCATGTGTGTGTGTGTGTGTGTGTGTGTGTAGTTACAGGTGGATGTGAACCATCAGTAGGTACAGGGAACCCAACCTGGGTCATCTACAAGATGAGTAAGTGTTCTTAGCCGTTGATTTGTCCTTCCATCTCCCCAGCTCCAGTGTTATTTTGGTGATGAATATGGAGAAAATCTGACTTCAGACTGGTCTGTTATGGGAAAGGTAAGAGGATTTGTGTGCATGTCTGTTTTAATTTCTTTTTGTTTTCCTTTTAGACAGGGTTTCATTATATAGAACAGGCAGCCCTTGAACTCATAGAGATTTACCTGCCTCTGCCTTCTGGGTGCTAGGATTAAAGGTACCTGGCTGGTAAGAGGATTTTAATAACTTCTTGAAATCTTGTGACTAGTTCTTTGGTATTAAGCCAAATTCTCAATTACAGCTTTTTCTCTCTTTTGTTTTTAAATATATTTTTTGATTATTTGGAAAATTCCCATAATGCACCCTGACTACACTTATGTCCCAGTCCTCCCAGGTCCACACTCTCTCGTGACTTTCTCTAAAACAAAGAAGAAAAGAAAATGAAAAAACAAAAACAAAAACAAAAAAAACAAACAAAACCCTAGAAACCAAGTGCAATTTGTGTTGCCCATATTCTCACCACGGCATAGTCAAACTCCCAGGGGTCAGTCCCTTTAAGAAAACGGAGTCCTTCCCTACCCCAAGCCTGCCAGAAGCCATCACCTGGGAAGAGCCACACTGAGCCACACTGCAGCATACCTATCACACCTGGGGTTTCTTTTTTTTTTTGTTTTGTTTTTTCGAGACAGGGTTTCTCTGTATAGCCCTGGCTGTCCTGGAACTCACTGTGTAGACCAGGCCTGCCTCTGCCTCCCGAGTGCTGGGATTAAAGGCATGCGCCACCACGCCCGGCACACCTGGGGTTTCTTAGATTCATTTATTTTATGTGCATCTGTGTTTTGCCTTCTATGCATGTCTGTGTGAGGGTTCCAGATCTCCTAGGACTGGAGTTACTGACAGTTGTGAGCTGCCATGTGGGTTCCCGGAACTGAACCCAAATTCCAAATTTTGGGAAGAGCAGCCAGTGCTCTTAACCACTGAACCCATCTTTCCCTGACTCCCCACCCCATCTCATAACTTTTTTTTTTTTTTTTTTTTGGTTTTCTGAGACAGGGTCTCACTACAGCCGAGGCTGTCCTGGAACTCTATCTGTAGACCAGGCTGGCAGTGAACTCAGAGATTTGTCAGCCTCTGCCTCCGGAGTGTGTGATTTCACTCCGCTGCATCACTCGGGTAGGGGGCAAGGTGTGTGTGTGTGTGTGTGTGTGTGTGTGTGTGTGTGTGTGTGTGTAATATACAAAATAATGGGAATGAAGTGGGCCAACCCCCTCAGAATAACTGTCCTATTCATTGTACTTTTGCTTCCACTCATGTGCCACCACCTCTCAGCTCCCTTTTAAGAGTTTTTGTTTTTTTCAATGACTTTCTTTCCAGACTTTCTTTTTAGGGGGTTGAAGGATGGGAAGTGGGGGTGGGGCAGAGAAGCTGTCATGGAAGCCTTCTATGTCTCTCATTCTCAACTGTGAGTCTGCAATGATCAATACCACTGCAAAATCCTTACCCTTTACAGTCAGTGACAGCAAGGATCAAGGACATCCACGTGGTTTCTGGCTACAGCACGGGCCGCAGACAGACCATGGACATTCCCAAGGCCTTTGGTGGTAACAAGGACCATGGGCATCAACCCCAGGGGCAGCACAGCTCACTGATACCAACATGGCTTCAGGCAGCAGCTCAGAGCTCCACATCCACTTGGCCTTCGGTGGTAACGCTCGAAAGTGGCAATTTCTTAAAGGTTAGTTGCTCTGTAGAATCTGAGAATGTACTATTTTGTCACATCCGATCTCTGTTCTGAATGGATCTTTTGCCCAGGTATAACTTGATAGCTGCATACTTTGATCATTTAGAAGCAAAAGTACAATGAATAGTACAGTTATTCTGAGAGTTGGACCACTTCATTCCCATTATTTTATATATTACACACACAGAGAGACACACCTTGCCCCCTACCCAAGTGGTGCTGAGGTGTTTGTCTACCACTGAACTATATAAGCTATTTATACCTCTACCCCCACTTTTTTTTTTTTTTTTTTTTTAAAAAGATGGGATCTCATATAGCCCAGGCTGGCCTCAAATGACCTTGACCTTGAGCTTCTGCATCCTCAATGCAAAGATTGCAGCAAGTATTATACAGAATGGGAAGAGATGTCATCACGGCCAACTAATTCTCATTTCTTCCTGTCACTCCCCGTGCACCGCCTGGCAGATTCCCGGGCAGCCTTACAGTAATATGCAAAGTGGTGGCAGGTCTCAGACCAAAGATGAGGTCGTGGACCTCAAGGTCAGGAGCATGGTCATTAACTGCAGGTTTTATTCACCAGGAAGAAAATCTACTGGGCAACTGGTCAAACATGTTTTTCAAAACTCAGATCTGTGTTTGAGCTCCTGAGTTTTACCATGGCAGCACGCACTGGTAGCTGTCTTCCTTCAATCAGTAGACTGGCTTTTCTCATTTTCTGAAAAAAAAATGTTTAAACTTAATTTTTCTTTTAGAGACAAGTCTCTTTTGTAGTGAGACCTCAGACTGGGTGGCCTCAAACCCACAGAAAACCACTTGCCTCTGACTCCCAAGTGTTGGGATTAAAGGTGGGTGCACATATAAATATTGTAAATCACCCAGAGGTCTGTTTTGTGCTGGAAAAAGAACCCAGCTCCGCATGCATGCGAGCCAAGTTCTACCTCTGAGCTAAGCCCCGAAGCACTGGAGTTGGCTCGCACTCAGCGCCCCTTTCAGTAGTTCCTGTAACTTTGAAGGGAAGAAAGCCCTTTAGAAACCACCTAGCCCACACCGTCCACAGTCTGGGACACAGCATCGATTGTTCCTGGAGGAAAGGTGTGAGCAACTCAGTTTAACTACTGAAGAGATGAGCGCCCACCGCAAGGAGGCCTGGCTTCAGCTGGGACCCTGTGTCTGGAAGGCAAAACCGCACCCACTGACTGTTCAAGTTCATGTAAAGAAAAGAATAAGCTGAAGAGGTTCCTTGGTCCTCAAAAGCAGATGTCTAGGAAGGTATTTCTCCAGGGTCAGCACACAGAGGCTGTGTGGTCTGGGGTGGGGTGCAGGCATGAGGGGTGGGGGCGCAGGGGTGAGGGGTGGGGGGGCAGGGGTGAGGAGGGTGGGGTCCAGGGGTGAGGGGTGCAAGGGTGAGGTGCAGGTTGGGTTCCATCCCTAGTTGGACACAGAGCTTGGCAGTATCATCCATTGGTGTTGGCTTGAGAGATATGAAAGACGCAAGATTGAGAGGTCAGGGAGTGTGGCTGAGGCCAGCACTGTTGCAGGGTGGGCTCCCCGCCCTTCAAGGGTCTGTCTTAGGCCGACCCCATGCGGCTAGGGTGGGAGCTGTGGGGGCTCAGCTTGTACAAGGCCCTAGGTTTGATCCCCAGCACTGCTACGAGAGAAAACAGATCCAGCAGGCGTGGGGTAGATAACCGTCTTATTTCACAACCACAAAGCCCGACGGCCTGCAGTAAAATCACCTGAGCTCTGGCTGTTGGCACAAGCTCGGGTGTCCACTTACAAGCCTGCCTGTGTTCCATGACAAACTGCAAGCTGTCCTGCAGGTCCTTAAGCAGGGCTTCAGAGCCCACACTTTCCCCTTGGAAGTGAGTGGTCTAATTTTGGGGGTGGATGCCTACCATTCAGGGGAACGTGTCTCAAGTTCAGACAGACAGTCCCCCGAATAGACTGTGTCTCTATCTCAGGCAAGTTCTTCTGGATTCATTAACAAAATGTTTGCCGCGAGCTTCGGGCTGTCTTCCCGCAGGGCCAGAACAAGCAAGGATCCCAGGAAGTGATCGGGTCCTGCGGATCGGATCGCATTCCAGAACCTCTGAGGGCAGGGTTACTGTACTTGTCCAGGCCAGCTTTCACATCTTATCTCACCTCACCTGACCCCTTTTCCACAACGAGGGGAGATCTGTTTTCTTTGGGCAGCCTCCCCTCCAGTCTACCCACATGTGGTGTCCAGAGCAGAATAGATGAACCTCATCAGTGTGAAGAGTGGCCCTAGAAAGAAGTGATGTGTTCTGAGATGTGCGGAGCTGAAGAGCATCTTCCGACCAGTGGACGTCTAGGATCAGTGTGTCCTTTAGTGCAGGCCCTCACCTGTGAAAAGGCACCTGATAGCTGGTGCTAATCCTTCTATGGAAATCTCTATTGGCTTCCTGGAAAGATGGTCTTTGGACACGGGAGCTCAGGCTCCTGGAATTCACTGTAGAACACAAGCCAACAACGAAGTCAAAGCAATCCCCCGGGTTTTGTCACCAATCTTGCTTTGCTATTTATTTATTTATTTATTTATTTATTTATTTATTTATTTATATGTCTGAGGTTGGGTTTCTCTGTAGAGGAGGTTTCTAACTCAGAGATCTTCCTGCCTTGGGATTAAAGGCGTGGCTGGACTTACGGTGGTTAAGGTTTTTTTTTTTGTTTAAGATTTTTATTTTTTTGTGTAGGAGTGTTTTGCTTCTGTGTGTGTGTGTGTGTGCGTGTACTTGATTGATGAATTGTCATGTGGGTGCTGAGAAGTGCAGGTGAGTCCTCTGATGATGAGTTAAGTCCTCTTACCTGCGGAGTGGCTCCGGAGTCACCTTTGCCTCAACACATCCGGAGTGGCTCTGGAGTCACCTTTGCCTCAACACATCGTCTCAAAGCTCAGTACTTCAAAATCACTTTAAAAATAAATGGTTTGTATCACTGAATAAACTCACCAGATGTGGGAGTTGGGCAGAATAAAAGGGTGGCTCAGCGGTGCAGAGTGGTCCATACCTGTCTGTAGGACCAGGGTTCAATTCCTACCATCCATGCTGAGTGGCTCACAACCACTTACAATTCCAGTTCCAGGGGTCCGATACTCTCTTCTGGCCTCCACAGACACTTGCATATATTTATACCAATGTATAAATAAAAACAAAAACAAACAAAAAACCCAAAAATCCTTGAAGCATAAATAAAAATAAAACTTAAAAAAAAAAAAATAAGATGGTGTGTTTTGTGATACAAGATTGTTCCAGCTCAACCTCCTTGACAGACCAACTCTATATTAGACTCCTGCTTCTGGTAAGGTTCATCTCCCTTAGCAAGGGGGGAAGGAAGGACAAGTATCTGGATTTGGGTCCTGTAACATTTATACAAGAGGAAACCGAGAAAGGTAGTCATTGGACAGCAGACTCTCTGGGGCCTTGATCCAGCGACATCACCTCTTTACAGGCCTCCCTAAGTGTGAGTCACAGCCATGGCCAGCCTGGTTCCTGGTACTGAAGTCCCTGTCCATTCCTGAAGCAGTTGGAACAAGTGGCCCATGTGGGGAGGGACCTGGAAGCTTGTCACTAGCCGGCCCACATAGGCCCTCTGCCTCGTTGATTTTAGGATCACCTCGATTCCCATTCTTAGCTTTGTGTCAGGGCTGTAGAACATTGGGAAGAGTGTAGGTCAAGTGAGGGTTCAGGATGTTAACCGCCCCCCCCCCCATACCAGCTCTTGGAGGAGCCTTAAACCTCATTTCCTAACTTTAAGCACCCATCTTGTATTTGATATCTGCCAGTGGCTTATAAACACCCTCCTTTCTGGGGAAAGTTGAAACTAAGATGGAGGGAGAGGGGCTCTGTAAACCTCATTTTAAAAAGAACACGGTAAATTCTATGGGGAAACCACTTCTCTTCTGTAACCCTCCAAATACCTATCCGATTTTCTCCTGGGGACTGCGGTAGCTTTCTGATATCAGAAGAGCTGGAAAGTGAGCCGAGAGCAGCCCAAGACCATGGGCTGGTGCCGTCTTCAAGGAAGCCTTTCTCTCTCTTGAGGCAGGATTAGCTAGGAAGGAACGAGGTCCTCCCTGTGGAGGAAGGGGACATGTTATTTTTCCCCTGGGATATAACCACAGGTGGGAAGGGCCTCACAAAGAAAGACCACCCCCCCCCCGTCTCATGTTCTTCTTTGAAGGAAACCCCACCCCATTCTGTGTGTAAGGACTCCAGCCAGACAAATACCCCAAAGCCAACAGTCTGATAGGACATGTTTATATTTACATTTCAAAGCAATGGCTACATTGGTCATACATATTAGAAACCATAAAAAAAGTTAAGAACTAAAATGTACATCATACACTTGTATATATATATTTTTACAGAGGTAAAAAGGCTTATTATAAAAAAAAAATCAATACAACAGGGGTTTTAGTATACAGGTAAATGAATTATGTTTCAGGCACTTTAATTTGTTAATGTGAGCGAATAGCTTGGGATGGGAGCTAGGGAAACCTCTGAACAGGAAACCTTTTGGTTAGGTTTTGTTACCATGGATATAAAAATAAAATCTGAATAATTTCTCTCAAATGATTGACGTCAGTATGGCAAAGCTGACTGGGAAAATACTACACACCGTTCAGCTGCAGTGTGGCAATTAAACATATTTACATAAATGTCCCCATGGCTGTCTTTGTGCCCTTAACCGCTGCCTTCACAAACCAAAGAAAGGTGACGCGCAGAGGAGTAAGATCCACTAGCATAACTCTTAGGAGGCTGGGAACCGGCTGGGAGGAAGGACGCACAGACAGGGACAGAGGCAACCGGACACGCATTCTCACTGAAATAAATAGGGGCACTTGAACGGAGGTCTAAGGAAATAGGATTAGTGTTGTGCTTGGTAGAGAGGCGAGAGGGCCCGAGGAGAGTCCCTCAGGCTGGGGACAGTCTCTCCACAGCACTGGAGGCCGGCTGGAGGCAGTCTAGTCTCCTAGCACGGAGACCCCCTCCCCATCCACAGTGGTGGAGATGACGGCTCTCCGCATCTTTTTGACAACTGATAGCCCCAACCAGTCATCCCAACCAAGAAGACACCTCCAAGTAATGCACAAGCATGCTGATTATCTACACGGACGTCTGTCGAAAGACATGACAGGCTGTCAGGGAGCAGAAAGCTCTGCCCGGAAGGGATGCATGGCTAGCTTTTCCCAGTGTGACTGACAGGCTGGAGAAAGGCCTTTTCCTTTAAAGACAGATGTCTGTGTGCAATAAGGGGGGAGGGGGCTAGAGGGGACTGAGCCTGACCTCCACCGCTAATCACTATGGGAAGACTGGCCAGTGTTGATAAACCTGCGCCCTACAGTCCCCATGGAGCTGATTGTACTATGCTAGGTATAGGCAACCACTTTCGCTTGTCTTTTTTTCTGTAGGATTTGGCTATTCCCATATATATGTGTGTGTATGTGTGTATGTGTGTACACACACACACACACACCAGCAAATTAGAAGCCTTTTTTTTGCATGGCTCAAGGACAGGCATAATCAGTTGGTGACCTACCCTTATCTGTGCACCCCAAGTGGCAACTGTGGGTGTGGGGTGGTAGAAGACACTTAGGCATCGAAAGGGTTTTTTTTTTCTTTACATATGGCCTTGTTTTTTTCAAGTATAAATGAAGAATTGAGCCTCAAACTAAAAAAACAAAACACCCCCCCAAAAAAAACCAACCAAAAATATATACCTAAAAAAATGCAAGCCACCAGTGTTTGAATCAATAGTATTTAAAACGCACCCTGAAATATATAGTGCAGGGGCAGGGAATGGCTACAGTTTCATTCATAACTTCAGTGTTTTGCAACTGGAACTTGTTCACAGAACACTGGTTTGTGTTTGAATAATTCGATTTGGTTTGTAAAATAATTGAGTAAAATTTATATCATGGATGTATTATTCTAAGTATTGCTAGGATTTTAGAAGTGGCAATGCCAATTCTAAAAAGTCCTATTTTACGGGTAAACTGGGCAAGCTCACAGAAACCCAAGTCCCCTTGCAAGCTCTGGTCCAAGAGGATGCAAAGTGACTTGAGGAATTCTTTCTTGATTCTTACAAGTTAATATGGATTTAAGGCTCAAAAAGTCATTTAAAAAGTGATTGTTTTGCATTAGTGGATTAACTGGGGGGGGGGGGGCAGGAGAAGAGATGAGAGCAGGTTAAAGACAAACCCGGCTGATGGGGAGACTTGGCCTTAGGAGTTAAAGTACTATTGTTTTGTGCTACATGCTTGCTATCCAGATCGCCTCCTCCCATAACAACATGCTGTGGTACTGGCTTCATCATTCTGTCACATCTCTGAGGGACCTATGCTAGTTAGCGACAGGCAAGCCCAATTGGGAGGAAAAAAAAAAGTCACGGAGCGGGGGGGGGGGCGGGGGGGGGAGGAGGAGGATATCAATACCCCTCCCCCCCAAGTTTGCAGAACCAGAAAGATGGGAGGGAGGAGCAGGAAACCAACACTCAGGAAAGACAGCATGATACAGGCTGGTAAAATACACGAGTCTATGCCGAAGGAAGGCTCTTTTCCTCAGAACACTGCGGAGGGGGTATGTGGCTGACACAGGGGGCGGCAGCTGCCCCAGGTTTGGAATGATGTCACCGAGGGACCACGGAGCCTGGCCTCCTCTTATTGGCCTAGCCTTTTGGAGTTGGAAGGGAACCAGGGAGAAGATGGGGGAGTGCGCAAGAGACAAGTTGCCTATGGCTGTGGATGGAGAAGCAGAAAGTAGGGGAACCGAGTCACGCGGCGGCTTTGTGCTTCCCACCACAGCACCTGCACATCACTCCACAGTGGTGACAGGCCCGGAGGGGCAGGTAACAGCACATACACGGGGCCAAGAAAGACAAGGCAATTAGAGCCATCCACCGGAGGCAAAACTTCTCATCGCTTGTGTCACACGAACAAGGATCAGTGTAGTCTCCCTCGGGGTCGGACATACAGTGGTACAGCATGCTGTCCGCGCACCACATACAGCTCACCCGGCGAATGCAAGTTCTCACGGCGTCGGGAGCATCTTGGCAGTGGCCCCTTCGGTTCTCTTCGTGATTAAACATATCCCTGCAGTACACACACCGCGACCGTTCGCCGTTCTCTTTCCGCCGACGGGACTTGGCCCTGGGCGGCTGTGTCTTGATCACGCTACCTTTGGGATCCTCCCCGAAGCCGAAGTCCGAAGAATCAACATAGGGATAGGTATATTCGTGTTTGGGGACTTCGCCCTTGGCAAAGCGCACGTAGGAGTCTGCGTCTTCTGTGGTGTCCAAGTATTTGCCGCGAACCGGCGCGTGCCGGTAATCTTCGTAACCGGTCATCCAGATCTTCTCTCGGGGGTTGATGCGTACAATTTCTTCATCATCTTCTGGGAAGGTGACCTGGGGGTAGGACCGCGGCAACCGCTGTTCAGGGAAAAAGCAGACAGTGTTACAGCCCGGGGCGCCACTGACAGCTAGCTGGCCGCCAAAACAGAGGGGAAGAAAAGCTCCCTGACCTCTTCGGGGCATTGGAAAAGATCGAAACCGAATCAAGCTTGCCAGATCCACTAGCTCGCCTCAGTTGTGAGCCGAACCTGGCAGATTTGCCCTTCCTGCAGGAGAGACCACGTACATAGGATGGTCGCCCGCCTTAGGGGCAGTTTTGAGCCCAGTTGGTAATTCTTACCCAGCAAGAATGAGCCCTGAAGTCAATCAGGCCCCAGAAGCCTATAAACCCAGCGTGAGACCACGCCTGTAATCCCAGAATGTGGGTGGAAGGAAATCGTTGCATTCAAGGTCATCTGCTACACAGTGAGTTCTCTGCTAGCCTGGGCTACAAGGAGACCCCTGTCTCACAAAGGAGTAACATTTCCACCTGAAGACGGAAAATAGTCCTGTCTTACTTTAATCTCCACCTCCTGTCTCTTTCGGGTCAGCTGCTCCCAGACCCTGTGCGGATCCAATCTCTAAATGGGGACAGCAGTTCCGAACTCATTTTATATTGTGTGTACTCATCTGTACAAATGCCAGCTGCTTATTTATTTAGAGTCAGGGTCTTGCGGTGAAGCCCAGCTGTCTTGGAACTCACAGAGATCTGTCTCGTAAATGCTAGTGGTGGGTGGTAGGATGTGAATCTGGATCTTTTGCAAGCGCATCAGGTTCTTGACCACTGAGACTTCTATCTGCCCAACCCTCACTGATGCTTAAAAACAAAACTGGAGCCAGGTGTGGTGGTGCGGTTTGATGCTAGCACGTGGGAGGTTGAGGCAGGCGGATCTGTGAGCTGTAGGACAGCCAGGGCTACAGCGTGAGACCTTATCTTGGTTTATGGATTATGTGCATTCCACAGCACACGTGTGCAGGTCAGAGAGCCGTTCTATGGAGCTGGGTTTTGGGGATCAAACTCAGGTCTCTAGCACCTTTGCCGTAAGGGACGCCTCACTAAAGAAAACAGCATGCAAGGCTCACTAGCTTGCACTGACACTGTGATCTGATTGAAAGGACAGACACAAATGCAAGCAAGATAAGCAGGTTCCAGATACTGGTCAGATTTGACTCCTACGAGCATCCTTGATGGTCAATCTCAAAGGTCAGTTTGACGAGAATCACTTGATGAGATAGCCTTGTAGGGGGTTATCTTGACTAGGTAGGAAGATGAATCACACCCATTGTAGGTAGTAGCATCATTCCTTAGGCAGGAATTTCCTAGGGACTGTATAAGAGGGAGGTGACCTGAGTACAATTATTCTTTAGGCTGTAGATACAACATGACCAGGGGCCTTAAGCCTGCTGCTTTTCCCACCATAATCAGCTCCCTTCCCCTCTTGCTTTTTTTTTTTTTTTTTTTTTTTTAAAAGGTATTTGTATCACACAGCAACCATCTCCAAGTACTGGGACTGCAGGCCTATGCTACCACACCTAGTTTTAAAATGAATATTTTGTTTGTTAAGACAGGGTCTCCTACTTCTAGGTCAACCTGGCTTGGAGCTCATCAGAGCCCAGGCTGGCCTACCTCAGACTCCCCAAATCAGGATCACAGGTGTATGCCACCATGCCCAGCTAATAAAAGACACTTTAATGTCAAAATACTAGAAAGCACATAGTAAAACCATCTTAAAACAGCAACAAGGGGGCTGGTGAGATGGCTCAGTGGGTAAGAGCACCCGACTGCTCTTCCAAAGGTCCAGAGTTCAAATCCCAGCAACCACATGGTAGCTCATAACCATCCGTAACAAGATCTGACGCCCTCTTCTGGAGTGTCTGAAGACAGCTACAGTGTACTTACATATAGTAAATAAATAAATCTTTAAAAAAAAAAAAAAAAACAGCAACAAAAACCAAACCAAACCAAACCCTTCCTGCCCAGTGCTTGCTTCTTTTCCTTTCCAATTAGCCCAGAGGCCATGTAACCCACACAGGCATCGATCCATACCCCAGGATTTATTGGGGAACGTGTTCTACAAAACAGCCACTCAGCAAATATTTGTTGAATTATTGAATTCAGACTACAGCTACATCTCCCTGAGCAAGCCTGGGCCTGGAGCTGGAAGGCCAGGGAGCAAGCTGGAGTGCACCATTCCTTCTCTTTGACTAGGACCCTGCGCCTTCACAGCTAGGAGGCCACTTGGAGGAACACAGAGAACAGAAGTCTTGCCTAGGACCCCCTTCCCCCAGGGGCACTCCACAGATCATCAGGTTCCCATTGATAAACTACGGGTGCTCACACCCTGCCTTGTGGGGTGATTTGGATTAAGCCAGACAGAGCATACACAGGGCGAGGCAAGGTGTTGTGTGAGGCTGAGCTGCTACCACCAGTAGCACTTCCACCACAGGGACAGGAAAGTGGGTGGGCAGAAGTAGCTTGGGCTGGGGGGAAGGGAGGGAAGTCCAGGGCAATGGCGTGCCCCGCTCACCTGGTCAGGGTGGTAATGGTCCATGGGATATGGGTCAAGGGTATAAATCCTCCGGTGCTCACAAGATGTGGGGGAGGAGATTGTCCTTGTATTCGGCTCCCTCTTCTGCGAGGAGTTAGAAGAACTGTCTGTGGCTGTCTGTTCGGAGAGAAGCAATAAACATTCGTTAAAAACAAAAAACAACAAGCCCCGCTCAGTAGGTACAAGTACCTGGACCACGAGATGCCACTTCCTAGAACCTACAGCATGTGAGACGATTTCCAGAAGCTGTCCTCTGACCTCGTTTGCTGTGGCACACATGAGCACACGCTCAGTGAAACCCATTCCCCCAACACACACACACACAAACAAAAATAATTACAGAACACACAAGCTCTAACACGCACTAATGCAAACGCTATCTATTTCCTGGCTGTGACATCTCTCCGGACCTTCCGATCCCTGGAATTTATTTTTAAGGATCTATTGATCTTTGAGACAGGGTCTGATTGTATAGACCAGGCAAGCCTGGAACTCATTAGACAGCCCAGACCTGCCTCTGCCTCCCCAGTGCTGGATTAAAGGTGTGTGCTGGGGGCTGGAGAAGGGCCCAGGAGTTGAGCAGACTTGGCTGTTTTTACAGAAGACCCAGATTCTCATCACCTACAGACAGCTTCTACTGCCCAGAACTCCAATTCTGGGGGAGCTGATGCTCTTTTCTGGCCATGGGCCTAGTTTATAATGTGCATGAGAGTGTAGGTGCCCATAGAGGCCAGCAGAGGGCACTGGATCCCTTGGAGCTTATAGGTGGGTGGTTGTGAGCCAGCCACCTTAGCTGGGTGCTTTTAACCTTTGAGCCATCTCTCTGTCTCTGCCCCACCCCCACCCCCGCTTGGTTTTCTGACTTTATATCTCAAGTGCTGCTGGGATTATAGAATATGAACCATCACTCATGGCTTTCCAGTCTTGAGTTTGTCTTAGACATGAGAATGACCAGTCTGTCTCAATGTGAAGTAGTTACCTCAATGGTTGGAGAGGCCTAGCAGCAAGGCCTTGGAAAGACAAGCTGGTTTTCTAAGATTCGAAATCAGTACTGGGCCACGGGGGAAGATACTATACTAGGCTCTTGAGCATCATTAATGGGGTGCTGGTCGACCAGCCACTCTGCTGTGACTGAGCATGGCGGATCCATTCATGACCTTGGCCTCCAGACACTATGACAAGCGGAAATAAGAGCTCATCCCACCCCCTTCCTTCTGAGACAGCAGGGTTTGTCTATGCAGCCCTGGCTGTCCTTTACTCTCAGGGACTGGCCTTTTCCTGGTGAGGACTGAAAACTTAATGGGTCATTCTTGTGAGATCTTGGAAGCTAAGAATTCTGAGAGAAACACGGACAATGGCGGCCTGGTCCTCTGGGTTTCAGAGGGTACTAAAGACACTACCTAGACTTGGGATAAGGGGTGTTATTGTAATACTTTGGCTAAAAATGTGTGTGTGCTGGTCCTCGGGGCTCAAGAGTCAACTGACCAACAAGAGATCAATACTACTGAAGTGAGCCTGTGCTTCTTCCCTGGTCAAGCTGGGGCCGAGAAGGCAGACGTGACGACTAAGGGGAAACTATTTCTTAATAGGGTGTTGCTGGTGCATTCATTTAATCCCAGCAGATCTCAGCGAGTTCAAGGCTAGCCCGGTCTTCAGATCGAGTTCCAGGACAGCCAAGGCCACACAGAAAAACCCTCTCTCAACACAACAACCCCCACTCCAAACCCTACTTCTTCAGCACAAGTGCTCCCAGAGCCGGTCCACGGGAGGCAGGCTGTATTTTGCACTTGGAGCAGAACTTGACAAACAGTATATGAACACTGTCTAGGTAGAACTGGTTGAAGCTGTGCCTGTCCCATAGCAGAGCTGGAGAAGTGGCACTCCCCAAGTCTGCTGGAGCCAGACGACTACACAGTGATTAAGTTCCTGATGCTAGAGGTAAGCTGCAGGGCTTTGACTTACACTGTTGGTTGTTTTCATTTTTTATTTTTATTATTATTTTTATTTTATTTTTATTCTTATTTTTTGTTTGTTTGTTTGTTTTTTGTTTTTCGAGACAGAGTTTCTCTGTGTAGCCCTCAGCTGTCCTGGAACTCACTCTGTAGACCAGGGTGGCCTCGAACTCAGAAATCCGCCTGCCTCTGCCTCCTGAGCGCTGGGATAAAGACGTGCGCCACTACGTCCAGCTCATTTTTATTTTTAAATCTAATTATTTTTATGCCCTGGTTCTTTCCTTCTGGAATAAGTATGAAACTTATTTTCAGTTTTACAGGATCCCAGAGTTAAAGAGAAGTTATATTGGGATACTAACACAAGAAGATCTTGAAACAAAGATACAGTTTAGAGCAACAGGTCTGTGTGTCAGGTTGACAAGGGTGGAGTGTCCCAGTTAGCTTTCACTGTCAACTTTACAGGCCTGTCACCTAAAGAAATAGGCTCATTTGAGGAACTGCCCAGATCAGACTGGCCTGCCTGTGGTCACAAATGTCGGGGAGTCTTAACTGGCACAGGAGGGCTCAACCCACTGTGGATGACCAGGTTCCCTGGGCGGGTGAGTGCCATGTTTCCTCGGCAATGCCACACCTCCTAAGACTTACAAGCCTCACAGCAACTGGGGACCCAGACTTATGGGGGATATCTCATTCACACCAATCCATTCCACAACCCCTCCCCCCATAACTCATGGCCATATCATAATGTAAAATGCATTTAGTTCAACTTCCAAAGTTCTACCACCTCCACTGCTCTCAGCACTGCTGTCTTCCAAGCTCCTACTGGGATGGCCCAAAAGCTTTGCTTAGAGCAACCAACCAGCTTCTCTAGCCCAAAGTCCCAAAATCTTCCACATTCCTCCAATACTGCATGGTCAGGCTGACTTCGGTATTATTATCCTACAGCTGTGGTAAAATGCCATGACCAACATCGCTCATAAAATCGCCCACAGCCGGGCGTGGTGGCACATGCCTTTAATCCCAGCACTTGGGAGGCAGAGGCAGGTGGATTTCTTAGTTCGAGGCCAGCCTGGTCTACAGAGTGAGTTCCAGGACAGCCAGGGCTACACAGAGTAACCCTGTCTCGAAAAACCAAAAAAAAAAAAAAAAGGCCCACAGATTTTTCTCTTATCACCCATCTCTTCTTTGCTGGCTCCAAACCCCTTTGTCTCTGAGCCCTGAGCTGCAGGGGTCCAGGAGGAAATCAGCTGGAGACAAACCCAATGAATGTGTTCAAGTTGGTAGCCCAGGCTTAGACCAGCTTCCTCAAGACTGGCCAGTTGCCACAATGCCACAATGCCACAAAAGTGACTTCAGCAGAGCTGGCTGAATACAAGTCTCTCAGCTGGGAAGTCACAAAAGATACACAAAAAGAAAAGTCGACTTTTAGCAAGGCCATCACCGAACATCAGCTAGCCTCTTTGTTGTTCGGAGTGGCTGGAGAAAGAAGCCAGCCCTCACACAAACTAGGGAGGGAGTACTCGGCCAGGGAGCTGTTGTTTTCAACTCTTTATATGGCTCAGTGCAGAAAGGTGCTTGCTGCCATAGTTGGATCCCTGGAACACATAGGGGAGAGAGAACTGAGTTCCACAAGCTGTCTCTGATTCCCACCATCTGCCAGTGCACATGCAGATATATGTACAAACACGCGCACACGCGCGAGCATACACAAACACGCGCACACATGCGAGCACACACAAACACGCGCACACACAGTAAAAAAAAAATCCAAGAATTAGAATAAATGACAGAGCTTCATAGACAGCTGCAGCAGCTAGTCAGTTTCTGGTGAGGTGTCTGACAGGAGCAATGGACAGGCACAGGCTTGAATACAGGCTAGAAACGGAGGGGAGACTGGGAGGGCAGGGAGAACAGACAAGAACGTCGGCCATCGTCGACAACACGCACTCGTCAACAATATGCAGAAGCAGCTATCCTCCCATGGGAAGACAACCTGGTTCCAAGGATAAGTCTGAGAGTTGGGAAAGTGTTTGGGCAAAGCCAGGTCAACGCTCTATGAGCCCACAAGGCCACAGGACCCCTCCACAGACAGGGCAGCTAGCTGTGTGCTCCTCTGTCTAGGTCTATTCCATGTCTTTGACTATCTTCTGTTGCTAAAACAGAGTACCCGAGGCTGGCTGTTTTATAAAGCAATCTTTAACTCATAGTTCAAAAATCCCTGGGTAGGCTCTGGTGAGACTCCACCTTTGAAGAGTGTAATGGTCGAGACCAACCACGGTCTCCCAAGAACAGCACCAATCTCTTCCGAGGGCAGCCTCCTCAGCCTCTGACCCATTTCCAAAACATCCCACCGACCCTCAACGCTTCCATCCTCAGCAGGGACATGTGACTACTTGGTGGGGTGGGAGACACACTCCAACTGGTGTCCCCAGTGTGTACGGTAAGCAATGTGTGCTCTTAAGTACCCACAGTGTCCATAGCCTCTTGTGTCCCCCAGGCCCCAAGGAATGCTGAGAACCAAGGAAACCTCTGGCCCCAGTGGCAGAGACAGAAAACATGCAGGCTTGAACTCTCCAGTTGTAACTATGAGGGGTTCCCAAATGAATATGGTCACCTCTGAAAAACAATCCAAATTCTCAGAATCAGAAGAGGGGGTGCTCAGCAGTATTTATGCCCTTTCTGGTAAGAATCCCATTTGTCTTCTAAAAAAACATTCCAGAACGATGCATCTACTCGGGAAGCAGCAGACTACCAGGGCTGTAAAGCAACGCTCATTTCCCTGGCTCACACTTCAGATGCCATTACTGCCTTGGGACAGAATGTGTAGCTGCAGGGAGCTCAGCAGTGAATGGGACTCTAGCATGTCGGCCCTACCACTCTCCCATCTTTCTACAGTTAACGGCCTTGGAATAAAGATGGGCCTGTTATAAATAGGCCCGTGTTTGCAAATAGGCAAGTGACCCCATAAACCAGGTCTACATGGAATGTAATCTGTCATGGGAGTCAGTCTTTCCCCAGAGCATTGTGTGAATCCCTGCAGCTTAAAGGACAAACGGAGCCGATTCTGGCATCTGTCACCCTTCCCTTCCCACCCTCGCCTTCGCCTATAAATCACTTCTGGCAGGTAGCTGGGAAGCAGCTGCGAATTAAGATTTTGCTCTAGAGCACAGGAAACCACCTTTAACCTGCCTGCTGTTGTCTGTCTCCCCAAACGTGACAAAAGAACAGATGTAAGCAAGCTGCCAACTGCGAGAGGTTCTGCTTGGAGCGCTAGAGGAAGCCTGTGTAGAGCGACAGCCACCAGCCCCACTCCACACGATGCTCCAAAGCACACACTCCTGCCTCAGTCTTTGGACCCAGAGCTCCCTAGACTGGGTCCCTTTCCAGAGTCCTGTGTAGGTGTCAGTGACATCCTGTTCAGACCAGTCATGGTGAGATTTCTGAGCCCTTGCCTTCTGTGTAGACTAGATTACTTTCTGCAGTCTGCCCTCTGCCCATCTTACGCTTCTTGTGGGTCAAACTCAATTCTGTACACCCTGATGTCGACTGTGACCACTGGTGCATTCCCTAACATACCTATATAATCCCAAAGCAATGTCTCTCCCACCGACGGCCACAAAGCATAAATGTGGAGAAACAAATTTAATCAACTACTCCCAATATTTTAAAATGTAAAGTTAAAACAAAGAACAGCTTATAAAAGTAAGTCTTAGAACCAGTGGGTAATTATAAAGGAGACAGACACCATTATGAAATCAGTGCTGTCCTTGTGTAGTGTAGAAGAGGCCTTGTTACATTTGAATACTATCATTCAACTTTCCATTTTAGGTTCATGGACAAAACTGACTTACAGGTACTTAGATTCTCTATATATTCTCTGCCCCACACTATGCAGCCTCTCCTATTAGCCCACCAGAATGTGTTGTTAAAAATCAGAAAACTGTCCAGGTGTGCTGGTGCCCTCAATTAATCCCAGCACTGGGGAGGCAGAGGCAGGTGGATTTCTGAGTTCGAGGCCAGCCTGGTCTACAGAGTGAGTTCCAGGACAGCCAGGGCTATACAGAGAAACCCTGTCTCGAAACAAACAAACAAACAAACAAACAAACAAACAAACAAACAAGTAGACTGGAAAGAGAGGCAAACTATCCTGGTCTGCCTGGGCAAACCAGAGGAGACGCCCCATGAGAGAGCCGGGAGCCTCAGGACCTGAACTTTGATGGTCTGGGTGTGCCCCATCACTGCAAGTATGAGCGAGGGGGGGTCAGGACCAGAACATGAAAAGATGGGATGACAGAATGGTCTGTAATGGCAGCCACACAGGAACTGCAAATGCCACAACGCAAAACTTCTTGGAGAGCCGTCACCTAATGAGAGCCAAAGGGCGGAGGAAACTCACCGTGAAAACGTCATCGTCTCCGAGCTCCGCTTCATTATGGAGAGTGGAAGAGGAGGTTGTTGAACCTGAAAAGACAGGAACGTAACAAAATCAATCAAGCTGTGGATACTTGAGCTCGATCATTTAAAAAGTGTGGTGGCAGGCAGGTTTTCCTGTCCTTTAGCGTTGAGGACTGAACCCAACCAACCCATACATGCTAGGGCATCTCTCTGTCTACCCGAGTCACATCCACAGCCTTTAAAAGATGGCAGTAGCAGCGATGGACCCCAGAGCCTCCTGTACTTCCTTCCTACCGCTGAGCTGTCCCCCGCTGAGCTGTCCCCAGCTTACTTTTCAGCCCACGGCCCACAATGGGAACGCAAGGGTGTGTTTCGTTCCTCCTGGCTGTAGCCATGATGCTCCCTAAACTAACTTTGCCTGCTGTGGTTCCCAGCACAGAGGCCGGAGAAGAAACCCAACAGAGAAGGTGAGGAGAGCCTGCCCACTCCACTGAAGGACAAGTCCCAGGACCTGACAAGTCACTTAGACCTGACAGCCCAGGAGAAGCTGGGCTTTGTTTCCTTGATAAGGAAGTTCCTACTGATAAGGTCATCCTGAGGACTAGCTCACCCGGGCTGAGGACTAGCTCACCGGGCTGTGCTTCCTCCCAGCTTTGCTTTTCCAGGTCAAAATTAAGGTTTCTGCTAGAAAATCCAGCTAATCACATCATGAAATGATCTGGTGATTCAAATTTAAATTCAGCTTTCTCCATCACCTCTTTTTTTTTTTTCCGGTTTTTCAAAACAAGGGTTTCTCTGTGTAGCCCTGGCTGTCCTGGAACTCACTTTGTAGACCAGGCTGGCCTCGAACTCAGAAATCTGCCTGCCTCTGCCTCCCGAGTGCTGGGATTAAAGGCGTGCGCCACCAGGCCCGGCTTCAATCACCTCTTTATCCAGAATGCGAATCAGTGCAGCAACCTCCCTGCCTCCTTCTCCCACTGACAGGAGCCATTAATGTGGGGGGTCAATCCAATAGCTGTACCTACATCCTTCTCCCACTGACAGGAGATGATAATGTGGATAATGTGGGGTCCGTTCAATAGATACACCTAAAGAGAAACTTAGTCTGTATAAAAACGTATAAAAGTGTGTGTGTGTGTGTGTGTGTGTGTGTGCAAACAAGCACACGAGAACAAAAAGGCCATGGCACCTTATGGTTAGAGGACAATTGTGGGGTCCTTTCTTCCTCCTACACAGATCCCAGGAGTCAACCTTAGGTTGCCTGGCTTGGCGGCAAGCACCTTTACCCACTAAACCATCTCCCTAGCTCACATCTCATTTCCTAAGCAAAGGAAACAGCTGTGGAGACCTTTTCTTCCAACTCTGACCCTGGTGTCCCCATGCCTCAGGGTCCCTGCACCCACCTTGAATCCTGAGACCCTCCCTGCCTGGGGAGCACAGCCTGCGCAGTCCCTGACAGCTGAAAACAGGTTGAATTCCCATGTCACGATATCAGTGTTTCACTATTTTCTTTCCTTAAAGCTTATGTGTGGTTATGTGTGGAGGGTTTTGCGTACATCTATGTTTGTGCACTCACTGTGTGTTTGGTGACCCCAGAGGCCAGAAGACAATTCCCCAAAACTAGAGTAACAGATGGTCATGAACCACCAGTGCCGGGAATCAAACCTGGGTACTCTGGATGAACAGCAAGCGCTTTTCACTACTTAGCCATCTCTCCAGCCCTGTTTCATTATCATCTCATCACCATTAGAAAATCAGTAATAAGATGCTTTCCCTCTTAAAGTATTTCTCCTGTATGAAATAATTCATTATTGTTAGTAATGGCTGGAGGCTGCTGATGAACTATAAGTATGTTTTAAGCACTTTCTGTTTTACTTTTCTTAACTTCTATCTTATTTATTTATTTATGTATTTATTTTTGTTTTTTCGAGGCAGGGTTTCTCTGTGTAGCCCTGGCTGTCCTCAAACTCAGAAATTCGCCTGCCTCTCCCAAGTGCTGGGATTAAAGGCGTGCACCACCACGCCCGGCTTTTCTATCTTATTTATTATTATCATGTTTGTGAGTGCAGGCATGACTGTACCACAGTGCCTGTGTGTGGAGGTGAGGGGACAAGTTTCGGGAGACTCTCCTCTGCAGACTCCAGGGATGATGAAATTCAGTCCTCAGATCTGCACATCATGCTTTGACCAGGTGAACCATCTCCGGGTTTCACTTTACATTTTCCTGTTTGTTTTTCTGAGATAGGGTCTCTCTATGTAGTCCTGGCTCCTGGCTGCCCTGGAACTTACTATGTATACTAGACAGGCCTCAAACTCAAGTGATAGATCTTCCTGTCTCTGCTCACTAGACGCTGGAACTAAAGATGTGTGCCTTAATACCCAATACTTTATCCATTTTTAAAAATTAAATATTAATTTGAAATAGTATAAGAATCCTATTGTTCTTAAAAATAAAGAAATAAGAATCCTATTATTTATTGTTTGTTCTACATTTGCATACAAGTAATTTATTCTTACTGTGTAGAGTTCCAGCTTGTTATCCTATGTATTCAAATCACAGGTATGGCTTAAATTTCTTTTAAAATTAAAAAAAAAAAAAGTATGTGTATGATGTTTATTAGCATTTAAGTCTGTGTACCATCTATGTGCATTGCCTGTGGAGGCCAGAAAAAGGCGTTGAATCCCTTGGAACTTGGGTGGTCATTAGCCGACTTTTGGGTGCTTGGAGTGTTAGAAACCTAACCTGGGTCCTCTGCAAGAGCAGCCACTGCTCTTAGCCACTGAACCACCTATGCAGCTCTGGATAATGTTCTTCTAATGGAACATGTTACAGATTAGCTACTTACATGACACAGTACATACCCTAAAGCACCTACAGCCGTGTTCCACTCCACAGGTGAAATGGGTGAAGCACACCCATGTGGAGTCCCCAGAGCTACTTAGTACACTCTCAGCCAGGTAGGTCACTCAAGCTGAAGCCCCCACCCCCCAACTGCTCACTTGGGGCGCTTGGGAAGTGTTGTCATCTGATGACCTTCTAATGACCCCAAACCCTCCTACAAACAAGCCACAGATACAAGATGGCAGACTGTTGAATGAAAAGAAATCTGGAACATCCCACATTCCCACTAAGTGGCAGCAAACTCAGTACCTTCTATAAGGTCTTCAATGGCTTTTCTCACACCCCTGTCAAAGGCTCGTGCATCTGCAGGGCTTTGGAAAGTAAGTCCAAACTTCCTGTTATCAACCTTCCAATGATGAAACGTTGGATTGGCTTTGGTGTAGACCAAGTCCTTTCTGACATAGCATTCCAATACCACCTAAAGGATGGAAACACAGGCTGGTCACTCTTGCGACAGCTGTAATGGTGCCCGTTGTGACCCCAATGGAGAACCATCACCGATGGTAACAGACCCTGGTCTCCATGTGTGCACCTCTCCACCAGGAATCATCCCCACGGACACCACTCTTCTTCCTCCTGCCCCCACAGTGCTGGGAGGTCTGTCCCAGTGGGTGTCTGTCTCCCTGTGTCATTCAATACAACAAGCTGGGAAGAGTCCATCTCTCCGGATTTTGTCCTATCTGGCAACACCAACTCTCATCTGCTCATTCTCCCTGGCTCAGAACTCCTGTGGTTATCTTCCCCCCCTGCTTCTCTGTCCCCTGCACCATTAGTCACCAAGCCCATTTCCTGTGTCTTTGTCAAGTGTTTAGTCCCTGCAGCTCTCCTCTGGTGGTATTATTACTAACCATACGTCAGGATTATCAGCACAACTCCAGGTTCCTAACAACTGAGTCTGAGGAATGACTTTTGATCTTTATATTAAACCTAGTGCTGTTTACCTAGGCTGGAACCACAGTGAGAAGACCACTAAGTAAGAAAGTCAACAGCTCACATTCACTCGCCAGGTCACCTCAAGGATTCAGAATTCTTGTTGCCAGACACCAGAGTTTATATCATAGTATAGAAGAGAGAAGCTCTGCCTACAATCAGGCAAATATCAGCTTAATGTTCTCATTAGTAACAATCTCAAACATATTTATTCCCATAGCTCTGTTACAAACACCAAAGTGATTTTGCTGGGTTTTAAGCCTCGATCTTGTTTGGCAAAGCTCTGTCATTAACATGTGTGAACTCGCTAATCTACGCCAGGTGAAGGGTAAGCGTAAAGGTTTACGTAAATTTGGGGAAATCTAGATTAAAGAACAGTGCAAATTTCAATATATCAAAGTAAAAAGAAATGATACGGCCTACTAAATATTCTTTGAATTAATAACAATATTCAATTGGCTTATCAACAGTAGCATTGAATTTAATTTTATAACACAGTATTGATAGGGGACAGCCCCTCACAGTTCTATTTATGATTAAACTGCTTATTGTGGTCATTTTCCCTAAGAATAGCATAAGCACTAAATGCCAGCCCAGCCTCATTCCAAACTGAGCAAGTCCAAATAATCAAGGCTTTAATTAACAAATGTCATCCATTTTAGAAATTAAATAAAAGGTTCAATTCAAAGTCTCAAGTTATTATGATGATGATTTTACCTCACTTTTTTTTTTTTTTTTTGGCCAAGGAAGAGACTTAGTTTTCCCCTATTTTCTGAGTGGGGCCTCCCCCCTCCCACCCCGCCTCAGGTTGTCCAGACTAGCTTTGAACTCTCCATGTAGTTGAACATGACTTTCCACATCTTCCTGCATGCTGGGATTACAGCCTGTGTCACCGTGTCTGGTTCATGCCATGCTAGGGATAGAACCCACAGCTTTGCATATGCTAGAACACCCTCCCAGCCCCGGCCTTAGAGCTGGCTAATGAAGATAAATGCCAGAGAGCCCAGTGTCTCCTCAAACTTGTCACGTACTGTCACAGTGGGCGGAGCCCCAGCCTCTTGTGCCTGCTTTACATATACACAGAAGTTTGAATTTCAGTTCAGCCATCCCTATAAAGTGCTTCTGCAACTTGTCCTCTGTTCTTCTTAAAGTGTGTCTTGGGGGTGGGGGTGGGGGTAGTGGCGCTGGAGAGATGTTTCTTCGTGGTGGCTCACAACTCCAATCCCAGGGGACCTGACACCCTCTTCTAGCCTCCACACATGCAAATGCCAAAACACTCATACACAGAAATATTTTTTAAAAATCATGTCTCAGGGATTTTGTGCATGTATGCATCTATGCAGCTCAGTGGAAAAGCATACATTTAATATGCCAGAGGTCCTATATTTGAGAGAGAGAGAGAGAGAGAGAGAGAGAGAGAGAGAGAGACAGAGACAGAGACAGAGAGAGAGAGACAGACAGAGACAGAGGAGAAATACCAAACAAAGAACCCAGACATTTTAGGAGGTTCAATGACTGTGTGATGTTCCTTTATTCAGATATGAATTTATCCAACCATGGTTCATACAAATGGCCCCTTTTACACATAAATAGGTCCCCAGGTTTGGCCTTTGGCACCCTGGAATCCTCCCTTTTTGGGAGTCAAACAAGAGAGTATCATACAAACATTTTTTTTCTTTTTTCTTTTCTTTTCTTATTTATTATATGTAAGTACATTGCAGCTTCTCCAGAAACCCCAGAAGAGGGTGTCAGCTCTCATTACAGATGGTTGTGAGCCACCATGTGGTCACTGGGATTTGAACTCAGGACCTTCGGAAGATCAGTGTTCTTAACCGCTGAGCCATCTCTCCAGCCCCCATACAAACATTTTTGCTGCCACCTCTCTGTGTGGAGATTTCTGCAGGTGAGGGATGGAGGTGTAACCACCACACAGCAGTATAAACATGGCAGCCTGATGGCTCGATGCTGTTTAAGGCCACCACCGAGCACAATGCTGTTTTTATTTACCCAGGAATGCCCTTTATCCTCTATCTCACGGCATGATGGGAAATACACACGCCATCAGCATCTGTATATCCAGCCTTCTGTAACACAGTGCTCTGGTAGCAGCAATGTAGAAACCCTGGCCTGCACAGATGCACAGCTCTCACAGGCCGGGGATGCTGAGTGTTCCCTCTTCTGACCAGGGACGCAGGATAACTATCAACATACTGGCTAGTGTGATGTCTAGCTGTGATCTGAACTACTTCCTAGGCACAAATAATTCCACACACCCCCCCCCTTTGGGGACAGGGTCTCTCATGTAGCCCAGGTTAGACTTAGATTCCATAATAACTAAGGCTGACCTCAAACTCGTGATCTCCCAGCCTCTACGTCTCAAGCGACTATAGGCAGGCTGTATCTGCTCTCTGTCAATCATCATTTTTATTAGAAGCTCAACCAAAGGACTGAGGATGGTTGAGTATTTGGTAGAGATTTTCTTTTCTTTTTCTTTTTTTTAAGATTTATTTATTTATTATATGTAAGTACACTGTAGCTGTCTTCAGACACTCTAGAAGAGGGCGTCAGATCTTGTTACGGATGGTTATGAGCCACCATGTGGTTGCTGGGATTTGAACTCAGGACCTTCGGAAGATCAGTGTTCTTAACCGCTGAGCCATCTCTCCAGCCCCCATACAAACATTTTTTTTCTTTTTTNTNNNNTTTNNTTATTTATTATATGTAAGTACACTGTAGCTGTCTTCAGACACTCNAGAAGAGGGCGTCAGATCTTGTTACGGATGGTTNTGAGCCACCATGTGGTTGCTGGGATTTGAACTCAGGACCTTCAGAAGAGCAGTCGGGTGCTCTTACCCACTGAGCCATCTCACCAGCCCGTGGTAGAGATTTTCTTAAGCAAAGAAAATAACTTTGCCACCTCCAAGAAAATAACTGTGGTCTCACACCTTTAATAATATCTGAACTTCCAAGTTAAAACAAAAATCAGAATTTGACAGTTTGCCAATAGTTAAATGCTTTTTTGAATTTGTTTTTTATTATTGTTTCACTTCATATGTATAGGTGACGTCTGTGTACACATGTCAGATCCTCTGGGACTGGAATTACAGGGTTACAAACTGCCATGTGAGTGTCAGGAACCCAGTCATCTCTGCTGAGTCATGTGTCCCGACTTTCAAATATGCATACATTGAGTCACATGTGCAGGCATCATGTACATGTGTGTGAGAGAGCACACACACAATGCCATTAAATAATGTGTGTTTGAGAGTATGTGTGTGTGTGAGAGAGAGAGAAAGAGGGGGGGGGATGCGAGTGTGTGACACGTGTACTGGGGGTGTGGACCAGCTACGGCAGTACATGATTGTAATTTAGCACTGGGGAGGTTGGTGTCTGAAGACAGTAATGGCTATGTAATGAGACCATGTGTCAAAGGAGAAAGGGCTGGGGATGCAACTCAATCACTGTGCCTTTCTACTCACAAAGAAAATAAAACTAAAAGAAATGTCTTTCTTTTATACCATAGGATAAAATGTGTCACCATCCGGAAGACCAGACTAACCCCGGAAAACCCCATGTTCTCTTCTCCAGGCAAACAACTCATGATGTCAGGCATGAGTAAGACGTTCACTCAAGGTGAAGGACTGGATAGCAGGCGCTCATGGAAAGGAGCACGGAGCATGGCCTGCGGATGGAGCTTAGCTGAAGGATACCTTACCAACAAGCCCCGGGTCCCCAGCATCAAATAAAGTGGGCACAGTAGTGCAAGCCTGGAATCTTGGGAGATGGAAACAGGAGGATCAAAAATTCAAGGTCACCATCACCTGAGAGTTCGGGCCAGCGTGGACTACCTGATTCCCTGTCTTTAAAAAAAAAAAAAAAAGCCCATTAAAAAAAAAAAGGGGGGGGGGGAAGTGCTACTAGTTGAGCTGATTCCTACAATCCAGAAAGAATATACAATTATAAGAAAAGGGGCCAGGTCTGGTGGCACAGACTCGCGATCCCAATGCAGGTTCTTCTTAATCCCAGAAGGTAGAGGGAAGCCAATTAATCATGAGGTCAGCTTGGCTAGCCCAGGCTAGACAGGGCTAGAAAATTTTAGTTTACATATTTCTCCGAACAACCTAATTTTCTCTACTACCATAAATTCTACGACTAATTACTTGTGAACTAATATATGTATATATGTAGAATATATGTAGAAGCTACATCAGTAGTGGCTCACAGACTCCAATACATAACTAGAACAAACACACATAGTACCTTGGAACACCTCCTCAAACACTCCTATGAAAAAGAGCACTTCACGCCAACCCCAGCTGCGTGAACTAAGAGGAACCAAGTCTCCATCCAAACTTTAGTCCGAAAGCCACCATAGTCCCCTCATTCCATACTCTCCCCACCTCTTAAAGGGGCTTCCTTCAACCACCCGCCCCCCTTTCAGAGCTTCTACAGAGGCCTTACAGAAGCTGGGAGACCAAAGAGATGCCACTGTATCTGTAGATGGTGTGGGAATAGGGACAGGGATCAGAACTTCCCGAAGCGAAACACAAAAAGTGGAGGTTAGAAAGATGAAGCCCAAGTAGGGTACAGATGTGTGACTCAAGTACACTGGGCATGGAAGCAGAGCCACATACTTACAAAGGGAACAGGGAGAGGGATAGAGGGAGAGACGGAGAAATCTGAAGGTGGGCCAAAAGGTGGGAAGGAGGCATCCCTCAGAAACAGAGGCTGGTCCACAACTCCACAGGAGGTGGACATAGGGACATAGAGAAAGTGGGAAAGCGGTCCATGCTGTCTGCCACTTAGGAATGGTGGACATAGGGACACAGAGAAAGTGGCCCATGCTGTCTGCTACTTGGTGTCTCTGTCTCTCTCCCTCTCTCCCTGGTGTGGCATGAATATAACCAACGTTTTTCATTTCAGCTTCTTGGCTATAAAGGGAGATTTGCACTTACTATGTGTAAGTCCCCAGCAAGACACAAGTTCATAAATGTAGTTTTAAAAGGATGAGGCTGGGTTAGACTGCCTCAAGGCTGTTTTAAAATTGGGCATCGTGGCACATGTCTGCAATCCCAGATGCTGGGAGGTGCAGTCAGGAGCGTTAGGAGTTCAAGGGGATCCTTGGCTATAAAGCCAGTTTGGGCTACAGGAGAGATTATCTCAAAAGGCCAGTAATGGGGACTATTCTAAGATGACGTTTTCTACAAGCCAGAGGAATACCAGGAAAAATGGCTCTAAGGATACAGAACCCTTCATGTAAAGATTACCTGAGGATACAGAACCCTTCATGTAAGGATAACCTGCTAACTCAGACTACAAAGGAGATGCAAGAGAAACAATTTCTACAGAAATTCTGCAGAAGAATACCAGTGAAAGTGCAAAAGTCAAGAGGAATTATTAAAACATATTAATGGTAAATATGCAAGGTAAATATGAATACTTTTATAACACCACACATACCAAGAGTAAATACCAGTAGATAAATATACAAAGGACACTGATGGATAATTCAGTCATAATGAAAAGTGCAAGTGTGTGTGTGTGTGTGTGTGTGTGTGTGTGTGTGTAATATGCATGTGTAAATCAGACTGGGCTGGCCTTGAACTTAAGAGAGATCCGCCTGCCTCAGCCTCCCACAGCTAGTACTTAAAGGTGTGCACCAAGGTACCTGGACACTTCATTTTCTTTATAGTATGGTCACACTGCTTATACGGAGAGAATTCTTAGAAACAAACTAGGCGTGAAGTGGCATTTCGTTACTCGATTTGTGATAGTTACAAATCCCCCTGTCTTCTCTGTTTGGTAATCTTTAATCCTAAGAAGTGGCTGGTTTAAAAAAAAAAAAAACAAAAAAACTTATCTACACACACTTTGCACATTCCAGGTTCTCAAATGTAACAGCAACGTAGTGTGGAGCCATCTGCATTTCCTTTGGGAGAGCCTTTATCATCGGTCACATTTTTAGTCACTGTAGATTTCTGTTATATACTTCCAAAGACTATGTTTAGAGAGTAATCGATCTCAAGGAGACTTAGGGCTTTCGACACACAGCAATCTACAGAGAAAGTGCTTGCCTGCCATAGGAAGGCCCTGGGTTCAATCCTGAGCTAGAGAGTAAGCAAGAAGAGGAGCTAGGCTGACTTGCACTAGGGGTGCAGTTCAGGGTCAAAGGGCATGCTTGGCTTCTTTGGGGCACCAGACTTGGTTGGTCTGCTTTCCTCCCTATCATAAACCTATGCAACTGGCCATCTAAGTTCCTCCATAAGACTATGGTAACCTCCCTGGGTGTAAGAATCACTTCCCATACATTTGTCTATAAGCACACACAATTACTGATGGAAGTGCCCTGCTACTGTTTTTTAATATTCCTTTACCAAAGACACTCCACTTACTACTTATGACATGAAAGCTGTGTGTGTGTGTGTGTGTGTGTGTGTGTGTGTGTGAGAGAGAGAGAGAGAGAGAGAGAGAGAGAGAGAGAGAGAGAGAGAGAGAGAGATGGATGGATGTGTGCTGTTGTGAGTGGAGATCAGAGGGGTCATCAAGTACCCTGCTTTATCACCCTTCATCTTACTCCTCGGAGTGTCTCACTGAACCTGGAGTTATGGCTGGGTCATTAAGCCCCGGGGAATGCTCCTGGCGACCATACTGCTGGGGTTAAAAGGCCACAGTCACCAGGCTCTTATGTGGGTACTGGGATCTGACTCGGTTCTTCATGTCTGCACATGGAACACACTTACGCTCTGGGCCACCTCCCCAGCCCCAGCTCTGGTATCTTGCAGACAAACATTTATTTAGAAGGAGCCAAGGTTAGGTGATGCTCTCTCACATGTTTTCTATTGTCCAAGTCTCACAAGGAAACCCTGACTCTACAGCTTGTCATTACATGACTTGTAATGATAAAGAACATACTTTTGCTTTAAATACCAGTTATAACCTTGATTAATCAAAGATGCAAGCAAGATGGTCAAACACCCTTGTCCAATGCACTCTGTAAGGTGCATGTCAAGCGACTGTACTGGAAAGGGAAGTGGGCTGTGGCTTATGTACAGAATCAGTCGTTGCTATTTTAACCCCCACGATGTGTGGTCATCATTACCAGTTTGTCTTTCTGTCGTTCGCCATGGATGAGAAAGCCGCTTCGTCCGCTGCCTTCAGGGTGCATGACCTTACACACCCCAACACGACTGATCCCGCCTCCTTCCTGTGGGAACCATCCCCCGCTGGAGTCATCTCTGGTCATAACCACAGCCTTGACACGCACAATATAGCTGTCACTAAAACGACAACAAGAAAGGGCATGACAATGGTCTAGCAGCTGCAGAACGTATGTCCCAGAGCAAGACAGTCGTGGGCTAACACTTCTTTTGACTTGTCTACAGAAATAGACATGGCAATAACCCAGAACGGGAGCCCACCTTGACATTTAGGAAAAACACGTAATGCAATATACAAGTTTATTTGTGAGTCTTTGAATATACACACAGGCATCATAGTCTCCAGCTTCTGGGTGTTAAGTATTAACCGAGTGAGTAAGTTAATCTCTAGAGTCTGACATCGGAGTTGGAAAGTCAAGCCCATCACTTAAAAGGATGTTACAACTTAAATCTTTCAAACCTACTTTACAATAATTGACCAAGCTTTAACGTTTTATGAAGCTAAGAATCCTATTTAGCAAACAAAATCCACTTCTAAAGCATGAGTCCCCACGCACCACTCACACGGGTGGGAAAAGGCTTCACTTCAACTCTACATACCTGTGGCCACTGTTTATGATTCTCTTTTCCAGTCTAAATGTATGATTTTTGCCCTAATCTCTACTGTACCATTGCCAAAAAATCCTTTCCCCTCCTCAACGACCAACTTTAGCTTCTTTTCATTCTTTGATGGCTTAAGACAAAATTAAATAATTACATTCTCACTTTTAAAAATTTATTTTATTTAATTTTATTTTATATGAGTACACTGTAGCTGTCTTCAGACACACCAGAAGAGGACATCGGATCCCATTACAGATGGTTGTGAGCCACCATGTGGTTGCTGGGAATTGAACTCAGGACCTCTGGAAGAGCAGTCAGTGCTCTTAACTGCTGAGTCATCTCTCCAGCCCAATGTTCTCCTTCTTTGCATGTAATTCTCTTTTTTTCCCCATTACAAACATTCCCATCTTCTGTATGCCAGATGCTATATGCAAGAGCTGAAAAAAAATCAAGAACAGAGAACACCCTTTACCGTTTCCCGCCTCGGCTCTCAGGACAGGCTCCACTATCTGAGAACCGATGTTCTGTCCCCTGCATGTCTGTCCCTCACCCATCACAAAGGCAGCATCACCCAGACTTTCTGTGATCCGCTACTGGGACATCACTGCTTTACCACACCCAGGCAACATCTTGTCCCTCACAGAAGTCCTATGTAATTTCTTTACCTAGACTCGGTGGAAGGTGCCCTGTGGCCACACTCAGGCAGGCAAACACATCCTTGGCCTGATCTGTGATGTGGACTATTGGAGCAGGATACCTGCTTTCTTCAGTTCCTTCTTTTATTCTGGAGCCAAGGTTTTGCCCTGCAGCCTAGCCTGGCTTTGAACTCAAGATCCTTCTGCCTCAGTCTTAGAGTGGTGTTATTATAGGTGTGTGTTACTAAACTTTACCAGCACTCTGCATGTATCCTGTTTACATTACCAATGCCCCTGCGGATTTTGCTGGCACCTCAGCCTGAGGAGTTCTGGGACTCTTCCAATGCACCCACCATAGCTATCCGTCCCCTGGGCACCAGGTCAACCCCTGACCTTATCACCGAAATGGGCACTACCTCCAAACCTCATTTCCTCCCCTTCTTTTAGATAGTCCCATGATACTTAGGTTGGTCTCAAACTTACTTCATCGATGAGGCTCTTTCTCCATACTCCCCCCCCCCCTTCTGGTGTGAGCTGTCGTTAACACGGTGGTAGCGGTACGCAGCATCCGACTCTCACCAGCACCTCCTGCTTCCAGGGTTCTGGTCTCCAGGCTCTAGCCCCCTTCTTCCCTCTAGGACCAGGAGTCTCTTGCTCACTCTCTCCCTACCTCCCCACCTCTCCAGGGGCTGCTGCGCTCAGCACCATGCTCAGCACCACGGCCACAGGACTTACTCTAAGCCCCATGTGCATTCTGTGACATTTGCCCTCTGCCCAGGATGACTTCAGTTGGTCTCTAAGGTGAGGGTGAGCTTTAGCTTCATTGAGAAAACCAACAGTCGGTTGAGACTCACCCTAGCCCATCTCGACCATCTTGCCCGCCTCCCCCCCCCCCATCACACCTTCCTGTCACACTGGCTGAGCCACTCCCCATTCCTCTGCCTCAGGCAACAACATCCACCTTCATATTTCTAGCTGGCCTCCTGCCTACCCAGACCCAGACCAGCGACAACACAGGATGGTGACATGTCTCTCTCTGCTTAAGTGTCTAAGCCATTTCTAGCAACACATGTCAGTTGAAACTCTTCCTTCCTGGGGCCTTTCCACCCTTTGGGGGGGGGGTTCTCCCTTCTATGGCACCCCTTTATTACCCCATGGTCTCTATGCTGACCCCACCTTGTCCTGAGGCTACTCAACTGGTACCATGACTGGCATCTTCTGTTCACATCTGTCCAATTTCCCCCAAGCATCTTCTGTTCACATCTGTCCAATTTCCCCCAAAACGCAGAGGTTATTCTGATTGATTCCCGAGTCCTAGCAGCCCAAGTCACTCGCATTCTGATGGCTTCCAGGATGACCCTCCACATTCCTGCTCCAAGACCTCACCATTGCCATTTCCTCTTCTCTCATTTCTCAGCACACAGCAATCAGGCACACTCCGATTCACTTGAGTTCTTTCGTGACATCTTCTAAAAGTGGCACCCTGCCCCCAGCCTCACACTGTTGGCCCTGGAACTTATTTGCCCATCAGGATAAGAAGACTCTGTAGGCCCATCAGCTGGCCACTTCGGGTCACCACGGCAGAACCTACGATGGTATCTAGCCCACCGATAGGTTGTAGGATCAATGGACTGAAACTGTAATATGAATAGGCTTTTAAAAATTGAAGCTAGCAAAGAAGTCCCTGTATCAATACTCACTTGCTTACAAACCACAGTAGCTCAACGGAGACATGATAATAGGTTTCTGTAGGGGGTGGCGTTGGGAATTGAATGCTCTTGTGCATGCCAGGCAACTGCTTGGCTACTGAGTTGGTGTCCACTTTTAAAAATTCTATGTAAATTTTGTGTTTAATTACATTTATTCATGCGTGTGCCACACTGCACATGTGAAAGTCAGAGGATAATTTGTGGGAATTTGTTCTCTCCTTCCACCGCGTGGGTCCTGGAGATCAAACTCAGGTCAGGTTTAACCACCTCCATGACCCAGCCATCCCTTTGTATTGTTTTTGTTTTAAGACAGGGTCTTACTAGGTTGCCGAAGTTGGTCGGTCTCAAACTTGTGACCCTCCAGCCTAAAGGTGACGAAGCATCGCATCACAGAGAAACTCACGTCTTCCCAGGTAATCCAGCTGCACAGAGGAACAATAGCTAGGACCCACACAGCTGGCTGGGACCACAGGCTGGGACTTCCTTTCCACTAATAGGTTGCCTGAATGGAGTGCCACAGGCTATACATGAAGATATTCATGCAGACGGCACAGATCATACCCGTACCTCTACTCTATGCTCACCTCAAGGTTTAATGAGCCTGTTCTTCAGAACCTAGAGAGGCCTGAGAACACTGGATAGGAGATAACTCGGCAAGTAGAGGCACGTGATCTCTGGGATGAAGGAGACAGCCGATTCCCTTAAGACGTCCTCCTGGTCTCCACACATGTGCCCCCAAATATAGCAGTAGTAGTGATAACAACAGTAAACCTACTGGGTGCCATGTACAACAACAATAATAAAACCTACTGGGTGCCATGTGTTCAGATTATATATATGTAAGCAATTCTGGAGAACCCCACATTTTCTCCCTATATGACACCAATTCCAGAAACAATAAGAATCCCTAAGATTTGTACTGGCTAGTTTTGTGTCAACTTGACACAGCTGGAGTTATCACAGAGAAAGGAGTTTCAGTTGGGGAAATGCCTCCATGAGATCCAGCTGTAAGGCATTTTCTCAATTAGTGATCAAGGGGGAGAGGCCCCTTGTGGGTGGGACCATCTCTGGGCTCATAGTCTTGGTTCTATGAGAGAGCAGGCTGAGCAAGCCAGGGGAAGCAAGCCAGTAATTAAGTAACATAACCTCCATGGCCTCTGCATCAGCTCCTGCTCCCTGACCTGCTTGAGTTCCAGTCCTGACTTCCTTTGGTGATGAACAGCAATGTGGAAGTGTAAGCTTTCCTCCTCAACTTGCTTCTTGGTCATGATGTTTTGTCCAGGAATAAAAACCCTGACTAAGACAAGGCTATACTTGGTCAAACATTCCACAAGGGCACCAACACCACAGGTAATGGCTGACGTAGGAACTGAGGCTCTCCACACCATGGCTAAAGCATGCTTTTTACTTTCTGAAGTTTCAGCTGTGCCTCCTTCATCTGAGGGGATGAAGTAGACATGAAAAGGGTAGAGCACTACATCAAGTGTGTCGCCTAAGTATACATTTATTAGAGATTAACCCAGCCCTTTGCCCCCAGGGTACAAGGGCTGACTGTATACTTTGCATGCTTAGGCCTCTGGCCTTCCAACCTGATTATTCCTAACAAGGACCTTCCTTCACAGGAGAGGAGGGAGGGAGGAGCTTAAAACCAGATGTGGGCATGTACGATGTCTGGGTGTTCAGCTGTAATACCAGGAGACAACCACTTCCTATCTGTGGCCCACCAAAGTTCCTTGGCCACTCCACACACTGTCCGAGCAGGGCTCTACACTCAAAAAGCTGCTTGAAATCAAACAGTACAGGGGGAAACTCCCTGCCTTTCTCCTTCCCTGCTTTGTAAAATGAATTCAGCAGAGATGTGGGGTTTATTCAGGGCTGTACAACAGGAAGGCAAAGGACAGGTCCACTTAAAAATTACACACACACACACACACACACACACACACACACACACACTATACTGGTATATCTTAAAACATTTCAAATCATGCTACTACTGTCAAAACAAAAATAACAACAACAACAACAACAACAACAACCCAACAACTTCCCAAACTGGCAAACTTTGGGTGTGGCTCTAACATCAACTGAATGAAGTCCAGGTCAGGGCAGAATGCGAGCTAGAACTGGAACAGCCAATGTTATTACCAATGACATTAGGTGATGACCACTTGAGCCAAACTGGCTAGACTGGGGACCTTTCAATCTAAATGTGCTTTATTTAAGGAAAAGCCCTTTCTGGTTCCGACATGCTGACTAATTGGTCCCACAACCACTCTAAATGAAGAGGAGGAAGGCAAGGTCCTATGACAGGACCGGAACTCGGGCTTTCCTTCCATTAATAGGTAACCAGAAGGAAGGGTCACAGGTCACACATGAAGATGTAACTGCACAGAAAGCAATTTTGAAACTGCTGTGACATTTTTATTTGGACTCGAAGCAGGCACATCACAGAAGTAAACAGAGGAGCTGCAGGAAGTCATGATGAGCTACACAGTCTTGTCCTGTGGAGGATGCGTGCTCCTGGCGGGTTTGCTCAGCACTGCCCCCCCCCCCCCGCCTTGGACGTTTCTTTGTGGTTTTCATTTTCTTTACAAAAGGAAGGCAGAGACTACCCTGCAGTCAGGCAGTGATGAAGGCCTCAGAGTCATGGTGGCTTTAATCACAAAGGTGTGTTCCCTAAACCACAGCACTCCTGCCCACTGAGGAATAAGTCTGCAGAGTGAAAGCTACGCCAGCTGCCAGGCACCTGAGGGGACAGCATCTGAACCCAGCCTCAGCAGCAGACAGGGTCATAAAACCCAGGATGGATGCTACCTCAGACACACCTGCAGAGGAAAGGGTCCACCTGTCATCTGTGACCCCCTGCTCTCCCCACCCCCATCTCCTTCAGGGATAGAGCCAATTTCATACCACCATAAACCCTTTCCAGCACAGCCCACGGCACAGCCCACGGCAAAGCCCATGGCAAAGCCCACGGCACAGCCCACAGTACACCCCACCCCACAGCACACGCCCACCAGCCAGCCAGGCAGGCCCTTAGCAGATCACTTGGTTTCTTTATCTCTCCATCATGCTAAACACTGGGTTCACTTCCTTCCAGGCCCTTCACTGTTCACCAGACCTAGGGAGGAATTAGTCAGGTCCCAGCTCCTCTTGCCCAAATCCCAGATGCTTCCCGAGCCAAAACCCAGCTTCTCATGGAGCTAGGCACACTTACTTTATTTCAATCACACCCCCATTCCCCAGGCCTCTTGGTGCCTACAGGTTTATAAAGGCGTGTAGATTTTGCCAAATTGCATATGTGTGTGTGTGTGTGTGTGTGTGTGTGTGTGTGTGTGTTTATGCTCTATGCCTAGTGAGCTCTGCAAAATCAATCATTGAGATGCTACGGCAAAGTCAAACATGTTGAGAAGCTGAAGGTGCTGGTCACAGTCTACTCCTGTTGCTTTTTCAAGTGTCCCTAAGTGTCAACTACTTAAAATGTCACAAAAAAAATGACCGCCCTGGTTTAAAAATAAATCATATATTTGATTTTCATAATCATAAATCAAACTCGATGGGCTAGAAAAGTTATCCATGTGGTTTTCTGAATGGTAGTTATAGGGTATTTTGCTCTGTACAAGGCATTCAAGGGAGAAACATTTGCTCTTCACGCCTAAATGCATAGGAAATAAGGCCTCTAGATTCATTACTTAAGTGGTTACTACATGTCTGGTTAGTAGCTCATTATGGAAAACAGTTTTAAGAAAAACCTCCTGTTGGATAGAAGATTTAGTTGCAAAGATGCCATTTCTGGCATACGGCCTGTCTGGGAGGGCAGTCAACTTTCCTCTCAGGCACTAAGCATTCCGGTCCCTTTGTCAACATTAATCCTTTGCTTCAGAAGAGAAACTATGTCACTAATGTCGGTTAAGGGAAGCTGAAAAGTGGGCTAAAATCACTACAGAAAAAGGCAGGCCTGGAGATATTTCTGATCAGTGAGGCCAATCACAAAAAGGAACTCAAGAGCCACCTACGAAATTGGCCATCCCCAGTATCTGGGAGTAAAAGGTCTGTATACTTGAACAGGCCCAATCCTTCAGCTGGAACTCCGTGCCAAGGCACAGAGCCATTCTGAGAAACAGCAGGTTCCTTGCCTACTTCACCATGCCCATCCCTATGTCTCCAAACCATTGCTGGTAACTGTGCCACAAAGAACTTCCGACTTACTACTGGAGGGGTCCTAACACAGAGCTGACCGCTTTAATCTTCTGTATCTTTTTATTTAATTGTATAAAGTTAAGTTTTCAAAACTGTTATCTAAAATACCAAGAACTCTAACTTTCACCCAGCAATTAGGCCAAGAGGTCCTGTTTACATTGTAGGGGCTCTCTCCCCTCTGGGGGTCCTGTTTATATTATAGGAGCTCTCTCCCCTCTGGGGGTCCTGTTTACA
Organism: Mus pahari; assembly: GCF_900095145.1. Lineage (NCBI taxonomy): Eukaryota > Metazoa > Chordata > Mammalia > Rodentia > Muridae > Mus > Mus pahari. Next base: position 10,541,180 of record NC_034602.1, read on the forward strand.
TTGTAGGGGCTCTCTCCCCTCTCTCTGGGTCCTGTTTATATTATAGGAGCTCTCTCCCCTCTGGGGGTCCTGTTTATATTATAGGAGCTCTCTCCCCTCTGGGGGTCCTGTTTACATTGTAGGGGCTCTCTCCCCTCTCTCTGGGGGTCCTGTTTATATTATAGGAGCTCTCTCCCCTCTGGGGGTCCTGTTTACATTGTAGGGGCTCTCTCCCCTCTCTCTGGGGGTCCTGTTTATATTATAGGAGCTCTCTCCCCTCTGGGGGTGCAGAGTTTTATCCTTTGCCCTGAATTGGCCAAGAATCTATGAATCTAAACCACAGAATACATTTAATGAAATTCCACTCTAGCCTTGAACCAATGACCCAGAAGCAGTGTTTAAAATTTACACTTGGAAGATGAGGTCAGAGTCTGTTCACCTTGGCACAGACACACCTGCTGCGCACTTGCTGTGACAAGCAGGCAGCTGAGTAGCATCCTGCACTCACGGCATATTCTAGTGTACTCATGGGGCTCCTGTCTATCTGGTGTCAAAGACAACACACTCAAGATTTGAGCAAACAGAATTATTTGGTAACCAGACTGAATTATGAATCATTCTTCAGAATGAATCCTGAATCCTAGCAAGTCAAAGTTTGTTAGATCTCTAGGCTGTAAAGGCTTTTATTTTCCTATTGAAGTTTAATAACAACAACAACAACAACAACACACAACAGGATATTTATATCCAGTAAAGCTTCTTGTTTTTTTGTTTTCTGTTTTTGTTTTTTTTTAAAAGATTTATTTATTTATTATATGTAAGTACACTGTAGCTGTCTTCAGACACTCTAGAAGAGGGAGTCAGATCTTGTTACGGATGGTTATGAGCCACCATGTGGTTGCTGGGATTTGAACTCCGGACCTTCGGAAGAGCAGTCAGTGCTCTTAATCCAGCCCCCATTGAAGTTTTTTTTTTTTTTTTAAAAGATTTATTTATTTATTATATGTAAGTACACTGTAGCTGTCTTCAGACACTCNAGAAGAGGGAGTCAGATCTTGTTANGGATGGTTATGAGCCACCATGTGGTTGCTGNGATTTGAACTCNNGACCTTCGGAAGAGCANTNGGGTGCTCTTACCCACTGAGCCATCTCACCAGCCCTGAAGTTTTTTGATACAAAGCCAGTGTTAAAAAATAGCTGCAAACTCCTTTGTTACCAACTAGTAATCCTGATGAGAAACTTACACTCGCCCACCCCTTAACACGCAGGGCTGCTGAACATGTTCACACTGTTACCCTTTACATTATACATCAAGATCTGCTGTAAATATGTTTTCCAGTCTGACCTTTCACTTCCAGGGCACAGAGAAGCCACTGCTCCAGGGGCGAGGTGTGTGCCAGCACATTCTCTTGTGGGGGGCCGGCTGCCCTGGCACTACACACTTCCAGGGCTGTCCCAAGGTTGGGGTACCAACCAGATAGTGTGCCACCAACCAGTCTGGCCTTCCCTTTTTCTTTGCTGCTATGTGCTGTGGCCCCTAGCAGCCAAGAAAAGGCAGCTACGCCAGAGGAACAAAAAGAAGCTGGACGTGAACCCAGGGAGCTTTGGTGTGAGAGGCCCTAGATGGGCAGCACACAACCAGGGATCCCCGTAAGCGCTAACTCGGGCTCCTAGTCTGCTAAGATCTATGGACAGTTTGAGTTTTCATGGCTCCCAATAGACTTGGTCAGAGTGCCAGTGCCAGGGTGAGCTCACAAGCTCTGAGCATGGAACTCACACTGTGCCTCCCTCACAGTGCTAGTGTGGGCTATTTTGCAGCAGCTTACAGAGCCACATTCTTTTCTTTTCAGTACTGCATTTGACATGAAACTGTCATTTTCACACCTGAGCATGTTCCCCTTTATCCTGTTCTGTCATCCTCTCTCAGATCACAGCACACCCTCGCCAGTAAAAAAAAATAAAAAACTACAGGGAAGAGCCTGGTCTGGAGGGGAAGGGCCATCAAAGGTACAAAATGACACCTTCACTGGGAGGCCCGCATAGCTTTAACCCCAGCACTCAGGCAAAGGCAGGATGCTCTGTGGCCAGCCTGGTCTACAGACAGAGCTCCATGACAGACAACCAGGCCTACACAGAAAAATCCTGTTTGGGGGAATGGGGGAGGTACCTCTTGGTACTTCTGAAAAGGCAACGTTAGAAGTGTTGTCTAAGGCAGGTGACCTAAAATAAAATGCTCTTGGGTCACCCTCTGTGTCAGTGTGGCTTTCCTGGGCACCCCTGGAGCTGAGTAACCAGGGAGTAAAAGCCCCGTTCAAGTCAATTTTCATGGTTGCTTTCGGTTTCTCCTGCTTTCTTCTGGAATGCCCAGTGCATTCATGAGTATGCTGCATGCAGACATGAGGGCAGGGAGGCCCTTCTCTGGAAAGTCTGAAGAGACTCTCTGCTTTAATCTTTACAGCTGAAAAGCTCATCCCTCCACCCTGGGGCCCCCGGGAAGCAGAGACCATAAGCACAGCCCAGGCCCCCACCCTGTCCTGCCTGTTGCGGCCTCACCTCTGGCCCCCCACCCCGTCCTGCCTGTTACAGCCTCACCTCTGGCCCCCCAACCCTGTCCTGCCTGTTACAGCCTCACCTCTGGCCCCCCACCCCGTCCTGCCTGTTACATCCTCACCTCTATCTCAGCAGGAGGCTGCCGACTGCACCTGTAAGTAGGAAACACTTGCTCCAGGAAGTTAAGCTTGGGATCCGCTTTGGCAGATCCAGATTCAAGAGCACATGCAAGCCACAATTTTTAAAAAATAAACAAATAAAATCAAGAATCCTTTTTAAAAGAAAAGGTTAAAAAAAAGAAAAGGAAAGAAGAAAGAGAAAAAAATTCTCTTTAGAAGCAAGCACCAAATAACCCCTAGGTGGGGACATGACAAGGTCATGTCAGGCTTCTTCCCAGTGCTCCCTCCCTCCCACACACACACACACACACACACACACCCATGCTGCAGTGCGCCTTCATCCTCACCGTCCCTCTGTACTGGCCACTGGCCGCAGTTGCTCCAAGCCCACAAAACATCAGGCCCCTGCTGTGTCTGCCGTGTTGTTAAGAGTATTCAGCATCATTCACAACCTTTTAAAATGCTAACACGGGCAGTTTTGGGAAACCACATAAACATTTTATTCTAATAGTTTGTTAACATTCAAAACACCAATTGGTGGTAGCTCAGACTTTCTGTCCAAAACCCACTAAAACATAACAATTTTGACATCAGTAGTTCTGGAAATAAGCTTTATTTAGTTTTTTTTTTCTTTGGGGGGGGGAAAGAATGTATCTAATTCTTATAGACTAAGTATGTGCCCTAAAGGGGTGAGTTTCAGGGTGACTACTTTGGAAAAAATTGGGGACAAGAGAGCCCTGGGAGGTCAAAGGGTCAAATCTGAACTGAGGTTTAGGTCTCTGCCTTTCTTGTCTGTCTGCTTTGTGGAGCCTGGTGTCAGCGTTCATAATTACCCAAGATCTAAGGGATTTCCACCTGAAGACAAACTGACCCCGCCCCGAGAAAACTCTCTCTCCAGTTTTTACCTGAAAGTAATCACGCTCTTGGGTTTTCCCTTCAGTCTTGCACAAACCATATTCCTGGTCCTGTCTAAACCTCAAGGCCAGCTAACAGAGACACTGAATCACCAAACAGAATGGTTCCCACCCCCATGAAGTACACACCAGCAACAAAACAAAATCAGTTCTTTAAAACACAAACAGCAAAGGGAGCTGCTTAAAGTTAATACTCTCCAACCCAGGGCTCAGACCCACAGTCAAACTTCTCTGCCGCCTCCTCCTCTTGACTATTTTTTGCTTTTGCCCTCATTATTGGAGAAAACAAAGGAAGTGGAGTATCAGCAAGAAGACAGCTGCCGGTGGCCAGGGAGTGTGAGATCTAGGTTTATCCTTCATCAATAATGCCCCGAACAGTCCGACTACTTCCACCCAGTACACAGATAGATGTATTTCTTTCTCCTGCTACCCCGCCCTCTTCCAAGGTCAAAAGGTCAGGAAATTACTTTACCAAATTCAAAACCTACAAACTCTTTTACAGGCCAGCCCTGCTTAAGATCTCTCCCAAACAAAAGGTGATAATTTAGCCCACAGGAAGGAGAGAGCCAGGGCCCACAAGCCACAGGCAGGGTTTTTACGAGCCTCGTTCTAGTCAGATCCACCGTAGAGTGTCCTTTCAGGTGGCAAGAGCCAGTGTTCCATTTTGTGCTCGTTCACCTTGGTTCTGTCCTCTCCTTTAATATAGAGGGAAAGATAAGCAAGAATGTACTATTTTCAAGGAATCTGCTCTGCAGCGGGGGCTAAATCTCCACTCCCCAGCAGACACTGGCTAGGAGGCGGCCAGTTATCCAATCATGTGGTGAAGGGACATTAGGCAACTTAGTTCCACGAAAGAACAGGAGCGACTGAGTGGGAGTCCTCATTCAGAGAGAAAAGGGACCGTTCAAGGTTACTGACCCCCGGGACAGAGGAAGGGTGGTTCCCCACCCCTGCCCACACTGTTTACAAACAAGGGCTCTATGTTGTGGGAAAAGTCCCTGGATTGGTGCTGTTGGGATTTCAAGATTTACTGGCTTAGGTAACAACTGTGAAGGAATTCTCAGTGAAGAGGAATTACTAACAGCCCAACTCCAAGAGACAGCAACAGCTGGAGGAGGGTGAGGGGCCATCTTGGCTGTTCCTCCTCAACAGAGGTCATTCCATTTGGCATTTATTAGTATAACTAGACCTATCCTGTAATACATCCCCTTCTCACAACTGGGTGTGACACTCTGAGCCACAGCCTCTTCATATACAAGACGGGGGGTGGGGGGTGGGGGGGGAGAAAGAGGAGTCAAAGGGCTTTTGAGGTCTCTTTACAACTTCTGGATTTTTTTTTTTCTTTTTAAATTGGCTTTACAGTCCCTCAGTGTTGCCAAGGGCTTTAGCAAACACCCTCTACTGAAACATCTTGCAGAAACATAAAACTTGTAGTAGTAAAATCCAACAGAATGCATTTAATAGAAAGAGACCAGAAGCCACCAAGACCCATGACAACACCACAGACCCACTCAGCATGGAGTTACCACGCAATCATAAAATTCCCAAGGCAAGGGAGTCCTACTGAAGTCTTTTGAAAATGGAAGAAAATGGGCTCAGTGGCAGGGTGCTTGTCTAGAATGTGCATGCACCACCCATGCGTGTACACACACACACACACACACACACACACACACACACACACACAGGGCATGAAATGTTTTTAAAATAAATTGAATACACTACATGTGCTGATGAAAGGCTGTAACTAGCATAGGAGGAGTTTTTTCTCGTTTTTAATGTGCACTGGTGTTTTGCCTCCATGTACAGTTGTGAATTGTCATATGGGTGCTGGGAATTGAACCTAGGTTCTCTGGAAGCGCTGAGAAATGTATACTGCCTCTCCTTTTTTTTTTTCTTTTTTTTTTTTTTTTTTTTTAAGATTTATTTTTTTATTTTATGTACATGTACTGTAGCTATTTTCAGGCAAACCAGAAGAGGGCATTAAATCCCATTACAGATGGTTGTGAGCCACCATGTAATTGCTGGGAATTGAACTCAGGGCCTCTGGAAGAGAAGTCAGTGCTCTTAACCACTGAGCCATCATCTCTCCAGTCTTTTTTTTTTTTTTTTTAATGGCAGTCTCACTGTATATTCTGGGTTGGCTTGAGACTCCCATATGTATACCAGGCTAACCTTGAACTCACAGAGATTGACCTGAAGTCAACATAATAAAGTCATCATTGTGAGCAACACTAGTACCAAGGAAAGAATAAAAGGTCTCTCCCACGAGCACCCAGCTCTGTATCCTACCGCAGTGTCGGCAGGAAGGCTGAGATCGTATCCGCCTCCTTCTCACCCTTGCCCTTTCTAAAGATTATATTTGGCTATTCAAATCTACCTGTGGATGTGGCTGTGAGGACGCACAGAGGTCAGGGCTGCCTGTAGTTAGCTCTTCCCTTTCTACCATTTGGGTTCCAGACACAAACTCAGGCCATGAGTAACTAACTTATCAGGAACCATCTACTCTGGCCTTCATCCTGGTTCTCTGGGACAGTCAGAGAACAATTCCCAAGGCACCACAAATAAACCACCTTGCCTCTGGCAACTTCCTCCAGTGAGCAGGTCTAGAAGGGAGGAGGTCTCTAAGCCTAAGCAGGACTAGATTAAACATAACAGGATGCTCAGAGGCACATCTCCTTGCCTTTGCATTCACAATCAACCTTAGCCTTTATTAAAAGGCAATTCCACCTCCAAAGACTTTCAAACATAGTCTCACTTCAGTATTCACAATAAGCCAAAAGGTGGGAATAATCACCTAAATTCATTCATCCAGAGAGGACTGGTTAAACAATAGAACAACACACACAATGGGTCATCGCCCAGCCTTAATAAACAGTGAGTCAACAATGGGATGAATTTTGAGAAAGCTAAGCAAAAGAATCCACACCTTTAATCCCAGCACTCAGGAGGCAGAGGCAGGTGGATTTCTGAGTTCGAAGCCAGCCTGGTCTACAGTGAGTTCCAGAGAAACCCTGTGTCTTATAAGAGGAGGAGGAGGAGGAGGAGGAGGAGGAGGAGGAGGAGGAGGAGGAGGAGGAGGAGGAGGAGGAGGAGGAGGAGGAGGAGGAGGAGGAAGAGGAGGAAGGGAAGGGGGAGAGGAGGGGGAGGGGGAGAAGTCATTGTACCACCCATTCTATTTATATTGTTATCTAAAAGTCATGGAAACAGAGAGTAAGTAGTATGGCGGTTGCCCTGGGCTAGGGAAGAGAGTCAACCGCCATGCCTGGAGTTTCGGTTTTGCAAAGTGAAATGTTCTAGAGATCTAGAATACACATAATCAGTGTCACTTTAGTATACACTAAACAGTTGCTAAAAATATTGGGGTGGGAAAAACCCCACTTATTTGTGTGTGGGGGGAGGGGTGTTCAGTGCAGATATGGAGGTCAAAGGGCAACCCCTATGAGTCCATCCTCAGGCTTGATGACAAGCACCCTGATTTGCTGAGCCATCTCACTGGCCCTGCATCCTGGTTTCTGCCACAGTGAGAAGGGGGTACCTTGAGAAGTAAGGGAGCCACTTGACCTGGGTTCAGGAAGTTTGGGTTGCATGTGGGGAACACTCCCAAAGCCTTAAGGAGTGAGCATCACCACTGACAATCAGTGCATGCGCAGGACCCTCTCCAGAGCTGCTTCCAAGGCTAACTCCATCACACTCTGCTCTACTGCGTGCAAGGCAGGTCACATACACTCAAACTTCTTAAGTACTGGCTTTATTGACAGAAAACGGTGTTTCTTATAATATCATCTCAAAACATCAGACGAGTTAAATAGAACAGTGTACCCCCAAACTCTGAGACAACATTCTTAAAAAAAGGGGGGGGCTAACTTATCTTTATGGGTAAATCGCATGCATATCACATGTGTGTCCACAGATCCCCTGGCACTGGTTACAGAAGGTTGTGAGTCACCATGTGGGTGCTGGGAACCAAACCTGGGTCATCAGCAAAAGCAGGTGGTGCTCTTAAATACTGAGCCTTTGAACACTGAACAGTCTATATATAATGCAATCCACAGACATCCCCCCGGGGGGTATTTTTATGATTAGACCCTTTTTATTTTTTAAAGATTTATTTATTTATTATATGTAAGTACACTGTAGCTGTCTTCAGACACTCCAGAGAGGGCGTCAGATCTTGTTACAGATGGTTATGAGCCACCATGTGGTTGCTGGGATTTGAACTCTGGACCTTCGGAAGAGCAGTCGGGTGCTCTTACCCACTGAGCCATCTCACCAGCCCGATTAGACCCTTTTTATCTCTTCTGATCTCAGTTTTGAAGATTACTAAAAACAATTACAAGAGTTTTCTAACACTTTCATTTCTTCTCCATGGGAGTTAGCCATGTTTTTAATATTACTCAAGTCAGGAAAAAAAAAAGGGACTGGCTTGATTTTTTTTTTTTCCTTTGGAACACGTTCGTGCCAGATTCTGCACACTGCAGCTCTCCGGCGATGTGATGAGAACACATGCCCACCCACATGTGACACTAACTTTGCTCCTCACCCTCCCTGAGCTGCCTGTGACACATGCGGCTGTGCTCCTCGGGTGGAATTCAAGAGCTCTAGTCAAACCACAGGGCCCAGGGGGCAGAGCAATGGCAGGCAGGCAATGGAGGAAGCAAGTGTTTATAAATAAGGAGGGGAAGAGAGAAAGGGAGGGAGGGAGAGGAGGACAAGAGCTGGGGGGGGGGGGGGGAAAAGAGGGGGGGGGGGGGGAGGCAAAGAGAGGGACAGAGAGAGTGTTTGTTTCCATTCTTCACAAATTGCATGATTCACCTCTTGATTGGAATCTAAATACAGCATCTCACTGAGATTTCTCCCATAATGACCTCGGAAGACAGCAAGAACAGCCGAATCCCAGCACCACTCCCTGAAGGCGTAGCAAGGACGGGCCCACTTACAATCCAAGTCAAAAGCTCTTTCAAAGAGAGTTGAGGTGCCAGCCTCCTTCTGAAGTATTGGCTTTCTCTATGGTTCTCATGAGCCACAAGGAAATGGTACTCACAACTCAACTCATGTGCGTGGCTCCCCTAGCTGCCCCACTTTCAACGCCAAGGCACTCTAGATGTTAATGTACTCAACTGCCAGCAAGCTAATGCCCAGCAAAAGGAACAGCCCACAGTGGCTAGAAAAGAGAGGGCACGTACCCGTTTATACTTCAGAGGGAGGCTTGTGGCTTAAGAAATTTACACTATGCTTGTCTCTGGCTTCTCTGAGCTAAACAGAAAACCTCCAATTTCCAAATAATGACAAAAATTTGCTTCTAAGTGTGTGCTCCAGACATTGGACAAGTGTGACAGCCCAACACAGGCAATGCACGGGTAAAGCCTCTGGTGGGAGCCAGGCATGTTCTCAGCACACACTCTCATACATGTGAACAGCAGGAGCAGGCTGCAGACTCCAGAAACAGGACTCTCAAAAGCACGTGAGTATTTTTAAATGTTGGCAGCTGGTCTATAGTGATTTTAAATTAGCTTGTTTTTATGAAATAGCTACTGAATTCATATAGCTGTAATAGATCCTAAAAAGAGGAGTCTTCCAACCAGCAAAAAACTGGGAAGCTGTCTGTTCCACTAAGATATCATGGACACAATGGTCTCTTAGGATAAATGGGCTCCACGACTGACACCTCCCAAGACACAGAGCGGAAAAGCACATCTTTTGTCCACAGTTACGTCACTTGGCTTGGTTCAGAAAACGTGGTTATCAAAACCACCATCAGGTGGATTTTGGAGTAGAGCATTCTTTCAGCAACCAAAGTTAAAAGAGGGTTGGGCCTGGGTCCAAGTGCGTACAAATGTAAGTGCCTAGCCCATGCCTTGCACATCAAAGGCAGCAAGTTCAATCAATATCCACCGACTATTTCTAAGCTGAAGAATAAGACCTTTGGTAGCAGTGATAGGAAAGAAAGAACTCTAAAGACTATGGTCACCCTGGGAGCAGCAGGGTGAACAGCAGAAGAACTGGTCCTCACTGGGCTAGTCCTAATAGAACAAAGATCAGGAAAACAGGATATTTTCACAGAAAATACCAACCAATCAAGAGATTTATTCTTTGAAATACACGTCTCCATAGGCAGCCTTGGTGGCCTGGAGCTTGCTATGTAGACCAGGCCGACCATGAACTCAAGAGATCTGCCTGCCTCTGTCTTTTCTGCTGTTGTTGTTGTTTTAAAGATATATTTACCGGGCGGTGGTGGCGCATGCCTTTAATCCCAGCACTTGGGAGGCAGAGGCAGAGGCAGAGGCAGAGGCAGGCGGATTTCTGAGTTTGAGGCCAGCCTGGTCTACAGAGTGAGTTCCAGGACAGCCAGGGCTATACAGAGAAACCCTGTCTCAAAAAAACAAAAACAAAAAAAGATATATTTATTTTTATGATTACACTGTAGCTGTCTTCAGACCAGAAGAGTGCATTGGATCCCATTGCAGATGGTTGTCAGCCACCATGTGGTTGCTGGGAATTGAACTCAGGACCTCTGGAAGAGCAGCCAGTGCTCTTAAGCACTGAGCCATCTCTCCAGCCCTGTCTTTTATGTTTTTTAAGAGAGACAAGGTCTTATACTGTAGTCAGGCTGGTCTGGAATTTACAATAATCCTACTTCAGCTTCCTGAGTGCTGAAATTACAGGCAAGAGCTATCATGCTTGATGAAGTTTTGACAAAGTGAACCACAAACTGAGTGGGTTTTTTTTTTAACCAAAACTCTGGGGACCATATATATATGTATATATATATATCCAAAACTATGTATTCTAGTCAAGTTAACATTCTCAAAGCAGCTTTCCTGACCTTGAAACAAAATCTTAATGAGAAGGAAAAAGGCTCTCATTTTGGATCTGAAATATTTTTAATAACAGCAAGTGCTATTATTGAATGTGTACTATATATACATATATGCACATATGCACACAAAAATAAACACTACAGATGTGGGCAGGGAATTCTTAGCCAGACCCCCACATACTCCAAACACTATTTTTCCTCATTATCATCCTTGACCAAAATTAGCAAGTTATGGCATAACAGGTGGCTGTCATTTATAGAATGTAAAATTAATGAAATTTAAAGGTGGTTTGCCTTGAAAAACAAGCTGGCCATTCTTAAAAACACACATACACACACACACACACACACACACACCTTAATGTACAAACAGAACATACCAAGCAAAGTCCTTCCAACTTTCTGAATGTGGTGAAACCAATAAATGAAATAAATCTGTTTACCAGGAGTTTAAAACGCATACATCTGAAGAAAAACAAGGCATTACATAGGCTCTATGAGGAAACAGGAGCAAAGTCCGCCTTGCTCCCTAGCGTGGTGTAATTCCAGATCTGTAGATGCTCTCGCCAAGTGACAGCAGGATTTACACCACAGAGGGGACTGTGCAGCCAACGCGTCATCTCAGGCAAATGTATGGGCAGCGGTATTACAGGTCCTGACCCAATGCGGAGAGACCGTCCAGCAAGGCAGACATAGCAACGGGAGCTTCTGTCCCGGACAAGAAGGATTTAAAAAGTGTCCTTTAAAAATATGAGGAGACACTGAACAGTCTGTCAACACACATAGGAATGTTTAATATACTCAAATAAACAAGGCATGTGCCTCCACTAGCCAGGCATTGTTTAAATTTAGTGTGTGAAGAAAAGAGAGGTCAGACAGGCAGCCACAGACTCCCAATAATGTGGAGTGATCCTTCAGGTCACGTGGAAGCTATAATTAAATGTTGCTATCAAGTCCCCACTCCCCTTTCTTCTACCTTGGAAAAGTTAAGGCATTGATTCAAGCAAATTGTGATCGGCAAAAATAAATATATCAACTGAGGAGGGGAACAAAGCCACACAGGGGGTGGGGGTGGGGATGGGGGTGGGCAGGAGGTACCGAAACCGAAAGATATTCATAATTAGACTGCTGACACCAGACAACACCCTCTGCTTACTCATTGCTTCAACACTCTAAGCTATCCACCTAGAAGGTCTGTTGTCCTTCTGTTTCCAAGCAGCATCTTTAAAACTTATTAATATAAAATGATGGGTTAAAGCCATTTTGATGTGAATCTCTAGGGAGATTCAGAGAGGGCGATGAGTGAAGAAAAACTATCCGATAGAAGATCAGTGGTTACCTGTCTTTGCATGTGGGTGAACACACACACACACACACACACACACACACCCCACACAGGTTCCTGAGGATAATTTTTCTCCCATAAGAATGTTACAAAGAAACACTGGAAAGGTTCGCCAGAGAGGAGAATGAGAAGAAACTACAACCCAAGCAAAGAGCTGGCACGTACCTGCCCGGAGATGCCATTCCCTCTACATCGTGGAGTCCAAGGGCTGCCCGTTAGCATCATCGCTACGATAAAGCTTCCGATAAAAATGGATCCTCTCTGGCTGACCTGCGAACCAGCTGGCTGCTGAGCAGTAGTTTCCCCCATATATGATTCAGTCTCCTTGACAAATATACTGCATTGTACCGGATGAGTCATCGGCGGGTTAGAGTCCGCAGTTTACAGGCCCGTTGTCATTACTCACCCACATCCTGCTCCTCAAAAGTAGAAACTGGGAGGCTGACAGCTGACAGATGCTTTGATTTTTCAATTAAAATATTGTTTAAAAAATTCCTGTAAGTTACAATGATCAGTCATTGACAGACGTTCGAAAGGCAGAGGAAGCCGAGCTCACACACACCGGGAGCTACGATTCCAGTCTGTGGACCCACAAGTGTGAGCCGATTGTTGCCCTGCCAAACCACGGAACTTTGTTCAGATCCGTCTCTCTGAAGCAGCTGGTTGGGGCTTTGTTGATTCCTGTGTTGCTTTCATGTCCACTGTCACCATTCAATCTGACCTGACCTCAAAAATCACTGCCATTCTCATGCCTCAGCTTCCCTAACGATGGTATTACAGGTGGATGTGACCATGTCCACCTTGATTCTTGGGTTGTAGGATTACCAATTACAGGAATTATAAAAACCTATACATAAAAATGATTTTGAGCCGGGCGTGGTGGCACATGCCTTTAATCCCAGCACTNGGGAGGCAGAGGCAGGCGGATTTCTGAGTTCAAGGCCAGCCTGGTCTACAGAGTGAGTTCCAGGACAGCCAGAGCTACACAGAGAAACCCTGTCTCCAAAAACCTTAAAAAAAAAAAAAAAGATTTTGGAGGTGGGCATAGTAACACACTCCTGTGGCCCTCTAGCCCTCAGGAAGCTGCTGACACAGGAGGACAAGAGCACCGGGCCCGGGTTACACAGGGAGACCTTTTCTCCAAAATAAGTCAACAATGACCACACAGGGAGCTGGGAATGCGCTCTGTTGGGAGAGTGCTTACAAAGCTTGTCTAAGCCCCGGGTTCAGTTCTCCACACTGCAAAAACCTGGGTGTGGTGGCACATTCCTCAGCACTAGGAAGGTAGACAGGAAGTGCCAGGAGTTCAAGGTCAACCACAGCCACAGAGAGCTCGAGGTCAGACCTGTCTCAAAATTTACAATTAACTAAAGTATGTCGGGGATGATATGAAATGATACGAGATTTGTTATAAATATTTTATACTCTCCCCCCTCCGACACACACACACACACACACACACACACACACACACACACACACACACAGTAAGCAGTATAAATGCAGGAGGTAAAGAAACAGCAAAGCTTGGATTAACTGCTGCAGTTGAGGCTTTTTTTTTCTGTCTTCTGAGTTATCCTGAAAAGTTTGCATGGAATCTTTACACGCATGTTTTCTCCAGTTCCTTGCATGCAATGTAAGCCGGAACAAGGTCCATTTTTACTCAGGCATGGAGCATGGGAGTGGGGGTGGGGAGAGGATCCCGGCAGCCTGACACCCTGTGGGTGTGGGAGCTGAGGCTGAAGTTCAGAAAGTCTTCCAGCTGGGAGGAACCACAGGCCCTCAGGCCACTGTGAAGGCTCCATCAATCCCTGGAATGAGCGGCTGGTACTCCTCTCTGGATGACAAGAGCTTCCCTGTACTCTGAAGCCATGTTCATGAGCTCAGCTGTAACACTATGAGGGAGAGGTGTCCATTCCCAGATTCCTTGCATGGCTTTGGCAATGTTCCCTGAGAATGTATATAAGTCACATCCCTAGTTCCTTATACCAACAAAGCCCTGTGTAAGGTGGCAGTGTTGGCTCAACTTACTTCATGCTCAAATCATCTGGAAGAGAAGGCTTTTCATCTCATATAGCTGAGAAAGAAAAAAAAAAAAAAAAAAAAATAAATAAATAAATAAATAAAGAAGCACCAAAAAAAAAAAAAAAAAAAAAAAAAAGGTCTAGTGGTTGTGTTTGCATGCTTAACAAAACTAGACGGAAACCAACCTTCGTCTCAAACCCTCTCCATGTGGATGAACTGTGAAAGCAGGACAAGTCACTCTAGGAAACAGATGCCCTACTAAGTCCCAGATCCCTCCCTCAAGTCCTGAAACTGACAGCCACCTCAGCCAATCACCAACTCCAGGGTTCCAAGGATGTTGTCTAATGGACTGCAAACTGGCCACAAGAGGTAGGAGAGCCCATGCCACACCAAACCTCACTAATCCAAAATGATCAGGCTGGAGCGAGCGACTTAAGGACACTCAAGCTTAGCAAAACACTTCCTCACAATTCCTGACTTTGTATACAATAGCTCTAAGGCAACATGGAGGTCGAGCCCTCTCTAGTAAAAGGACTCTGTTATGCATTTTAAAGAAATAAACCTATAGCTCTTTAAGGAGTTTTATAAATTAAGGGCTAGGAATGCAGCTTAGCTGCAAGAGTGCTGGCCTGGCATACATAAACCCTGGATTCCACCCCCAATAATGTAACACTATTATAATAATAGAAGATAATAATTATAATAATAGAATCTCAGCACTGGGGAAGGAAGCAGGATGATCAGAAGTTCAAGGTCATCCTCAGTTACATACTGAGGCTAGCCTGGGCTCTATGAGACACTAGTGGAGAATGGGGGGGGGGAGGCTTTTGTAAGTCAGAATTCAGTAATTAAAACTATAGAAATAGAGGTAAGGGCTATGGCTCAGTTGAGAATTGTAGCTCAACACCTTGAGCCCATGTTTAAAAGCCAGTTGTTAGCCAACCAGGGTGGCGTGTGACTTTGATCCCAGCATGCAGGAGGCAGAGACAGGAGGATCTCTCCAAGTTTGAGGACAGCCTGTCTACAAGGGGAGTCCCAGAACAGCTAGCACTGATACACAGAGAAACCCTGTTGGGGGGGAAAAAAGCCAGGTGCTGCAGTGTGTGCTAGTAACCCCAGGGCAGGGGGCAAGGGAAGGAAGCTCAGGAACTGCGACATTGCAGAGGCTGCCACCTGGCCAGCCACCTGGCCCACAGGTGAGCCCCAGGTGAAAAGCCCCATCTCAAAATAAGTAAAAATAAGCTGGACAGAGTTGTGGAACACACAGGAGGTTGTCCTCCAGCCCCAACATACATAAACACTGGTACCTACATGCCCACATACAGGCGCACACACCCAGGAAAACCAAAATAAAAATAAACAAACCCAGCAGTAAATGTGTGTGCCCACAGAGAGAAAGAATATAGGATAAATCGGAACTGTAGTCATTGGGCACAGGAAGAGGGAGTGTTCACATCACTCTGGCCACTTTCCTACAAGTATGAAGTACTTCAAAATAAAATTAAACACACAAAATAAAATATCTAACAAAACTATGGGTATAATAATCACAATAGGGGCTGGAGAGACGGTTCAGTGGTTAAGAGCACTTGCTGCTCTCCCAGAGGACCTGAGTTTGGCTCCCAGCAACCATTTTCAGGTAGTGCAGAACACCCTGTAACTCCGGCTATACCGGATACTATGCCCTCTTCTGATCTCCATGGGTAACAATCACACAAGTGGACGTGCACGCATACATTCTCCATTCTCTCTCTCTCTCTCTCTCTCTCTCTCTCTCTCTCTCTCTCTCTCTCTCTCTCTCAAACGTAACTATATCCCTGTATCTGTGAGAATATTATTCAAGCTCTGGGGTTTACGTGGCCAGGGAATAAACGCACCCCCTAAGTGTATATGGCAACAGAACCTGGACCTTCAGCAATCCCATCCCACACCCTCACCATCCACCTCTGACTTAGCAATTACCCACGCTCACTTGACCGTCTAGAGTGGCCCGTGCCACCATCTAAACCTGTGAGGAGGAGGATGGGTTGGCAGCTGGAGTGGTTTGTATGAGAAATGTTCTCCACTGGTTTGGTTATTTGAGCATTTGGTCCCTAGCTGATGGTGCTGTTTAGAGAGATCATCTGAACAGAAATGTGAAGCCAACTTCCATCCGGATGGATGCCTGTTGCCATGCCTACCTTGTTGGCTCACCCCTGGAAACAGAGCATAATCAACTCTCCTGTAAGTTGGTTTTGGTTATGGAATTTTATCATAGCAACAAAAAGTACCTACAGAACAATACAGAAGTCCAGGTCAATGCTGACACTCTGACAAGTGAACTGGCCCTGCAGTGGCCATTTATGGTGCAGGAACACTGGATCTGGGACCTCAGAGATCAGTGGGTGTATTTGGCCTCTGGGCTCCCATACCTTCACATACATTTTCTAGCATGGAAGTCAAACCAGCCAGGAAAAACACAGCAAACTGGCCTCCCGTTTCTTTTCTTTCTTTTTAATTTTATTTTTATTTTATGCACATTGGTGTTTTGACTGCATGTATATCTGTGTGAGAGTGTCAGATCCCCTATAACAGGAGTTACAAACAATTGTATACTGCTATGGTGATGTTGGGAATTGAACCTGGATCCTCTGGTAGAGCAGCCAGTGCTTTTAACTGCTGAGCCATCTCTTCAGCCCCTGCCCCCTGGTTTCTCTGATTTTCCTAATAGACTTCTTCTTGTTTGTTTGTTGTTTGTTTTGAGCCAGGGTTTTTCTGTGTAGTTTTGGCTGTCCTAGATCTCAATCTGTAGACCAAGCTGGCCTTGACTTACAACGATCCCCCCTGCCTCTGCCTGCTGAATGTTTGTGTCCTGTGTGTGTGCAGTGCCAGTGGAGGTCATCATATCCCTTGAAATTGGAGTTACAGGTGGCTCTGGGCCACCACGTTGGTGCTGGGGACTTAACCTGGGTCCTTTACCGAGATGTTCTTAGCTGCTGTCACCTCTCCAGCCCCACATAGCCTTAGTTTAAGGTTTAAGGCTCTTGCCATGTTTGAATTTGTGGAGTTTTTTTTCTTCTTCTTTATATTGTATTCTGTTTTTTAAAAACAAATACAAGCCAATGTCAAGATCCGAGCGTTATCATGGGTAGCAAGGCACTGTAAGTAATAAATACTCTGTAGCAAGAACAAAATGCACTCAGAACCCAGGTGTCTTGGCTCAAAATCCAGGCTTACTTTGTCTTCTCAAAGCCTTTTTCCTTACTGTAAAATGAGTTTATATTATGGATGACCTCATAAAGCTATCCTTTCTCAGGTAAAATGTTATGTTTATTTAAAACTGAATTCCTAGCTGAGTGTGGTACCACATGCTGTAACCCCAGCACTCTGGAGGCTGGGGCAGGAGGCACAGGAGTTTAAGGTCAGCCTTGGCCTGCATGGTTTCAAGAATGCCTCAGGGGGGGCTGGGAGGTGGGGTGGAGGTGGAGACTGGGAGAATAAACTAATCAAACACTAAATAAAATCAAATCTTATTTTCTTTCAAGATTTATTTATTATATGTTAAGTACACTGTAGCTGTCTTCAGACACACCAGAGGAGGGCATCAGATCTCATTACGGATGGTTGTGAGCCACCATGTGGTTACGGGGATTTGAACTCGGGACCTCTGGCAGAGCAGTTAGTGCTCTTAACTGCTGAGCCATCTCTCCAGCCCCAAACCTTATTTTCATCTTGAGTATGAAAAATACAAACCTCACAAAATGTTCACTTTATCCTGTAGTTCACAAATATATGAAACAAAATTTTGCTCAAATGTATATATTAAGGAAAGAACTACATAGAAAAAAAAAATACATTGGAGGGGAGGACTTGGGCATAGTTGTCAATGGACCATTCTAATAGTTACTGCACATTAAAACCACAGTGTTTAACAGACTGTCTGCATAAAATGTTATAGAAGCAAGCCAGGTGCATTTACCTGAGTTAGGGGACAAACTCAGAATAGGGATTAGAAAACAAGAACAGGCTTCCTGTCAAAAAATAAGCAGTAGCAGCTGGAACCCTGACTTCCTCACACAATGCTGGACTGAATGGGTAACTGTGCCCGCTTTCATTAGGGCTCAGCACAGATCCAGCTCTTCAGCTCACACACATGACAGTGATGAGGATGTTCACAGTGTGTGAATTCCACTCTCAGGGGTGGGCCAGCTGAGCCACCACACTCCTCTGATATTATATATATATATATATATATATATATATATATATATATATATATGCTCCAGAGGTGCAAACTTAGAGTTGAGCAGCTGTGACAGATGAAGTGACCCTCTCACTAAGATCCAGTCTAATGACTCCTTTGTGTGTGTGCCTGTGTCTGTCAGCAAAACATATAAATACAAATAACAAATTAAAAAATGCCAGGCAGCGGTGTTGTACACCTTTAAGCCTTTAGCCAGAGGTAGAAGGATCTCGGAGTTTCAGGCCAACCTGGTCTACAGAGCAAGCTCCAGGACCAGGGCTACACAGAGAAACCCTGTCTCCTACTCCCCACCCCAAAGTGTCTGTCATTTATTGGTCCCTTATTGCTTAACATTCCAATCTAGAATCAGATACGCAAATGTTATCAATGGTCCTCTACAACTCATGAGCTACAGCGTTCAATGGGAAGAGCCCACTCTTGTCTTCCTGCGGGGTGGAAACTAAAGCCGGTGCTCTTGCACCCTGACTTGCTCAGAGAGTGTCTTCCCTACTTGGGAGTTTAGTCCACCCGATGTAGTGCACAAGGTCACAGCCATGCCTCCCTTCCCCAAGCACATCTGTGCAGTTTACAGAAACCACATGTGTCCCGGGATCCAGCATGAAGCAAGCGGTGAAAGCTGATCAGGAAGGAACCCTCAGGAAACTGAGGGAACGGGAGTGGGTGATGCTCTCTAGGAGACTGGACGGCCATGCGAAGCATCGATAAAGCTGCCCGGGGCCTTAGGAAACTCGGGCTGCACAACACCGTTGCCCATAACAGAAAGATGGCTGCCAACCCAGGGAGATGGAAAGCATGCCTCGAGAGATGGCCCCGAGAAAGCCCTGCATCCACTTACGATACAAATTTTCTTTGGCAAGAAAACTTGTTTATTTGGGGGAAAAAAAAAAATGAATCCTCAGAATTAATGGATAATGCAGGTGAAGGGACCCCTGGGACGAGTCTCTGAGAGGGGAAATCTGAACAAAAGAAACCATTCTCCGGCCTTCACTTGTGTTCTTTTAAAAACAAAGTCTTGGCGAGCTGCTAGGACACAGATGAAATCTGAGGTATCTGAGGATAGCTGCCTTCCTGGTGGTCATGTGCTACTTTCCCAACAAAGTGAATCCGACAGAGAACAGCCAGGACAGCCCAGGGGCCAGGATGGCAGCTAGAGGTATAGATTTATACGGTTACCTCCTGAGAGGAAGGGTCAGATATGCTGGCACTGTGATGAACGACCTCAGGCAAATTCAGTAGTCTGTGGTACTAACTAACTTGTGTCTCACTGGCTCTCTGTGGTTCATCTCAGGAGTCTGGATTAGCCATAATCAGAGGCCTGTGCTGATCAGACGCAGATGAGCTAACTGTGCTGAGCGGTTCTGTTTGTTTCCCTTTCATGAGACCCTGTGACACAGAGATAGGACTGTGGACTCGGCCCAGCTGTCCCTAGGAAAAGGCAAAGGGAACCCACATTTATCCCATGTCCACTCTATGGGGGTGATAGTATTTCGCTTATAAATTCGGTTCCTGGTTGGCATGGAGCAGACATGGGCTGCACTGGTGCACTGATGCCCTCTACAGGGTCTGTGGCACAGAGCATTATACATAAGGGCTTTGACAAGTCACTCTGGAAAACCACAGGAGGAACCAAGGGCTGGATTAGCAAGGAAAAAGCTTGTATTCAAAGTGCTGCTGCTAAGCTCAGCGGGGGGGGGGGGGGGGGGATCCAGATGTCTGAGAGAACCAATTTCCTCTTCAAGCCTAGAGCAGGCATGCAGAAGGCTATTGGGGCCAAGCCTGAATCTTCCTGGGATCTGGACTCAAGACAAACCAAACCTGTACCTAGGGCTGAAATATCAAGTTAAAGGGCTGGGGCAGACTCCGAGCCTGGAAAGGCACATAGAGGCATCAGGGAGGATGCGTGGTCCATGAATTTGGTACCTTACAGTGATCTCAACTCACAGGGATCACAAACTGGTGCTGGACCCAATGCCAGCCCTGAAAGCTCATCTTATGGGCAGCGGTCAGGTTGGGCTCTGTCACTATGTGTGACATGAGTATAGGCACTCTGTGTCTTCGCTACCTCTAAGCCATAGAGACACCTGAAGCTGCTCCTGAGCTGTACAAGTCCAGGACCAGGGCTGGTGAAATGGTTCACTGAGTAAAGGTGCTTGCTGCCAAATCTTACGACTGAAGTTTCCTCCCCAGGATTCACATAATGGAAGGAGAGAGATGGCTCCTCAAAGCTGTCCTTTGACTCCTCCTGCACACGTTCCCTCCTTGACAAGGAGGGGGGCAGTTAGGGTGGTGTCCACCTTAATCCCAGCACTAGGGAGGCAGAAGCAGGCAAGTCTCTGTATTTGAGGCCAGCCTGGTCTACATAGCAAATTCCAGGACAGCCAGGGCTACAAGGTGACATCCTGTGTGAAAACAAATGAATTTTTTTTTTTTTTTTAAATTCCCTCTTCTGGAGAAACAACCTACTGCCCTATTTGAGACCAGCCACCATAAAAAATTATCCAATACTCGGGTGGCTTCCTCATGGAATGAGCCTTCCATGAGGAAGCCATCTTTGTCAAATGGCTAGACAGATATGTGACCAGGCTTTTCTGGGAATTCTCAGCAATGAGCCTTAATAATCTATCTGTATAAACAACATACAATTCACGGGACTGAAAGGCCTGAAAGTTCATCTTATGAGCAGTGGTCAGGTTGGGCTTTGTCATTAGCTATGTGTGATATGAGTATAGGTGAGGGAAGACAGACTTGACAGGAGGGGGAGGAGGAAGAACAAACAATAACAAACAACAACGACAACAACTGGAGAACGGGGTGGTGGTGGTGGTGGTGGTGGCACACAATATATGTGAGAGTTGTGTTCCAACTTTACAAAGCCCAATAATCAACAACCTTAAATTAGGCGGTGCACACCTTCAAGCCCCAGGCTTAGGAGGAATGCTTCCAGTTTGAAGGCAGCCTGGACAACAGTGAGTTTCCCACCATCCTGGACTAGAGAGCCTGTTTTTTAAAAACACAAATAGGCTGGTGTAATGTGGTAGTTCATGCCTTTCATGCCAATACTCAAGAGGCGGAGGCAAGTGCACAGATCTCTGAGTTCAAACCCCATCCATCCCCTTAAGAACCAAAACAATGGGCTACAAGGTGGCTCAGCAGGTAAAGGCCTTTGCTGTCAAGCCAACGACCTGACCCACATAATAGAAGAAAAGTAATGCCTTGCAAGGTGTCTTCTGACCTTCACATGTGCCCACCCTTGCTCCCTACCTATAAACAAGTAATAAACAAAGAACCTTGTTGGGGCTGGAGGTAAGGCTCAGTGGCAGATGGCTGGGATGGCTCTTGTGAAGTTCTATGGACTTCCAGTACAAGAATAAAGAGAAGGGGAGGGAGGGAAGGAATGGAGTTCAGTGTGGCAGTCAAGATGAGCCTCGCATACAATTAGTTAACTTGCAAATCTGACACACTCAGAAGAGAACAAGAGACTGAAGAGATTCAAATGCCAGTGTCTTCCACACCTGCTAATGTAACCTTGACTTTGTACAGAAAGGCACAGTGCAAGCTCATCTCCAGCACAGATCCTAATGTCAGCATGCAATGCATCTGTACTCAATCACTGGTGTGTCCCAGTACTGCATACGTGTGACAAAGTGTGGCTCATCTGGATTGTATTTAGTTGTTGCCACCAGGCTCCAAGAGCCACCAGCAAGGACGAGTTCCACCCCATGTACAACTCTGTACAAAAGAGGCTGATGTTGCTGGGAGAACAAGCCCCCTCCCCTGGTCAGTGTGCGATCAGAACCTACATGGTGTGGCACTTATTTAAGGGGTGATGATGGAGAAGCAGTTCACCTGCTTCCTTCACTTGGCTGCCCTTTACAAAGAAATCTTAACATAAATATCAGGTACTAAGCAAGAAAGGAAAGGAGAATGGAGAACTAAGGTGGACTCCACCCATTCCGGCTAAGATTAGAAAGATAGAAAGCATGAATGGAGACATTACAAGATAATGCTCTTGTGCCAGGGCTGTGTGTGCTTGAGTTTGTCTTCCAGAAAACTTTTGACCAAGGTTCTTGTTTCTAATGCCCCGAGATCCTCTCTGCCCTTCTTTCTCAGCTCAGGAGGGAGGAAAGCATCCCCAGATTTCATCTGTTTGCTTCCTGTGAGCGCTGCCTTCAGGAATGACCCAGTATGAAGGACAAGTCTCAACATCTGAACATTCCAAACTACCAGGCTGGGTCCCATTTTCCTGCCACTCAGAAGCTGGAAACAAACACAAACATACTGTCAGTCTGGTAGACAGAATGCCAACAGATAAGCAGCCAGGCAGTCCCCATGCAAAGGCCACAGCCCCCTGAAAACCTCAGCTAACCACACTGCAGGGCTCAGCTCTGTCTTCCCTGTCCCCTGGAGTTAACGTCCAGACGTGTTGGCTCCATTTGTGCTTCAGGGTGAGGAAGGGAAACGTTCAAGGGCTTCGAACAGAAAGGTATTTATCATCTGTGGCCAGGGAGGGCATTATGGGAAGAACAGGAGTTACATTCCATTGGCTGATCATAGCCTCGCTGGGTTCACAGCAGGGCAGATTCTTAGTGTTTTAACAAGCAAAAGTCAGAACTTATAGATTAACTGGGACATAATAA
Source organism: Mus pahari (assembly GCF_900095145.1). Taxonomy (NCBI): domain Eukaryota; kingdom Metazoa; phylum Chordata; class Mammalia; order Rodentia; family Muridae; genus Mus; species Mus pahari. Next base: position 10,563,812 of record NC_034602.1, read on the forward strand.
AGTCACCAATTTATCTGACAACATAAACACAGATGGATCATTTTAGCTGATTGCTCTCCAATTCATAAATCAAAGTTTAAGAAGGTGCATTCTATCACAGTCTATGATCTTATCCCTTCTCTCACCCTCAAGACTAAAGGAGTCATCTTATATGTTTTTTGGTAGGCTGAGATATAGCTTAGTTGGTAGGGTATCTGAGCAGCAAGTAAGAAGCCACGGGAACAATCTTCCCCAGCGTGACATAAGCCCAGGTGTAGTGGCACATGCCTGTGGTCCCAGCACTGAAGTGGAAGGGGGAGGGTTTATGAAAACACACGCGCATGCACACACACGCGCACACACACGCACACACACACGCGCACACGCACACACACACACTCGCAAACACACAAAGCATACTTTTCATAGTCTTTGGCCTTGACTTTAAGAAGTTGACTGTTTTATGTGTATTGGCGAATCTTTGCACCATGTGAGGAGGTCAAAAGAAGTTATTGGATCTCCTGGAACTAAAATCACAGATGGTTGTGACCTACCACGCATGTACTAGGAATTGAACCTGGGTCCTCTGGAACAAGTCAATGCTCTTAACTTCTGAGCCATCTTTCTAGTTCCTGAACCTTGATTTTTATCCCTTTTGATTGTTCTAAACTAGAACACAAACCACCCAGCCAATTTATTTCACATCTGTACACTACTATAAGGATACACCATGATTTTGTTTAGCAACTATTTGGCTTTGTGGAGCTAGACGCATGAGACCCAGGGCCTATGCAGGGTCAAGTGAGTTGCCTGTGAGCTACAACCCCATTCTCACATTATCAAAGAGCATTTGCGTCTTCCTAACCTTTTTGCAAGATCAGTCATGCGATGAATAACATTAGAGATGTCTTTAAATATCAAGATGTGTGCTTACTGCTGTTAACCACCTGACTGTGATACAGAAAGAGAAGGAAGAAAAACTCTGTGGCTGCAAACCCATCCTGACCCAGGACAAGAGAGAGCCCTTGGGGAAAGTCTGATTTTTCTGGGCTAAAAGGTGTGTCAAAGATGCTCAACAGAACTTTTGAAGAAGGAATGAATGAGGGTTCAATCATGGGGTCTATCTGTACCCTCCCCTCTTCCTGCTGACTACCCTCCCCACCTCTCCATTCAGTCTGGAGCTATCCTGACCTCTGCCACTTTAAAAAGTTCTGTCTGGATGTGGTAAGGAAACAGACCGGTATCTCAGCACCTGGTATGGAACTTCCCGAGTCTAGGTTACACAGGAAGACCCTGACTCACAACAATGAACAAGGAAACAAGGAAACTTTACAAAGAAAGACTGTAACAAGTCTGGCGCCATTGTCCATCATCCATCCACCAGAACCCAGAGACATAGCTGGAGGTCAATTTCACACAAAAGCCACTGCAGGGGAAGCCAGGCTGAACTTCCCCTCCACAGCAGCACAAGTGTCAGCCAGTGCCTGGGGAACTTTCAAAGGAGAACTCCTTAGAGCCCAGGAGACCATCCCTTCTTAGCTACAGCTTCCAGCAAAGAACATGTAAACCGCAGAATGGACCCCACTGTCTTTTTGTGTGTGTGTAGTTTAGGCTGGCCTTGAGCTTTTTCTGACTCTCGTCTCTACCTCCCAAATGCTGGGATTACAGGGGTACGCCATTATGCCTGGATTGTGGAATGCTGGGGATCAAAGGAACCTAGGAATCCCTGTATGTTAGGCAAGCACTCTCTTTGAGCTACATATATATCCCCATTTGAAACCTAGCCTTTTCAAAATTCTGGCATCCTTATAGCATCTGGAATTTATAACAGGAGCCTGCGTTCAGGCCTAAGCACTGCATAGATGCTGCATCTGGGGCCTAGATGAGGCTTGCCTCTAGAACCGCGGTTCTCAACCTGTGGGTCACTAGCCCTTTGGTGGTCAAGGGACTCTTACAGGCTTCAAGTATCAGGCATCCCACATATCAGATATTTACATTACAATTCATAACTGTAGCAAAATGACTGTTATGAAGTAGCAACGGAAATCATTTTATGGTTGAGGGGGTCATCACGACATGAGGAACTGTATTAAAGGGTGGCAGCATTAGGAAGGTTGCCTCCAGAAGGACTCAGGAAGGCAGGGAACCATCCTGGAAGCATCGGTCAGGCCAGGTGCCTTCAACGGCACCAGAAACGCACGCCCATTATCACCTACGTGTGCATCATTGCAATGTCCTGATCTCAGGGTCAAAGTCAAATTATTGAAATTAGTTATGTTTGGGGTTCTAATTAGAAAAAAAACAGTATTGTGAAGGTATATTTAGTCCAAGTGGAGGAAACTGAATGGATTTATTTGGATCGGTGGTACTTCACTTTAAAATGGTATTTGGATCTGCACTTCACTTTAAAATGGCTATCCGCTCCCAAGACCACATACTCACTTTCCTCAGCGACTAAACTTTTTCTCCCACCAACAAAGCTACTGGTTCTTAGTCTCGGCTACACATGGTGGTGGCATGTCAGGCTTCTGTTGTTTTTTTTGTTTTTTTAGGTGGTATATAGCTTGGGGTACAGCCTGGCTCCCTGCCGTTTCAAAGCTCCTGGGTAATGCCGATGCACTGTAGTAGTTAGGAATCCATGCTGTGAGAACCTGTTGGGACTCAGTAAGAAGTGGGGGTATGTTGAAAGGACATTGGTGGCTGGACACTGGCTTCCTGAAGCCAGGACCCCAGGGCTGAGATCTGGGCCAGCTCCTTTGAATTACTGAGGCCAAGAGGGATAGACACTAGAGCTCGGTACAAACTAGGGAGTTGGTGGACTGATTAAAGCCAGAAGTCAGACCTACTTTAGATCCACATTCCACTGGCTCCACACCCCTCCTGCTTACACGCGCATTAAGTGTCAAAGTGTATCTGGTGGAAATCAGCCCGTGCCGGGACAGATAAGGTCCTGTTTTAACTGGCTACAGGGCTATAAACATCCAATTGCTATAGCAGCCTAGGAGCTGGCCTTATTCAGGTAGAGAGGAGAGAGCAATTCCCTGGGATCAGCAAGCTTCACATCACAAGGGTCTGTGAGTTCCCGTGGGTACCATATTTTGATGGACAGCTGTGAGCCTCCGCCCACTTTCTTGTGGTTGCACCTAGTGTCGCCCTTGGGGCTTTGGAGAGATGCATCTGTTGATGTACTTTCTACGTTAATAGAGACAAAAACTTTACAACAACACAGAAGTGGACGAATGGTCCCCCTTTACAGAGAGGAGTGAGGCCCAGGCAACCTTGGGTTAGTTTACTATGACTGAATCAATACAATGGGAGAACCAAACCCAACCAAACTCCAAAGCCATGTGCCCAATCCTTAGATCCAACCTTCTGGAAGGTCTGAACATGGCACCTCTTTCCACTCACAGGAAAGAACCCAAAGGTGGCTTAACCACTCTACCTTCCCTAGTGAACCTGAGGGTACAAGCCTTTGAATGTACTCTCACAAGTCTCCATGGAGACAAGCCTTTGGTCCTGTACCCTTACTGAGCCTAGCTATGCTGCTTGGGAACTGTCTAGTCCTAGCATTATACCAGAGGTTACTGCCTGCCCCACACCCAACTCTAATCTTTATTTCTTTTGTGCTGGGAATCAAACCCAGAGCCTTGTGCATCCAGGTCCTAAGACACAACTATAGCCCTTTCAAAATCTTCCTTCCTTCCTTCCTTACTGCAAAGCCCTAAAAACAAGTTCTAAAAGGACTCTAGAAGTGTTCCAGCAAGTGGCTTTAAGATCCTAGTGACAAACCTTCCCAAGTGAGACCCCAACATTGAAAGAAAAACACACAGGTCCAGGTCCAGGTCCAGGTGCACAGGCCCAGGCTCTGATCATGTTTCCTGTAAACAGAAACACATTCAACCCATAATGCAACATTGTATCACTGTAATCCATCACAAGGCATCAAAGAGCATCATTCTGAAGGTCAGCTGACAGTTACCGGATATGCCAAATATACTCTGCGTCCCCTTCAATTCCCACAGGTTTCTTAGTCTCTCTGACTTGAGGGATGGAGAAACTGGCCTGCAGAGAGAGAGAGTATGAAGGCCACATACTGAGTCAAAGAGGGCACAAGCCACAGCAGTCTGGCTCCAGAACACATGGCTCATGCTCTCAAGCTCACTGGGTGAGCTGGTTGCCCAGCCTCTGCGGCAGCTACAGGGCACCCCAGAAGACACACATCACCCCTCTGCAGACCGTCTTGAGTCCTCCACGGGAACAGAGAAACCCTATGTTACTCCTGTAATTCATAGCTCAGAGTCATGACAAGCCAGGGATGTTGGCTCATACTTGTGATCCCAGCACTTGGGAGGCAGAGGCAGGTGGACTGCTGTGAATTCAAGGCTGGTCTAAACTACAAACTGCAACTTTGTCTTAAAAACAAAAACAAACAAATAACCCAAAGCAAAACAACCAAAACAGCACTGGAGAGACTGCTCTGCCCTGACAGCACTGACTGCTCTTCCAGAGGTCCTGAGTTCAATACCCAGCAACCACATGGTGGCTCACAACAATCTCTGAGTTCTAAACTATCTTCTGGCATGCATGCACATGCAGATAAAGCACTCAGATACATAAAATAAATAAATTTTTAAAGAAAATAAGCAAAATAAAATGGCAAATTTTTCACAAGGAGTAACAGAAAGTATTCTTCACCCTCAGCTCAGATGGTCCAGGGAGCCCTGAAGCTCATCTTCTGTGGGATCGTACTCCAGCCCGCACCAACAGATACCGACACAAAACAATCAGAGGAATTGGTTGGCCAATGAAATGAGGCCAACCAGAGCTGGGCTGAGAGGCACATGCTGTCAACTCGACGGCCAAATACAGGACTCGAGTTAGCCCTACACTGTGTGCCCACATTCAGCTTCATTGTGGGGCAACTCATTTGTGGGTAGGTGCTTTGTCTACAAACCGGGAAATAACAGTGGCGACTTGGGTATCTTGGTGTTTGTTCTGTTAATTAACTTTGTACCGTGCATTCGACACATGCCTGCTCCCGTGTAGCTGAGATTAAAAAAAAAAGGTTGAATATAAAACAGACCACAAAGTGGGGGCAAAAGGTAGTTGGTACAGGGGTACTGTACGGGTCAGCAGAACAGGGTTTGCCCTGCAAATGGCAACGGTCCAGGTAAACGCGTGCTCCTGGACTCTAGGTCAATATGGAACTCTTCATCTGCAGTGGGGAATTATCTGGGGCTTCAGCCAGCAGCAGAACTTCCCCTTGTTCCTGAAATGCTGGCAGACTGAGGAGGGTGATCCTAGCTGCAGTTCCCAAAGCAGGAGTTTCCCAGACCTCAAGGCCACCATGTGTTCCCCAGCGCATGCTCATTCACTCCAAAGGCGCGCCCGCGCCCTGCATGTACACGGGCAGATGAGGGTCCGGTGGAGTAGGATGGGGACCGGGAATATCACACGATGGGACACAAAGGGACGGGAGACCCACCACACACAACCTGCTCTGCAACAGTGGTTTCAGGGTTCAACTGAGCACCGAGTTTCTAGACAACCAGCCTGCAGTGAAGGGATTAAAGGCAACCCGGGGGCAGGAGCGCAGGAAGACCTTAGGATCTGAAAAAAAGCTTTCCAGGAAGGAGGGTGGTCAGCAAGGCCGATGAAGGAAAATCAAAACAACGATGTGTGTGTGTGTAACTGTCTGTAGGCCTAATGGAATCGCTGTCCCAGCCACTGTCCTAGGAACGTCTAGGTTTAGGGATAGGTCACCACTCAGATACAGGGAGATAGCCCTGAGACTGTACCTGTGAATGCACCACGCCGCACAGATATGGAACAAGCCATATGCACAATTTGAATTTTTTTCCTTAGAGTTGCCATAACTCAGTATATCTAAAATAGTTTTGTTCCCACAAGCAATCAAAATAAAATAATTACTAGCAGGGTGCCTAGCATGTATTATATATAATAAGACAATATACTTTCTGTATGACACCACCTCTCAGCCCACGATGGCTTATTTTAAGGGCTCAGAACCCAAATGACTAGTGGCCACAGAATTGGTCAGTGGTCTGGGGGGCAGTCACTCCCAACGGTGCCACCTGGACCTCTGGCAGGAGGGGTGGTGCCACGTGGCGGTAGCGTTTATTAAGTGTGGCTGCCGAGATGGCTCAGTGGGTAAGAGCACCCGACTGCTCTTCCGAAGGTCCAGAGTTCAAATCCCAGCAACCACATGGTGGCTCATAACCATCCGTAACGAGATCTGATGCCCTCTTCTGGAGTGTCTGAAGACAGCTACAGTGTACTTACATATAATAAATAAATAAATCTTTTTTTTAAAAAAAAAAAGAAGGCCTCAAAGAAAGGCAGCTGGCCTCCCAAAAGGTTCCAGTGTGGCACCAGTCAGGTCACCTCAGCCTCTGTCAGACTCAGTCAAGGAAATTTGTATTTTAAAGTACTCACTGGAATGCTGGCTTGGGACTTCTAGGCATAAAAAACAAGGGAGACTGGGGGGGGGGAGGGTGTTCCAGGGCCAAGGAGTTAAACCGCTAACGCCTGCCGGGCTATTTGTCCTGTCCCCCCACCCCACCCCCCACCTCAACTTCCTGTCTGTGAGGGTAGATGTCCTGCTTACAGCTCAGAGACATAGGGGCAGTCCAAAAAGGACCATGGTGTTCCTGAGAAAGGCAGAGCTTCAGCTGGTACCCGTGCACTTGAACTCCCCTCACATGGGTCCACTGAAGTTGCTGCTCTCCTATCTCTAGGGCTCTGCCCCCTAAGAAGATAGCTTTAACCTGGGGGTGGGGGTGGGGGGCGGCAGAATGTGCTCATCCGAACACTAAATGGACGAGAAAGATGGCTTATCTGGCAAGGGAACTTGCCACCAAGCTTGATGACCTGAGTTCAATCCCCAGGACCCATATGATGGAGAGAACCAACTCTTCACTTTTCCTCTGACCTCTATATGCATACATATCACACACACACACACACACACACACACACACACACACACACACACACCCCTGTAGACAGACAAACCACAAGCACTGAAGGTCACTTCTCACCTGTCTGCATCTCCTATGATTTGGCTTGAGCCTTCATCCCTGGGATTCCCAACTGAAAACCTTTCAGAGGCTGACATACCAGGACGGAAAAAAATTCTCTTATCATTTGGAGAAAATAATTTCAGGCTGGGTGGATAAACATGTACAGGAAATGCTTCTACAGAGGTCTTGATCCTCTGAAGATTAATACCCACGGAACAGGAGACCAGCCTCAAACTCAGAGGAAATAGGCAAGTTATAAAAACAGGAAGAGCAGGAAGTTTATTTTTGGATGAATATTTGTTCTAGTGACGCTCTCGACGCTGACAAGAACCTTGATCTGCAGGTCATCCGCTGCAGCTGAGCGGCTGCGCTCTGTGGCTCCACAAGCCGCCCCTCCCAGGAGTTCCGAGTCTTTCTGGAAAGGGCCTTGCCTTGCCTCACTCCTGCCTAGCTGCCTCGCTGCTGCTGGAGAGGAGTCCCCAGTCCTACAGGATCTCTAGCTCAGTCAGAACCTCACCCACCCCAGCCCCAGCGAGCCGAAACTATCTCCACAAAGCTGTCAATGAGTTGCTGGTACCCTCCCAGGGTTGCAGCGTGACGTCCTCAGCCGCCCTCAGCAGACTGGCAGTCTCCCTGTTCCCACCACACCATAGAACCTTCCATGCTTCCCCTGCCTACGGAATAAAACCAAACAGCCTCAATCATGACAGATCTCTTTCTGCATAATCGTACCCACCCTCATCATGACCCACAGAACCAGCTGTGTCATTTCCCCAGCTCACAGGGGAGACGCTTACCTATCCTGTGTAACACTCAGAGTTTCAGCCCCAACACACACACATACACACACACACACACACACACACACACACACACACACACATACACACTAAGAATGTCAAGATCACAAAAGAGCATTAAACCAGGTGCAAGGCCGAACCCTCGCCCATGGCTCCCTCTTGGTGCGAGTACGAGTATGGGTTGAGGGGATGCTGCTGTCGGGAGCACTGGTTTACAGTTGTTTTATTATTTACCTCTCAGGCCTCTCACCTCATTAGACCAAGTGCCCCAGGGCCCCACTGCTTAGCTATCACTGTGCTCTCTCTCCTCCACCTGCTGAAGAAACCACCAGGCACACAGTAGGCTTGTTGTGACGTCTACTACCAGGCACACAGTAGGCTTGTTGTGACGTCTACTACCAGGCACACAGTAGGCTTGTTGTGACTTCTACTATCAAGCACACAGTAGGCTTGTTGTGACGTCTACTACCAGGCACACAGTAGGCTTGTTGTGACTTCTGCTGAACTGGATCAGGAGGAACTTTGCTCTCCACTCCTCCCACCTGTAGTCTCCTATGACCTTGGCAGGTAAACCTACGAAAGGGAAAATAAGAATCTACCTGGCATTTTCCTTTACTTAGGAGGAAAGGCCCTGCCCTCTAGAGCAGTAGAGGTCTTGAAAGGAAGCTCCTCCCATCAGCCGCTAGAGGAAGCCAGCTGCCGGACACTAGCTGTGCTGTTGACTCTGGTAGCCCTTTCACGGGTGCAGTGCACAGCACAGCAAAGCGGGTGGAGAGAAGGGGCTGCGTTGCTCTCTGCCCTTCCTCCATGATAGCATTCGGATCCCAGGGGGAAGAGCTTGAGTTAAGGATGGATTTCCCTGCCTCAGCCATTAAAGTAGGAGAGGTGCTTGCAGTGAGCTCTTGGCGATGGGTGAGCTTTACTAGACAGGAGGGAGGAAGCTTGGTGGGGATCAAAGGAGCATCCCCTTCCTAAACGGCAGGTGTCTGCTCACTAGCAGCACTAGTCTACAGGTGTAGCTTGAACCCAATACAAAGCACTGGCTGGCCTCGAACTTGCAGTGGTCTTTTTGCTGAGTGCTGGCATTACAGGTGTGGTCCCCATACAAAGCTTGCTTCATTATTTGGTTAAGAGAAAGAAAAACACTGGCAGTTCCAAATAGCTTCCTAACTATGTAGGCAAAGTTGATTTTTCCAGTAATTCAATGAGTGTGGACTGTCTGTCCCCATATCAGATGGCACGGGGTGGTATTATATATCTGCAAGCAGTGTGCCTCTAGCATCAGGTCTTTACCGTATTGAATGAAGGACCCTTTGACTTCAACAGGCATGCCATCATTGTAACAGCAGCTGACATCTGAGACGTTGGACAGACGCTGGGTCAGGGCCGGTGACTTACTCTGTCTTCTCCGAAGGCACTTATGAAATCCACACGCCCTTCGTTTCTCCACTTCCACCCGTACTTCAGAGTCTCCCTTTAAAACACAAGGTCGCTCGTGACTGAGATCAAGACCCACACGGCAGTGTGAGTAAGCTGGCACTTGTCAAATGTCCATCAGCCTTAACCATACAGTACTGTCCCCATTTTACAGACGAGACTCCCTCAGGTGAAGGGGCAGGCTTCTGCGGTTGCTCTCTCCTTGGTGGGGATGGCCGCCCCTCTGCAGCATGAACGCCTGCCAGAAGTATCTCATTTTCCACGGCTAATGATGAGAAGGCCTGACAGAATTGCTGGCTTTTGCACAAAGAAATGGTAAGCCCACCCAGTTCCCGGTTTAAATACTAGAGAGCGACAGGCAAACATGCTCAATATAGGGCCTATAAATGAAAACTTACACAAAAATGTAAAGTATACCATAAATGCTTCTAAGTTATTTCTGAACCTAACAGAATCTCACAGCGAGCACATTGAATGGAGGGGGTCACTACAGTACTTGGTTAAAACAAGTTCAGAGCCGGGCGGTGGTGGTGCACGCCTTTAATCCCAGCACTCGGGAGGCAGAGGCGGGCGGATTTCTAAGTTTGAGGCCAGCCTGCTCTACAGAGAGAGTTCCAGGACAGCCAAGGCTATACAGAGAAACCCTGTCTTGAAAACAAAACAAAACAAAACACCTGTATCTCCTCTATCTAGATCTAGGTTGTCAAGCTAAAAACGATTATAGACATATGCTTCGCCACACTGAAAGGCTAAGACAATAAGTCTCTAACCACCATTAACCATGACTCACCCAGAGGCTTGTGCCACACAGGTTACACTGCTAAGATCCAGCCAAGTGTTTCAACCACCTACTAATACACAGCTTACGAAACTCAATCCGAGCCCTTGAGGTAGAGATTGAGTGTCTCCCATTAGGGGCGGGAACAAAAACATATCTGTGTCCAACAAACGATGTTGGGGCAATGCCACCCTGTGGGCCAGGTTACTTCACCCAACCTGGTGCCCTGTAAAATAACCAGGTCCACAGGCTTACAGCCCCATGTCTGGTGACTTCTTGAGACTCCGAGAGTACAGAGAGGGGCCAGCAACCACCTCTACCATGCACTTTTGTGAAGACATCAGGGAGGTCTGCCCACAGACAGCTTATAGCAGGGGCTCTTATCCATGCAATGTCTCGATCTCCAACAACTACACCAATACAGAGATGGAAGCGAGTTTTCTCTAGCACACACACACTCATACATACATGTGTCAACACGTTACCATTGGACTCATGAACTTCTCCTGGATACCTAAAGCAGGAATCAACTCCTGAGTAGACAGTCCATTAGTAGACAGTCCTGCTTCTCAGACTACCCCAATATTCCCAGTGCTCCTTGGCTTATAAATCTTGCCCTCCTGGCCAGTCAACACAAACCTCCAATGTAGCTAACATCTACAGGCAAAGTGGAGCAGCTGCTACTGTTCAGCAGGCTCAGCAGACGGGCTGAGGGGGCTCATTCTGCAGTTCACTGGCCTACTGGAAGGCCCAGTGGCCACTGTAGCTCTAGGTCTCCTGGCCTGCCCAGGCTGTCCACATGGCTCTGGCTTGTGATGTCCCAGTCCTCCACTCTGGAGGAGGGGGAAGCCCTTAACTCTGTTGTAACTAAGAACATTTACCTGGCCAGACCCGAGAACCACCCAAGAGCTGCTTTATCCTCTTTCCTGAGACACAGCGATAAAAAGATGCACTACACCATCGCTCCTTTTTCCTCCCTCTCTCCTCCCCACCCTCTGAAACACCCGACTCAATTCTAAAAGCATCCTATATCCACCCTACCTCTTGTGCACTTGTACAAACATTTGCTTTTGTTTTAATTTGTGAAGAATTTACTTTTCAACACCTTTTCCCCCCCATCTTACCATCCCCTTCAAATTGTGTATAATGGCTGGAGAAAGGGTTCAGCATCTGTTTGAGGAAAATATGGATTTTTGTGGACTTTGGTAGAAGGTCCCAACTTCAGCTTTGCTTTAAATGAAACAGCAGCCATAAGAAAGTATCTACAAATCAATCCTGTCAAATATGGATTTCTAAGGTTCTCTCATACCTAAGGAGAAAATGGAGGCGCTAGCTAGCAAGATGGCTCCGTGCTGACTCCAAGCCTGTCAGCCTGGGCTTGATCTCCTGGGCCCACGTGGTGATAGGAGAGAACAGATTCTCACAAGCTGTCCCCTGCCATCCACACACACCCTGTGGCATGTATGTACCTGTGCTCTGTCTTGTCCCAACCCCCATCCACTTAAAATGTTAGAAAGTTGATTCTAGGCCTCCACCTCCCCACTGAGGAATGCAGTACCCCCCACCCCACTGTTTCATTAAAGTTCAGGCGGTTACCCAGGCTCTGGCACCATCCCCAGCAAGGGACATGTCCAGACAGTCGCTGAAGGTATTCCTTTTTAATACAAAAATGGAACTGCTCTAACTTGAATCATTGGCAGATCTTTGCCACACATGGATTTTGAAGAAACTAGCAAATGTACAGAGAGAGTAAAACTTTATTAAGTACACTTTTAAATCCTGTTAAAGCAAGTTTATTAAAGAAATCATGTGTTAAGCTAGAGACCAGTATATGGCTCAATGATACAGCATTTGCTTAGCATTCATAAGGGCCTGGATCGGAGACCCAGGACTACTAAAATCAAATTAAAGAAAAAACAAACTAAACCAACACAACAACAAAAACCCAACCAACCAACCAATCAGATGGGCAAACAAAACCAGTAAGCATAGGTGGGCTGATAACAAAACTCAAGGGTCTGGAAACTAGAGAACTGCCTGGCATGCACGAAACCCTGGGTTGAAACTTTTTACTTTCCCAAAAAAGAAAACTCAAAACTCAGTACACTCCAAAATCAGAAACCTACTGAGTACGGACGGCATACCATAAGTGGGAAGTTCTAAAAAAAAAATTATTGTTGTTGCTGTTTGAGAACAGGTACAGGCTGGCCTCAAACTGCTATGTAGCCAACGGTGACCTTGGACTTCCAATCCTCCTGTGCTTTCAACTCCAGAGTGTTAGAATCATAGGTGTGAGCCATCATGCCCTGCTTAATGTGGAAAAGTATTTTAAATGTTACATAAACTAGCCTTAGGCTATGGGTATAAGGTGTGTATGAAACAACTCTGTGTTTAGATTTGAGAGCCATCTCTGCCAAAAACCAGCCTCTCCGCTTAGAGAGGGCTTCTGAGAGAAGGGTACAAGCTGAAGACCTGTGTTCTGTTTAATACAGCTTTTCCAGTCTGCTTCTCTCTATGTTGTTTTTTGTTCCCCTGGAGATTTTTCTGTCTATATTTTGTTTGTTATTCCAAGAGATCTCTCTGTGCATATCCTGTTGGTTACGGAGAGATCTCTCTGCATGTCCTGCTGGCTTGTGTCAATTCTCTAAGCATTATTACATATCAATCTAGTCATTTATTCCAGTTTTTTTATTATCTTATAAATCACTATCCCATGACCCATGACAACAAATATACATTTTTAACATTATAAAAAAATTTAAAGATTCGTCTACCTTTATTAAGACAGACAATAAACTAGTTAAGTGAGGCCCTGTCCTAAAATTATCATTTTCATCACGCCTAAGTCTAACTTTAGTTTGTCTTAGGCTGACCCTAAACTTAAAAATTCACCTCTTTATAAACATAAATAAAATACTTAGCTCGGGGGGGGGGGAAATACTTAGCTCAATAAGATCACCTATGATCTCCACTCCCTAAATCTCTTTATCTCCTTCCTTAATAATTTTCTAACAAGATAACTCACAGAATGACTATTTTTGTTCTTTTAGATTTATAAAGCCCCTCATATAATTATATTATATCTTTATTTTAAAAAATTATATATGTTCAAACTCATGTGTTAAGAGCCCCCCCACCCTCGAGACAAGTTTTCTCTGTACAGTCCTAGACCTTGCTGTCCTGGAACTCACTCTGTAGACCAGGCTGGCCTCAAACTCAGAAGTCCCGATTACAGGCGTGCACCACCACTGCCCAGCATGTTAAGAGTTCTTTTCTACAGCCTTAAGGGCAGTCCTGGGCATCCCAATGTTTACCATTTTGCTAAGACATAGCCATACCCTCAACTCCTAGACTCTATCTGTTCCTAATTATCATAAAGTTATTAATGTTAACAAAAGACATTCCTCAAAATTATTATTATTATTATTATTATTATTATTATTATTATTATTATTATTATTCAAACAAGCTTACGCCCACAACAGCCAGCAACACTCATACTCACACTGGGCCCTGTCCCAGAGACAAAACCATGTCACTCTGTCCCCGCCAAGGCCACACCAGGCTCAATACATCCCCACGATCACATTATATAATGTATAAAATTTCTCCCAGACAGTAAGCATTTCTAGTCACAAACATTTTGAGTAATGATATATTAATTGTGGGGATCTTAGTTGAGCAAAGCTGAGGGATACCTAGGTTCCTGTCACTGCCTTCCCATGCTTGGATTCCCCTCTAAGGCCTTAGGTCTAGAAGCCTCATGCAAGATTACAAACCTACAGAAATGCCTGGTGGGCTAGGCAGAAACGTTTCAGGGAGAACGAGAAAGAGCCAGTCTCAGCAAAATCGAGGGGGGGGGGGCTTCCAGAAATAGCAAGGTTCCCCTGGACCCTCCCACAAGCCTATCTTACAAGACTAAACCGGCTCTACATACCCAGAGACCCGTTCCCTGTTGTCAGGGTCGAAGCTCTTCCCAGCTACACAGTAGAGCGGGTGGGTACAGCTGAGTCGGGTCAGAAATGATACTGCTGTTCACACAATGAACAGAATACAAAATGCTGGGGCTCAATAGCCTGGACACTAGATCCAGACTGCCTGAGTTCAAATCCACCCTCTACTGTGAGTTTTTTGATCGTGAATGAACTGCCCAGTCAGTCACTTTAAGACTCTGCAAATGAGATGTATCAGCTGCCTAGTTTCGGGGGCATGATCACATCAAAGGCAGCGTGGGCCTTAGATGGGCACTACTTAAATTTTTGCATAGGCCCCCTTTATGGTTTCTAAAAGAAAGCATTAATTTTATCAGCACAAGTTAATACAATACACCACCCCAACTAGACCTTGTTACTTCTGGTAGCGAGGCCCTTCTTGTTAAGTGACAAAACATCATTTCGGTATATATATCATTCATTCATACATACATACATACATACATACATACATACATACATACCATATGGCAGTGATGAATTTTCCAGAATAGCATTTTAAATTATTTACACACAAGCACGTAAGCATGCTCACACAGGTGCACACAAACACACATACCCACATACTCCAACACAACACTCAGATGACAACAGTCAGTGCTAACACCATATTCCAGATATGCTTTTGTGATACACATTTTGTGATACACATTGGATCCTATCACACAGGTAGAGTTCCAGATCTTCTTTTCTTTGACCCCCCCCCAATATTCTATTTTTGTATTACCAACAATTCCCTGAAGAGCTGGAGAGATGACACATCTGTTAAGGGCACACAGTTTTTGGAAAGGACCCAAGTTTGGTTCCCAGAACCTACTTTCAGTGGTTTACAACTGCTGGTAACTCTGGGTTCAGGGGACCTCTATACAGAATACTCAGCTGCACAAACTCACAGAGACGTACAAATAATTAAAACAAAACAAATGGGCTGGAGAGATGGCTCAGCAGTTAAGAGCACTGGCTGCTCTTCCAGAGGTTCTGAGTTCAAATCCCAGCAACCACATGGTGGCTCACAACCATCCGTAGTGAGATCTGATGCCCTCTTCTGGGGTGTCTGAAGACAGCGACAGTGTACTTAGATATATAATAAATAAATAAAATAAAATCTTTAAAAAACAAAACAAAACAAACAAACACCCCAGCAGGGCGTGGTGGCACACACCTCTAATCCCGGCACTCAGGAGGCAGCATGTGTAGCTCTGAGTTCAAGGCAGGCCTGGGCTACAGAGTGAGACCTTGTCTCAGACAACAAAGCAAAATAACACAACACCACAGCTCACAACACCAGTTCCCTGACGGCCCCCTTTTCCATGGCTACACAGTACATGGGTACTCCATATAACCCAACTATTTTATCTTTGCCTTTCTAGAAGAAGTTCTCATGGTAGGGGAGGGGGTAAGGAACACAAACAACTAAACTGCTTCCCAGAAAGAGGATGCTCAATTATACGTCCAACAACTGTGCATGAGAAATGTTTCTTACCCAAGCCACAATCTTACAATATTTTTCCATTGGACAGAAAGTTGGGAGGGGGAAACCTTTACTATTTTATTACAATAGTTTTATAGTTTGTGGGTTAGCTATTTTGTTCTAGCTATGTTTTTCTCTTTTAATCAGTTAGCATGCTATTTAAAAGGGGGAGGAGGAGGAGGAGGAGGAGGAGGAGGAGGAGGAGGAGGAGGAGGAGGAGGAGGAGGAGGAGGAGGAGGCGGCCGTGGTAGTGATGGCTTGGAAGATGGCTCAGCAGGTAAGACAGTAGCCATAAAAGCCTTTTATTTCTGGAACTCACTTTATAAAGCCTGGTGCGGTGGTGTACAGCAGCAACCCTAGTACTGCTACTTGGAGATGGAAGGTTGACGGAACTGCCTGGAGCTTGGGGGCTTGGAGCAAGCCTGAAGGGCTCGGCACAGTACAGAACAGCACCAGAAACCACAGGAGAGATCTTGCCTGGACAAGGAAGGCGTGAGCTAACTGCTCAGAGCTGCCCTGACTTCCGCATGCACATGCACACAAACAAAAAAAGGAACTGTTCGTTTTGTTATTAGTTGTCTAATGTCTCTTTTGTAACTCCCCAAATTCATAGTTTTATATTAACTCTTCATGTATCATACCTGAAATGAACCTTTTCTTGTTTAAGTTACTCTGTGATGCTGTATACAGTCAAGCCAGGGGAATCTCAGTAGTTCCTCTGTATTTTTCTGGTACTCTGAGGTGCGGACAATTCTGCTTCCTTCCAAGCTGAGTTAAAATACCCAGCCCCGTGTGTTTGGTAAGTTTACTCTGAAGATGTGAGGGGAGGTTCTTCATTAAAAGGAAATCCTGAGTGCAGGCTCCAGTGTGGTGTGTTGAAATGAGGAAAACAATCATAGTCAAATCCCCAGGATACAAACTAGATGTCTGTGTGAGATCCACTCTCCGGAACAAAGCTCTGCTCAGTAGCCAGCCAGCCAGGAACAATCTGGAGTTCTCCTCCTCCTAAGGGTGTTCAGTAGACTGCTGGGCATGGAGCGGAAAGGAGGAGGGAGGTAAACACAGGTCAGCCCAGAGCAGGGAGGAATCACTTGTGATTCTACCAGCTCTACCTGCAGTAGGCAAGATGTCACAAGTTCAAACGGGATCCTTCCCTGCTCCTTTTCAGAAGGCAAAGGTCATGGAACTAGTAGTTTTTCTTGTAGAAAATCATTGCAACAGACACAGAAACAAGAGAAACAAAGTGGCGCGTTTATAAACACCGCCCTGCTGAGAACTAACCACCTTTACAAGGGTTTGAAACCACACGGTT
>NC_034602.1:10580669-10585772 GCF_900095145.1 Mus pahari
CTGGCTGTCCTGGAACTCACTTTGTAGACCAGGCTGGCCTCGAACTCAGAAATCCGCCTGCCTCTGCCTCCCAAGTGCTGGGATTAACATGGTTACTTCTTTAGTGTATGTGTAGGTCGGGACCGCTTGCAGGAAATCTTTCTCTCCTTCCATCTCTCTCTGAGGTCCCCCTCAGGTCATTAGGACTTTAAGCTGCTCCCTGAGCCACCTCACCAGTCCTCAAGCACATTTAGAACCCTTAACATAGATAAAGGTGGGAACTATAACTGTCTGTCCAGCTCCCCCTTCCACCTGACTGCTTTCCCCTAAACTCCAAGCTGAAAGGTGTGATTTTACCCAATACCTATTTGTTGACCAATCATCTCACCTTTACCTTAATAGTTATTATAAATAAAGAGACTTACCACAAATAAGGCAGCTTTACTGGTTCTTCCTGGTCTATGGTTCCCTTTAGCAAGCATATTTAAGAATATTCGAAATAATCTCTCAGACTAGGGAAGATACAAAGCATAGTCCCTTGTCAGCAAATGGAAACAAGAGCTAAAGGTGTCCTGGGAGAAGACTTTCTTCTCAAAAGGACACCATAAATCATGTCTTCATAGTCACCTGGTGGGCAGCACACTGTGGTAAAAGCTCTAGGTGACTGGAACTAGAGTTGGTTTGGTTACCAAATATCATCTGATGGGTGGCATTTCTTGGAAATGGAAATTTTTTCAATTACACTATAATCTTATTGATCACTGCCACATATGGGCATGCCAACAGAAACACAGTATGCAGTATAGAACAATTCTTTCTAAAGCCTCCCTTCATCCATTCATGCCTCTTGGCCCACTCCAGACAAGAAGCAGGAAGGCATGGCGTCACTCTCTGAGCCTGTATTTCTCATCGCTAAGATAGATAGCTGAATGTTTTAAGTGAGATTGAGACTGATCTTTAAAAAAAATTTTTTTCAGTAAGGAGCTGCTCTTACGTAAGACCCAGGTTCCATTCCTAGCACAGGGCAACCATCTGTAACTCCAGTTCCAGACAATCCAACGTTCTCTTCTGTCCTCTGTGGGCACTCCATGGTGCACAGGCATACAAGCAGGCAAACACCCATGCGACAGAAATTTAAAAATACCCCAAGTTTTCTTAATTAAAAACAAACAAACAAACAGTAAGTAAGGTTACATCTGGGAAAAGGCTTTCCCCGTGTGATGCACTTAAAGATGAGATGTCTCCCTCACAGAAACATTTTTTGGTTTTGTTTTCTAACGTGCATCAAATGATGGCCATGGCTGGTTAATCCCAGTGCTTGGGAGGCAGAAGCAGGTTTCAGGCCAGCCTGGACTACATAGTAGTGCCAGGTCTCAAGACACCAAAAAAAGCAGAAAAAAAAAAAAAATTAAAATTCGCATTTCCTCTCAGGAAGCCTCTGTTAAAACAACAAAAAATAACAAACAAACAAAAAAACCTGACCAACAAGAGCCAACCACACAGCTCCATAACAGAGCAATTGTATGAGCAGAGTGTAGGAGCTGTAGCCTGCCTCTTCCTCGGCCAGGTCACAGCTTTTAGAGGCTGGCTGGGGCCCCACAGAAGCCACTGTCTGAATGAAGGCTGGAGGCTTGCGAATGGCCAGCATCAAGGCTTACTGGACCTTCCCTCTCTCGGTGGCCTTAATAAAATGCTAATGCTGAGATGCACACACTTTCTTTCTTATCAGTGTCTGCTTCCTTCACCTAAGCCCTGGGGAAGTTAAACACCTCACTTGCCAGCAGCCAGCACTGGTCCTACTGAGTGCCTCAGTCCCCACTGTTCTGTCTGGCTTATCGCCCTGGGACCCCGAGGAGCCACGACAGTTCTGTTTCTCGGAATGACATGGAGACACAAAGATGCCTGTGAAGCAGTGAGTGGATGAATCCAGGCACCAACTAAAACCAGGAGAAACTAAAACATGCGCTGTAGTCTCACCTCGCTCTACTTCTGGCTTTCTCAGGAGACTCTGTGGCAACGACAGTGATGGGCAGTATGCAGCCTGGCAGGCTCCAAACTCACTCACCACAGCCAGAGATTACCTTCAACTCGTATTTCTGCCTCCACTTCTCTAGGACTGCGGTTCCAGTTATATGTCTGGTTTACATACTGCCGGAAGTCAAACTCGGTGTTTTATGGATGCTAGGCAAGAATTAAGCCACATCCTGAGCCAAAACCATAGTGATTTGAATTGTTTCCTGGATGGGGAAAATGGAAGACTCAGGCCGAGGCTGGTTGGCCCTAGTGACAATCTTAAGTGTACAGAGATGCCCAGGGACCCAGTAATTTCTCTCCGTCATTCAGCTCCTTCAAGAATTCAGGTCACGCACTGCCTATCCAGCTGTCCCTCTGCTACCATCTCGGTGTGTTCTCCAAATTATCAACTAATGGACCTTTCGGCCTTTAGAACTGTCAATGAGTGAACATTTATTCTTTGATCATTGTTAGAAAAAAACAAAACAAACAAAAACAACAACAACAACAACAACACCAAAACCAGACCCGGTCACCAGCCGAGACATCTAGAACTCTATCCAGCCTTGAATTAGAATGCTCTGTAATCTCCAGGGATCCCGTCTTTGCCCCGGCCATCACATATATTTTTGGTCTAAAGTTGAATCCTGCGTAGATCTGACAACTTCCGTTAACTCAAAGCTGTCGGTCGGACCTTTAAGCAAAACATTCCAGCCTGACTCTTCGCTTGCACTGAGAAGGTCCCTTCTTCCACTTTTATCAATACTAGCATCTTACAGGGTGGCGAGCTGAAGCCTCTGCCATCGGACTCTCCCAGCCTCCTCGGCTGTACCCCAGCCTCTCACTTATCCCACTCCCTCCCTCACTATTGCTCAGGGATTTCTCCAGTGACCTTTTTGCCTTTGACCTCAAGTCCACCTCCCACAGCAATACTCAGTTTACTTCTGGTCAGTCCTCTAGCCTCTCTCTAAACTTGCACTGACTTCCATTAACAGGTACAGCGGAGATCCACAGCACCTACCTCACAGGCTGTAATGAGGGTGCCAGGCTCAGGGGACAGTGTCTGGCACGTAGTGATGAACTCAGATGTTTTTACAGGTACGGCTGGAAGACCTGCTGTGGTCATGTCACACCCCATTAAAAAACTCCCAATGGCTTCCTGAAGCGTCCAGAGTAGTTAGCTCAGCACTCGATGGACCCTTTTCCCCCGTCTGTCCCAACCCACATTTCCCCCCCTAAACTCTACCTCTTTAAATTATTCCTTCCCCCTTCAAGTATCCATTTGCTCCAGGGGGGAAAGCCCACTCAGGCTTGGAGGCGTTAAGTCAGATTGCCCTGGGTTCAAAACGTTTTAGAACTTTTATTTGTTTTCCTCCCAATAGGAAAAAAGTTACTAAGAGAATTTAATGGGATGATGTGAGCGAGTGAGTAGTCCTCAGGCAAGTGGCTGGCACACACAAAATATACAGTGTGAATATACCTCTATTTCTCCCCCTGGTCCATGTGGGTGTGTATGCTACACCGAGAGCGTCCATCTCTACACACCTAACCCTGTTGTCCTTTAAGATGAGGGAGGCGCCCCTTTCTCCACCAAGAGTTCCCAGAATTCTGCCCACCTAACTAACTTCCTCCTTGCCAAGAAACCCCTAGCGACACTAGCTCCCTGACCCGCCTGCCCTCCTCACATCTTAGTGTTTCTGTTCAAAACAGGGCAAGAAAAGTAACATGTTTTTCTTCTTTCACTTTCCCTAGAACTTTGACTAAACTTGTACTGCCAGAACAGTTCTTGCATTCTTATCTGAAAGACAACTTTGGCACACGGGTCTGTACACCTGGCTGCCGCCGGCTGTGGACATTCCCGAATTGGATGCAGCTTTGAGCTTTGTATGAGCCCGTAAATGGCAGAAACCCTAAAAAACGTTAGCTGAATGAAAACACAACTTTCTGAGCAAAGGCAAGAGACACTCCAAGTTTTAAACACGGAAGAGGCAGTTCTCCCTCACAGCTGAGTCTCCAAACAGAGATGGATCTGTGCAGGGCCGCACTAGAGAAGTTAAGAATCTGGTATTCCAAAGGCACGCTAAGGCCAAACTACACAAGGCTGAAATGAAGTCAGCCTTCTCCCGTCTGCTCCAAGCAAGGCATGGCTGTCTTTCCAGGGCCGAGGGTGGTGGCTTTTAAACAAAGAAGTCCCAGGTCTCCGGCACAATAAGTCCTGGATGCGTATGGGCCTGAGGAGAGACTCTTACATACCATGCACTTGAAAAATGAGATCTCTAGGCCAGGAGGCTATTCTAAAGTCCTACCCAAGCGTGTCTGCTGTGCAGCCGTGGTAGTAAACACAGCTGAATTCCTAATCACACAGATACACCCCACAGCCACTAAAGATAGCTAGGAGAGGTCTGCTCTGTGCCAGGGTCTTCTTTTAAATAAGAATGCAAGAACTGTTCAGGCAAGGACAGTTTAGTCACAGCCCTCAGAAAACTGAAAGGGGCAAACTGACTTCTCTCTCCTTGTTTTGAATGGGAACACCTTGGTTTGAGTCAGCCCGAGATGGTACTGGGGCTCACAGCCCCTAGCCACAAGCATTTACACCCTGAACACCCTGAAAATGATCCAAGCCTATCAGAAACTGGCCAAGACAGCAACAAGTAATGACTCCGGCCCTCGATAGTAACTTGAGCAGGTTGTGACTTGGGACTAGTCTCCTTTAAACTAAACCCTATACTAGTTATCTATAGTGAAGAGTCAGTTCTCTGCTCTAATGGAAAGGTTTTCTTCAGCTGCCTAAACCAAGATGAACCAGCCCGTCTCTGCACCAAATTCCTATGGCGTGTTTTGGACAGCAATTGGGGAGAGGCCATTCATTCACAACAAGGAAATCCATTCTTGATCAGCACTAGAGCTGGGCAGATATCTACCCTCTATGTTATTAAAATCTTCAATTGGCCAGCCCTTGGGGCCATGGTTTGTTTTGTTTTGTTTTTTAAAGATTTATTTATTTATTATATGTAAGTACACTGTAGCTGTCTTCAGACACTCCAGAAGAGGGCGTCAGATCTTGTTACGGATGGTTGTGAGCCACCATGTGGTTGCTGGGATTTGAACTCC
>NC_034602.1:10585803-10611494 GCF_900095145.1 Mus pahari
GTCAGATCTTGTTACGGATGGTTGTGAGCCACCATGTGGTTGCTGGGATTTGAACTCTGGACCTTTGGAAGAGCAGTTGGGTGCTCTTACCACCGAGCCAACTCACCAGCCCCGGGCCATGTTTTTTTAACTCCTGACCTATGACGACATTTTTTTCTTTTACCTTTTTCTCCCTGGTAGTTCTCCGACCCCCAAGCTCGGGAACCCTAAAACCCACCTACATCTCTTCTCCCCAGCTATTGGCTGTTGGCATCTTTACTTACCAATCAGAAATAATTTGGGGGCAAGGTCACATAGTCATTTGGGTCTAAGTGCAGGCTATCTCGTCTCTGGGGCAACCAGGTCTTGGGAGCCACACTTAGCCTTACAAAATACAGCAAAAGACCAAACCTCAACACCCTTGTAATCCCAGGACTTAGGAGGCACACGCAGGAGAATCAAGAGTTCAAGGACAGCCTAATACCACCATCCCAAGCACCCTTCTCCGAAAACAACAATGAAACCCAGATGGACTGAAGTTGTACCTCAGTAATTATTTTCCTACCCCACAAGAGGTCCTGGGTTAGATGGAGAAAAACCAACAAAACAACCCCTTGGTTATTTTTGCTGCTTCCTATGATGAATTATTGTTTAAGCCACAAATGGGACCAAGCTGGCTGGAACATTCTGTGATTTGGGTCAAGAGCATCCTTTGCTGTTCATGCTAATACTTCTAGGAATGCTGGTCCTCTATCAGGGCTCCCGTATGTGGCTGTGGAGTTGGGGCCTCTTTCTTCCCTCCTATAGGGGATACTATTCTGGGGAATTCTCTTTCTCCTTTGGTCCACTGGTTTTGGTCGTTACATACTCAACCGCAGCCTTTGGAAATCCATAGAAAAGTTCCATCAAACCACCTCCAGGTTGGTACTGTCTACCTGGCAGACAGGCAAGCAGGCAAGTCGAATTTAGGCACTGACACTCTACATCTTGGAAGAATCTGCTTGCTATCTTGTTTCTGGGGTGAGAGAGGGTTTATATTGTTTTTATTCCTTTTTGCCATTTTGCTAGAGTTGGGCCATAGCAGAGATACACACATCTGCCCAGTTTACTACATTTAACTAGAAGCCAGAGTCAGTGTTTACAAAGAACCACAAGGTCAGTGCTGTGTCCCTTAGCCCCTGCCCCCTCCCGCACCCCCAGCACAGTGTAGGACTCATGTCAGTTACATGTTGAGCACATCAGCACAGTGTTTGTTCTGGGGTGACTAAAGGGGCAGAGGCTTTCACAGGAACCTGACACCTCAAAAAAAAAAAAAAAAAAAAAGAACCAGGGGCTTTTACTCAGCTTGTCCTGGCAGGGCCTCATTTCCTCATCATCTCTGGAAATGGCTTCTTACACTGCAGAAGGAGCAACAGGCAGTTTGACCTTTAGTCAGAAAGGAGAGTGAACAGGGATGACAGCTCTGAACTTCCTTACGGTTGAGATAAAGTCACTCACCTCGCCAACGCTTCCCAACCTACTAACTACATCCAGGTACTTTCTGAACACAAATACACAAAAGATGCTCCTGTTCCTATAGAGAGACCAAGCATGAACACATAAGCCAACAGACCAGACATATTTAAGTCTGGTGACATAAGAGAAGGTGGCTAGGGTCAGCACAGGTACCTGAGAGGAGTTGACTGGGCAAACCGAGAAACAGTATCCCCTTTCAGAAGCAAGGATTATAACTGTGAAAATCCTGAGGCAAGAGAGGCACCGACTTACACAGAAGACAGGAGAGCCTGTGCAACACAAGCCAGGAAGACTGGGAGTTAGTGATGATCCCGGCCACTGCTGAGTCCCACAGGAAATGCCTATCCAGTTTTAAACAAGGGAGGTGAGCAATGTGCTTTCCATAAGGATTCTTGGGGGCTAGTCTGCAGAAAAGTACTCGAGGACAAGAGTGATGTGGCGTCCCAGTGCTCCGGCCAAAGCTCACGTGAGAAACTTTAGGAGCCTGGCCAAGAGAGCCAGTGGGAAGGAAAGTAAGTCTGGGGTGTGCTGTGGAGGATCAAGATATCTCAGCTGGATGACCATGCATGGAAAGGCCACACAGGGAAGATGGATGCCCAAAGGGATGGGGATGTAGCTCAGGAGACAGTGCCTAGTGTGTCCATGGCAACATGGAATGGGGGTGGGGTGGCAAAGATAGCAGAGATTTGGGACCTAGATGACAGTAAAGAATGGTAGTGCCATCTGCCAAGGCTGGTAGTTAGGTGGAATACATCAGATGCTTGTCACACACCCATGTGGCAAGGCTCGGAGTTAGGTGGAACACACCAAGTGCTTGTCACACACCCATGTGGAATCACCATAGAAACCTTGAGTCCTGGGAAAGGCTAAGCTGGAGAAGTCAGACTGAAGGTTACATGCACACAGTCAGTAAAGACAGGGGCAGGACAGCACCCAGGCCAGCCCCTGGGTGAACATACACACAAACATACACACAAGCTGGAAGAAAGGGGCAGCTAAGCCCTGGGTAGAACGTACCAGTCCTTACAGAACTGAAGTTGTAATAAGTCAAAACAAAATCTCAACGTCACCATGTAACCACAGGAGTTAGCTGGGCATGGTGGCACACTTGAAGCCAACGCAGGTGAATTACAAGTTCAAGGCAATTAGTGAGATCTGCAAAAACAAAATCCTGACACGTGGGGACATTCGGGGTGAAGACAGCAGGAGGAATCCAAGTCTGAGTCTAGCCTGGGCTACGGAACTTGACCCAGTATCCAAAAATAAAAATAAAAAGTAGGCAGGAGGGAAAGCTAGGCAGCTCGGTGGGGAAGCACCGTCAAGAGGCCAAAGGGGAGCTGGGATAGACAATCAGGAGCACTTTGGAGTGGACTGAGAAGTAGAGATGAATCCTCCCACATCTGAGCATCTCCCGCTCTGCCTGAGAACTTCAAAACCATCCCTTTGTGGGACAGAGCCTAGTAATGTCTGACTCCCATCCCAAAGCCAACACGTACTCCCAGACCCAAACAGAGAGAGCTCCAGGCTGCCCTGAGTCTGAGCTCTAGGAGGCCCTGCAAGAAAGCATGGTGGGGTTTTAGTGACTATAGGCAAACACAACAGCCTTCCAAAGCAAACAACTGTTTCCAGAAAGGGCTCAGTTCAGAAGGATTGAATACACAAAGAGAACCTCAAAACACTGAAGGCAAACTCAAGGGTGGACTCCCAAAACAAGGTGTCTGGCGAGACCAGAATCTTGGCCAGCCGCGCAGGTGTGCAGAAGAGGAAGCAGTCACACAGGAAGACCCCCGTGACGTCTAACCATAGCTGAGGAAGGCCTAGAGCTCAGATCACTGCTGTCACTGATGGGCACAACTATACCGAGTAGGTGGGTCACCACATGTCACTGTACTCCTGAAGCTGTTGCTTCTGGTTGGTCTGCTGGTAAAGAACATAGGATCCTTCCTTCCTGGATGACTGGACAAACACGCGCGCACACACACACACGCGCGCGCACACACACACACACACACACACACACACACCGTGAGAGAGCCAATATCCATGGAACATTCATGCCAACAATGTTCCCTTTGATTTATTTTGTTTTATTTTTGACCTGGGGATCCAACCAGGACTTTTGTTTAAACACATGTGAAGCACAACTTTTAATTGTTTTAAGAAGTATGATAGCAAGCTAGACATGTTGCATTAAAATCTGTAATCAAATACACCCACAAGCTAAATATATGAAATGTATTATTGGGGCTGGAGAGATGGCTCAGCAGTTAAGAGCAAGGACTGCTTTAGCAGAGGACCTGAGCTAGGTTCTCAGCCACTCACAACCATCCCCTAACTCGAGCTCCAGGAGATGTGACGCCCTCTTCTGGACTCTGCTGGCAGTGCACTCATGTGCACATACCCCACACAAACATATACACAATTAAAATTAAATAAAAATGAAATGCATGGTAACTAGATATACACAACTTTACTAGTTATCTATGATCAAACTGAGTTTTTAAAATCTCCTAACTCTTTGTAATAAGTTTCTTTTGAGTGTTCTCAAGGAACATGTATGATTTAACATGGGTGCCACAAGCATACAACACAGCGAACTGGCAGATGCTTGGCCCTCCGCGGGGTCTCTGGTAGCTGGAGTCCACAGAGCCTGAAGTTAGGGTCAGGAAGCCACGGAACACACAAACACAAGTTATAAGTACGGAGCCTGAGAAGGCAGGAGGATGTCAGGTTTCAAGGCCTGTGGGCGGTGGATGCACAGGATGGCTTTATCTCAAAATAACAAGCACATGCCCAGTGCTTACCAATAATGCCACAGCTCTGACATGTCAGGCACCACTTGCTCCAATATAAACAGATCTGCCTCTCTTTCTCCAGTAGGCCACAGCCACCCATTTGAGGACCAGCCTCACATAGCTCCAGGCCCCCCGCTTCCCACCACACCACACTCCCCCCTCTTGTCTCCACACCTGGTATGTCTGTCTGCTGTTACACATCTTCGTGAATGCGGTTATGCTAAAACACAGCTTGCTAATATACCCGTGTGTGCCAAGGGTATATTAGTCACATACACATCAGCCCATTTTTTCAGAAGAGAGAACTAAAGCTCATAGCCTGCCTAATTGCCCTGGGTCACATGACTAACAAATGGTGGACTCAGAACCCCAACTGCCCTCTCACGCTCTTGGTCAACATGACATACACAATACACACTGATGGAGGAACTTCATGTCCAGATAGCTATAGCAATGTCCTTCAAACAGGACAACATCTTTCAAAGCAGACAACAGGGCCAGTGGTGAGGCACCCTCTTGCTTCTCCTCGGGGATCTTTTACTCTGACCCAAGTACTCTTAGCTAAAATGCTGACGCTGCTTCCTTCTCTTTCTTCACATACTTGCTACAAATGCAAAGGAACTGTAAATGAGTGTCCAAACTCCGCCAATTAAGTCCAGCACACACACCTGAACTTAATAGGATTCAACAACCCCCCAGAAGATTAATCAGCTCCGGGGCTGCGGGAACACAAAGGCTGTTTTGTGGGAGTGCTGCGGCTGTGTATGCAACCTCCTTTTCTGAGATTACACCTCATTGTATAACAATGTTCAGACATTTGGTTTGAGCAAGCATAGTAATTACATTTCTCACTTTGAACTAATTTAAGCAGCTACATCTGAGTTCCTCCACAAGTCCTCAGGCTGATCCACCCTCTGCCTCCCACCAGAGGCACTCCCACCTGAGAACTGGGGCTTCTGTGAAATGACTGGCCCTTTGTGCGAGGTGCCCTTGGTAACTCAGAGGCCCCCTTGAAGTCCAACTCAGAGTGGGCAGGAGCAATGAAGTGAACTGTTAAGCACAGAAAGGAAAAGGAAATCAGGGCTCCACAGATGGCTCAGAGGTTAAGAGAACTTCGATGCTCTTGCAAGAACCCAGGTTCGGTTCCCAGCACCCACATGATAGCTCGCAACAATTTTTAACTCCAGTTTCGGGAATCCAGTGAACTCTTCTGGCTCCTGAGGCGCCAGGCCACATATATATACAGGTAATACGAACATACACACAACCAAAACAAGCATGTACACACATAAAACCAAACAGATCTTAGAAAAGCCAGCAAGCAAGAAGGCAAGCAACTAAGCATCATTTGCCCCTGCAACCAATAGCCTGATTTTGCTAGATATGAACACACCTGCCCCATGCCGTGCTGATGCATGAACAGCAGGGACAATAGCTCATTGTACCACTGAGTTCACATGACATTTTATATCTGGGGAAGGGGAAGGGGAGGAGCAAGGGGCTGGTGATGATAATAACACCAGGTCACTTTCCCTCTGGTTGGTAAATCACTTTGCAGCCATTGGGGACAGGTCATGACTAAAAAGCAAGCTTTTCTTCTCCTATTGCTGGGAGCTAACCTGCTCTACCTGGATGACCTGATGGAGAGAAGGGCATACCTTTAGAGGCAGTCCTGAAAGCTTGGGAGTTGGTCAGGGCCACTCTAGCTTCTGGTTCCACAGCTTGATGCTACATGAAGCAATAGAAAAATCTAACCAGTTCCTCAAATGGGACATTTGGCTCCTTCACGCTTGGCTCACTAACTTGCCATGTTGTTGTTGTTGTTGTTGTTGTTGTTGTTTTGGAGCCGAGTCTCATGTAGCTCAGGCCAACCTCTGATCTGTTATACAGGAGGCTGACCTTGAACTCTTCTGGCCTGGGTATAGTAGTTTGTGCCATCACACCTGGTTCAGAGTAACTTCTTCACTGGGAACTTGAGTGATTGTGTATGTGTTCTGATGTAGGGTGGAGTGTGTTGAATACTGATGACTGTATTTAATGATAAGATAAATAACAAAAGCTCAACTAGACAAGTTTCATAGCCACAGAAATTGTCCTTATCTACGAAGTGTGTGGTGGGACCAGGCTCTAACCCATGGCTACAAGGCCAGATTTGAGAGATGCAGGGGACCCTGATGCCGCACAGCCTGTTTTCCCTTTCTGGGTGGGCTGGGCAAGCCTGAGCCAGCACAGCAAGCATCATACATCCAGCCATCCACTTGCTTTGCAAACCTAAAGTTTGCTCTCTAGTTGCTTCAATCGTAAGACCAATTAGGGGCTGGAGAGATGGCTCAGTGGTTAAGAGCACTGACTGCTCTGCCAAAGGTTCTGAGTTCAAATCCCAGCAACCACATGGTGGCTCACAACCATCTGTAATGGGATCTGACGCCCTCTTCTAGTGAGTGTGTGTCTGAAGATAGCTGAAGTGTACTCATATAAATAAAAAATAAATGTTAAAAACAAAAACAATCAGAACCAAGTGTAGGACTCACACGTGTACTTTTTAGAACTTGGCAAACTGAGGCAGGAAGACAGCCTCAATGTCACGGCCAGTCTGAGCTGCACCTAAGATCCTGTTCTAAACAACTGGACCCACTCATTCTTGAGAGCTATCAGTTGCTGGGGAAAGGAGAGACATTTTCCTGAATGACATAGCTCTGAGAAGTTGCTTGTGCTTCTGTAAGTAACCCTAAATTAAAGAACGGCATTGGCTTAGGCTGGGGTAGTGGTGCACACCTTTGACACCAGCACTGAAGGGACAGAAGCAGATCTCCGTGGGTTCCAGGCCAGCTAGGGCTACATAACGACACCTTGTCTCAAACAAACAAATCAAACGGATGGGTAACGCATGGAGACATGCCTGTCCCCGCTTCACCTCGAGTGGGAAGAACACAGGAAGGCAACCAGACAGCCTCCCCCAGAGCTCGGCATTGAGGACAACGCTCCCTTGGGCTCTCGGAGAGTCCCCACCATGAGAGAATAGGACACTCTGGGTACTTCCGCTTTCCAGGACAGACAGCAATGTAGGGAAAGCTAGGAGAAACAGATGACTGGGGGCTGGGGAGATAGGTGTCTTAGAAGATGAGAGCGCTTGCTACACGGAGAGCACCCAGCACCCACACCGGGCAAGCCACAAGTGCACCTGTGAGGAGCAGCAAAGAAGGAACAAGAGGATTGTGGGGGCTTGCTGGCCACAAGCTCCACATTCAATGAGACACTGTGTCATCCTAAGAGAGTGATGAAGGACATCCAACATTATCCTTGGATGTCTTTTATAAGTCCACTCTCTCTCTCTCTCTCTCTCTTTTTTTTTTTTTTTTGGTTTTTTGAGACAGGGTTTCTCTGTATAGCCCCGGCTGTCCTGGAACTCTGTAGACCAGGCTGGCCTCGAACTCAGAAATTCACCTGCCTCTGCCTCCCAAGTGCTGGGATTAAAGGCATGCGCCACCACGCCCAGCTAAGTCCACACTCTCTTAAATTCTCTTGTCCCATTCTTTCCTGGAGTCCCCTTGGCACCCTGTACGGTCATAAATCCTTAGCAGACAGGTCAGGTGTGGTGGCTCACACCTGAACTCCCAACACTCTGGAGGCTCAGGCAAGAGTAGGTCTGACATGTGTGGCTCACAGCCATCATCCCAGCACTTGAAGGTCATCCTTGGCCAAGTTCGGAGACAGAGGCCAACCTAGGCTACCTCAGATCCCATCTAGACAGAGCACACAGGTCTGTCAAAACGGGAGCCCACTCTCTGTGGGAAAGGCTCTCAGTGTGAGATGCACAGCTGACACCTGGGAGGCAGAGGGTCCCTAGCCAGACCTAAGCATGTTTTGCTTCCACTGTGGGAATACACAACCCACCCGTTAATCTCATGGGTTGGTTCTTGCGTTTTCGGCTTTCCTGTTATTGCCATCACCTGCTGCCTTCTCTCTTTAAATATTCATTTTCCATGCACCAAGCACATTTCATCGAATCCTACAGTAATCCCTTGAGGGTTCAGGAGAAGCTTCGAAAGCAGCTGCAAGGCAGCCTGGCTCTCCCCTTCTTCCCCACTGCTAACGACGCTCCTGCTGCTCACAGTGGAGGTCAGGTTAGGGAAAGAGCCCACCATGGCATCAGGGTTCCGGCCATCAACATTCTCTTAAGCAGTGCTCCCACGTGACGACAAGGCAAGTGGCACTTCGACCTGTGCGCTTTACCGAGCCAACTTGCACAGGTTCTGAGAAGGCACTGTCTCCTGGAAAGCCAAGCTGCAGCAGAGGGCAAAGTGAGGGGTGGAATGGTGGCTGAAAGCTCCCTTCCTTGCCTTAATTGGCATCCATCTTAGTGTTAATTGGCTTGGAGTTAAGTACCTTCCATATGAACCTGGGGAAGCTGACCTTTGGAGCGGCTGGTGACTTAGTGGGTAAATATGTCTTTATGGACTTCATAAAATTCAGTCTGTGTAAACACACCCTCAAGAACTGTTAAGAGCACTGGGTGGCTGGAGTATGGCACAAAGGTGGCCTTTAAGATTGCTAAGTGTTTGGTGGTTAGACATTTAAGAAATCGAACATGCAGATAAAGTTTCAGTTTGGGGGGGGGGGTAGATCTCGACCTGGCAGGCAAGCAGAGGAACCACCTGGGGAATCACACCAAAATGCAGATCAGGGCTGAGGAGACAGCTTAGGTGGTAGCCAACAGAAAACCTGGGGCTCCATCCAGCACCACACAGAACCTAGAGGGGAGGTGAAGCCCGAGAGATCAGGAGAGATCAGGAGTTCAAGGCTAGCCTTGGCTATGCAGCAAGTCTGAGGCTAGCCTGGGCTATAGAAGCACACACACCCCTAAAGCATATTGCAGCACACACACACACACACACACACACACACACACACACACACACTCCCAGTACTCAAAAGCAGAAGTAAAAGGACTGAGTTTAAAGCCTACCTGGACCACACAGTAAGCACAAGGTTAGCCTGGGCTACACATAGAAACTCTTGTCTCAAAAAAACAGGAGAGGATGCCAGGTGGTGGGGGCTCATACCTTAAATTCCAGCACTCGGAGGCAGAAGCAGGAGGATCTCTGAGTTCACAGACAGCCTGGTCTACAGAGTGACTTCCAGAACAGTCCGGGCTAAACAGCGAAGTCCTGTTTGGGAAGGGGCAGAAAGTTGTTAACAGAAGAGGAAAAGGGGCAAGGGGAAGAGAAGAGAAAGAAACAAAGGCAGAAAGCCACTGTTGTAAGGCTGTCAGGACTTCTTCCTCAGAGGCCCAAGCCCCCATCAAGATGACCTTGTCAAAATGCTGTAGGATAGAAACTTACAGCTTGGCAAAGTAACCAGGCAAGGATGAACTGAGAGCTAGAAACCTGTGAACAAGGGGTTAAAATGGGAGCTTAGCCCCAGGAGAGCACAGGCGAACTCAGGATCATGCTCTCTCTCTCTCTCTCTCTCTCTCTCTCTCTCTCTCTCTCTCTCTCTTTCATTCACATACAGACCAGCCGGCCTCATGCCTGTTCTGTAGCCGAGTCTGGCCTTGAACTCCCGATTCTCCTTCAGAGAAGGCTGTCTCTTTCCAAGCACTGGGATTAGAGGTGTAAGCCAACCATGATTGTTTCATTTCGTGGACAAGAAGGGTTTCCGGAACTCTGAGTTGTTGGTTGACACTGTCCTTCAAAGCACTTGCCACACAAGCTGACAGCCTGAGTTCTCTCCCCGGAAGCCGGGCACAGAGCTGGATGCCAGCAGCTCACATGTGTAAATCCAGCACTCCTACAAGGCAGGAGACTCGCGTGGAAACCCTACAGAAGGGGGAGGGGGCATCCAGGCTGGCTGGCAAGGTACGATGGCACAGTCTGTAATCCTAGCACCCAGGAAGCTTAAGCAGGATGAATGCCACTGACTCTCAGGTCAGCCTGGGATACACAATGACAGCCTATTTAAAAAACAGTAAGGGAAAACGTTCTTCCATGACCAACAGAGCAACACGCCTTTCTTTCTCTTTGCTGTTAACAGTGTATGTTAGCATGAACTGTCACAGCAATGTGCCTAAACTACTAGCCATCCCAGGCTGGCATCTACTGCCCATCACCCTGGAGACCAGCATATTGAATACTCCTTCCTGCTGCCTATGACCACATGGCCTTGGCAGGAAACCTCAAAAGCACACACAGGCATAGACAGTGTGGCGTGGACAGCAAGAGAAAACCATAAGTAGCCCCAGAGATGCTCCTTCTGTAACCCAGAAGCAAGTCCTGGGAACTTTATTTCAACTGTTGGAGGGCTCATCTCTCTTGCAGAATGGCCATCTGGAGGCCCCTTGCCTCCACTCCCAAACTTCCTGTACCCCCTGCCAAGCCACAGGCGACACACACAGGAAGAGCATTTGGAAGCGCCTCTATCTCACCCTTGCACAGCATGTGACCAAGGCTAGCAATCTGTTCCTGTTGAGGCTTCAATATCTACGTGGGCCACACGGATCCGAACGGATGTTGTCTCCATCTTCTTCTTGTCTCCCGAGGCTCTGACAACTTAGAGCCAATGAAGGTCACAAATGTTTAATATAAAACACAAAACGGGATGGGACCAAGACCAGACGCTACCTCTCTGCCATAGCTCCAACCACACCATGGCTGTGTGACCTTAAGTTGCCTTGCCAGACTACAATGTATGTGTTGAAGAAGGGACCCAAGCTTGTCACTTCCCAACAGCTCCAGCTCTATACAGTGCTGTGGTGAGTGAGTAGCAGATGCTTTGCCCTGCTGAGAGAGGGCGAGAGGAGAGGCAGCGATATGAAGCTAACACACTAGAAACCCTCCCGGGGTTCTAAGGAGGGTGCCTGGCTTTCAGAGTCGCGGCAAGGTGCTTTACCGTTCTGAAGGTCACACCTTAAGACCAATGACCTCTCATGAAGGCAGCTTCTCCAGCAACACCCTCGGCGCTAAAGCCAAACTGAAAAGTCCTATCCGAAACGACAGACACAGTGCCGAGTGTCCCTGTCGCCAACGTAGCCCTCACCCTCTAACTAGTTTTGTTACCAACTTACAGCTTCTTCACCAGCTTGCTCCAGGTCTTCAGACAAAAGTCCCAACACCTACTTCCTGGCCTAGCACTCAGCCATCTCCTAAGTTAGCCTCAGGGGACCATACTGGTTTTCTCCAGCCTCACCAAGCATGAACTTCTACATGGGGTGTCCTGCTGGTACAGGAAGCCTCTGGACAAGAGCTGGCCCCTCCCCAGCTTGTCTGGCCTGCCTCTCCCTGCAAGCACACAAGCACCCTTCTGCCAGTCTGCTTTGGCTAGTATATTCACCAAATTAATTAATTAATCAATCAATCATAAAAGAATCAATTTATTTCTTTTTCTCTTTAAGAGAAAAACCATAGAAAATCAAAGCTTGTTGTGTTTTAAATTTTATTTTTTCAATTTTTGAAACGGGTTATTATGATGTAGCTTTGGCTACTCTAGAACTATGTAATCCAGGATGACCTCCGACTCACAGCCAGCCACCTGCCTCCGCCTCCCCAGTATCACAATCAACGTATCTGTGTTGGCATGGGTGCTTATTTTTTTGTTTATTATTTCTGGTTTGGTTTTGTTGCTCTCCTTTGTTTTGTTTTTGAGATGGGATCTACTATGTAGCTCTGGGTATGCTAGTACTTGCTATGTAGTCAGGCCAGCTCAAACTCATGATCCTCCTGCCTCTGCCTTCTGCACTTACAGGCTTGGCTCTACACAGTTTTGCTGATTATGCACAAGGGATCAAACCCAGGGCTCGGTGCATGCTAGGGATACGACACCCTCCTCGTCTGGCCTCTCCATGAATCTGCACTCACACACATACTCACACACATATATACAGTTTAAAAAAAAAATACAAATCTTTAAAAATAGTCTTGACTTCCCGGGAATGGACCTTAGGCCCTACTCAGGATTCTCAGGAAGAAAACTATGACAGACTAATAAAGCACAGGGTCCCCCTTCTCCCAGGAGAGCTACAGGCTTTCGTATTTTTAGTGCTTCTTTTGGGGGGAAACAAAGAATCTCTCACTTATTTTAGCCTTGTGGTCTATTCTTAGCTCTCCAGCAGCCAGGCCCGAGTACAGTCCTCCCTCCTCCAATTCATATTCCAGTCTCTTCTCATTCCTCACCAGGAATTATCTCAAAGAGTAAGAACTGACAAGTGACAGATCATTTACATTTTAACCCTATTCAGACTTAGGTAAATGGTTTAATATGCATGCTAATATCCCATCATTATTCCAATTAAGGAAACTATCATGTTAAAGTGTTTAATCAGAAGAATTAGGGAGAGCTGCAGACACCTATAACCTCCAATAGTCTTGAGAGTCACCCCATTTAAACGCTCGGCTCCAAGCAACTCTTACTCAAGATTTCTGCTTAGGCACACAGGGAACCCTGATAAGACCTAAAAGCAATTCATTTCCTAACAAGATTGCTGTCTAAAAGAATAAACTAAAAGAGCCACGATTTAAACACAATCAAAACCCCAAGCAGTCGCATGCCAGGGGATTTAAACATCATCATCTTGATCCCTGTTAACAACAATGCTATCCGCATCAGAAACAACACAAGAACTTCCCCTCTCTCTGACCTTCTCTGTTTAATTATTTCCTGTGATTTCTTCTAGAGTTGAGCCTGCGTGCTGCCCAGAGCCAGCAGGCTTTCCGTACACGACGGATTTCTCTAGAAGATGCAGACTGCCAGCAGCTTGTTGAGATATTCCGCAGTTGGGGGCCTTCGTGTACTTAAGTGACAGATTTCTTGGGGCTCCTGGCATGCATAACCAACTTTTTGGGTTTCTGGGGGTTTTGTTTTGGTTTGGTTTTGGAAGGGAGGGGTTGGTTTTCTGACACCCACACCCCACACCCACACCCACCCCGATTTTGGTCTCTCTGTGTAGCCCTGGCTGTCCTAGAACTCACTTTGTAGAACAGATGCCTGTGCCTCCTAAGTGCTGGAATTAAGGATGTATACCATACCACCTTGCCTGGCTTCAACTTTTATTTTCAACTGCCAGAAGATAACACCAAGTTTTCCTCAACTCATTCCCATTAAAAGTCAACTAGGAAATTCTGTTAGGGAGGAGAAGAGACAGTTTTGGTACTATCTCCAGTTACTACGTCCCACCTTGTCCCATGAGCCACAACAAAACAAAAAAACTAATAATACCAGCTATGTTTCATCATCTTAGGTCTGGACCCATATATGTAAAATAAAAAAAAAATCTTAATTCCTTCTGAAAACACGCACCATCTCAAGCCCCACCTAGTCAGGATGCCAATCTATACCATCGTCCTTTGGAAAGCTCCTGTTTCTTACCGGTGGGAGGGTCCAGGTATAGTGTGCCCTTTGGCTACTTTCTTCATACACACTTTCCATCTGGGATAAGGCAGGCAGCTTGCTCTATTCATACTGCAGGCAGAGGAAGCCACCTTAATGGCTGAGGACAGCTTACTCATAGAGCGCATCCAGCCAACATGAGGTTCTAGGTTCAATCCACAATGAAGGACTGCCAAAGACATGTCTGTCACCTAGCATTAAAATGCTTACAAGATTCTGAGTTCGGCTGGGGAGTGTGTGCACACCTTTAATCCCAACACTCAGAAGGGAGACTCAGGCAGACCTATGAGGACCTATCTGAGGACCAGTCAGTCGGGTCTAGATTCAGTTCTAGGACAGCCAGAGCTACACAGAGAAACCCTGTCTCAAAAAACAAACAAACAAACAAAAAACAACAACAACAACAACAAAAGAATCAAACCCTGGGACTGGTGGAGTGGTTCAGCAGTTAAGAGCGCTTGGTGCTCTTGCCGAGGCCCGAGTTCAGTTGCCAGCTCACATGGTGGCTCACAGCCATCTGTAACTCCAGTTCCAGATCTGGTGTTCTCTTCTGCCTTCCTCAAGCACCAGGGATGCGTGTGGTGTACATGTATACACACAGGCAAAACACTTAAATACACAGAATAAAATTTTCATAACTACAAAAATAAGCTGGGTATCGCAGTTCAGTACTCAGGGAGCAGAGCCAGGTGGATCTGAGTTCAAGGCCAGACTCAGCCTGGTCGACAGAGTGAATTCTAGGACAGCCAGGGCTACACAGATAAACCCTGCCTCAAACAATAACAAGAACAACAATAGTAACTGTAAAATTAAAAATAAAATAATAATAATAATAATAATAATAATAATAATACAACCAAAGTCCTGCTAGGCCTGATGAACCACACCCATAAACCCAGCACTGAGGGTACCAAGGACGAATGAACCCCATGACATTCAGGCCAGCCGAGGCCATAGAATGAGGCCTCATTTAAAACAAAACAAAATAAAACAAACAAAAATCCTGCTGTGATCAAACAAGATAAAACCTTTTAATTGATTATTAGCATTATTATTTTGTGTGTGTGGCAGTAGATATGAAAAGCAGAGTGCCTTTGTGCACGCTAGTGACCTATATCCTCAGTGGCTGGGCAAGTTGTTAACTTTACAAAATCTTCTCCTCACCTATAGCACAGGGATGCTGGAGGGTCAGCCATGCTCCACCCACAGGCAACCCCTCCCATGTACTTATGTACAACACAACCTCTGCGAGCCTTACAAGCCACTCAAGGGCCTTGCTTGCCAGGGACGACTGACCTCATACAGATCCTAACAACACTCAGCATGAAGCTTCCAGGATCCGGGAAGTTCTTTAGCAGGCGAGAATAGGGGCAAGTGTAGCAATCAGTGAACTGAGAAGACGAAACTGTCCTCGTACCCGTAAGGCTCGAGAAAGTGTCTAACATCCTAGACCGTAAGTTCCCCAAGGGCAGGGACTGCCTGAGTCACGCTCTGACAAGTAGGTGGATTAGGGTAGGTGTTAGGCTCTCTGTATTCAGTGACAGGCAGTAGCACGGCCGGTCACTCAGTTCTCCAGCTGCACCCTGCGCTGCTCGTCTCTAGCTATACAATAATTCATACGTGATTTTGCAATTAGGGCCCTAAGCGCATGCTCAGAATCTGTATGTACCACTCAGGATATCAACACCTGTTCTCATGCTCTAACATCCCTGCAACAACAACAACAACAACAACAACAAAAATCTAAGAAAGGACAGCAAGGCCCACACACCAGTAACCACCAGAAGCTCCTTATCTGGATCCTGAAACCTGGTGCACATGGCCTGGGGAAAAAACAGACTTGACTCAATGGCTAAGCAATGGGTAACTATATTAAGACTGTTTACTTCAAAAGAACCAA
Source organism: Mus pahari (assembly GCF_900095145.1). Taxonomy (NCBI): domain Eukaryota; kingdom Metazoa; phylum Chordata; class Mammalia; order Rodentia; family Muridae; genus Mus; species Mus pahari. Next base: position 10,601,374 of record NC_034602.1, read on the forward strand.
ATTGTTCGAATCAAACTGTTGGAATATCTACTAAATCAAACTGGCCCAGCACCTCACTTGTTTCCTTGGTAGGAAATATAAAATGAAATACCAACATGGCATGCAAGTTGGCAAAACACATCCTAAGCCAACATCATCAGGGGAGCCCTGAGGCTCACCCCATCCCCTTCAGCCCCACTGAGGTAATGACAGCTGGCCATTACCAACACTACAGACATACAGAAAAAGAATGTTTTATTCTACCAGGACATCAGAGAAGCAAAGGAAACAGCAGAACATGACGTTCACAACCTGGTTCTCCTTTCAGGAGCTCCAAGGAACGCTGAGCAAGGCACTCTACCTTAAAGTGGGGACAGGACGTAGGTACTTGACACGGAATTCTGAAGACGAGACATCTTGTCACACAAGGAGCCAGAGCAGATGTGAAGAGGGTCCAGTTAACTCCCAACATGAGATGTCTACCGAAAGCTTCCCCAGGCTTCTACACTTCTACTTAGTAGGAGTCAGGTCTAGACCAGTTCAACACAGTGAGTTTCTGTGGTGTCTAAAGCCACATTTATTCCACTTCCTTCATGGTGGCCTCCCTCTTGGTTTTGGTGGTCCCAAGCTAGAGGTGGCAGTTTATGTCTGTAATTCGAGCACATGAAAAGTGGAGACCAGAGGGTACAACTTTGAGGCTTGTCTGGGTTACAGTGAGTTCTATATAGGCCAGCCTGGGCTATATAGAATAAGAACTGTCTTGAAAATCAAATGGGGAACAAAAGGGGTGACCCACAACTTTAGTCCCACCACTTGAGTGGCAGAGGCAGTCGTATCTCTTGAGTTCAAGGTCAGTCTAGTCTACATAGTAAGTTCTAGGCCAGCCAGGGCTACATAGTGAGACTTTGACGCAAAACAAAACAAAACAAAACAAACTAACAAAAATGGGCTTGGGGATGGAGCTTGGGTGGTAGAGTGCTCGCCTAGTATGCCAAGGCCTGGATTTAAGTGCCAGAACTGGGTGGGTAGCAATTCAATGTCATCCTAGGCTACATGGTGAATTCTAAGCCAAACTGAGAACCTGTGCCAAAAAGAAAAAGAGAAAGAAAAAAATCTTTTTGTATGCAAGAAGAAAGTGAATTATCATTAAATGTTTATGTAGGTGAAATGTTTTTTTAATGAAGAAAACATTAACTTCCATCAGATGTTTACAGAACACCTACTGATATGCACTGTCAGGCCATGGATAGAAGAGCCAATAAATTCTTCAGACATCACAGGCAAAGTTTCCCGGTGCACCCGCAGTCCCTATGGGACACAAATGTAAGCCCAGCCTGGATTATCTGAGCCATCGGGACTAGAGGAGGGATCCAAGGCTGTGCAACAGCATAAGGAAAGAACAGAATAAACCACAAAGACAAAAAGGAGAGAACCTTATTATTACACGAATCAGGGGAAGACAACTGACATTTAGCCTGGCACATTCTATGCATTTATGAATGGATCTGCTGGGAATATAACTACAAACAATGTAACTAGATCTGAAAAGAATTACTTTTGCAAGGACACAGGGAACAAGCCACGACCATACATTTCAGAAGCTGCCTATGTCTGTTGTAGTAATCTTCAATCGAAAGTACGTAATACAGCCAAGTGTGTCAGCGCATATCTTTAACCCCAGCACTCAGGAGTCAGAGGCAGTTAGATCTCTGTGAATTCAAGACCAGCCTGGTCTACATAATGTTCCAGGCTAGCCAAGCTACTTTGTGAGACTTTGTCTAAAATATAAAACAAAAACAAAAGTACTGAAAGCTAAGATAAATTCAAGCTGATTTCTTTAGCTCCACCCACTAAGCACAAATAAAGAAAACTGTTTTCAGTCAACTACCTTGACTTAGCACACTGTGACAGTCATGTTTACAAAAGGCTACCTGAATGTGTTGTTAATGACCATCATCTAAGAAAGGGAACTGACGGGCAGGTGAGATGGCTCAGTGGGTAAGAGCACCCGACTGTTCTTCGAAGGTCCTGAGTTCAAATCCCAGCAACCACATGGTGGCTCACAACCATCCGTAACAAGATCTGACTCCACTCTTCTGGAGTGTCTGAAGACAGCTACAGTGTATTTACATATAATAAATAAATAAATCTTAAAAAAGAAAGAAAGAAAGAAAGAAAGAAAGAGAAAGAAAGAAAGAAAGAAAGAAAGAAAGAAAGAAAGAAAGAAAGAAAGAAAGAAAGAAAGAAAGGGAACTGACGTGTGGTTGTAATGGTGCAGCAGACAGGCAGATCTCTGTGAGTTTGAGGCCAGCCTGGTCTACAGAGTGAGTTCCAGGACCTCCAGGGCTATACAGAGAAACCCTGTCTCGAAAGACAAACAAAACACAAAACAAAACAAAAAAAAGAGAAAATAAATGGAACCCAGTTGTTGTAAAACAGCTGCCTTTTAGGTGGGTGGGCTCTTTCAGCAGTCAGTATCAAGTCTTTTATTAATCCTAGCCTATTTTCTTTCCATTTAAGTACACACCTACCCAGGGCAAACATGCAAAAAATACTCCTTGTCCCCACCCGTGCGCATGCAAACAACAATGAAATGCAGTAGGCCAATCACAAACTCAAAGCACAATGGGTTGCTCAGAGACAATTTAGAAATACCCTCAACTAGCCAAGTGCCACACATGTTAGTTCACAGGAACAGAACAGCAAGTGGGTGGGGGTGTGGGGGGATGAGAAAGGCTTGAGGATGATGGGGATAGGGAATGTCTAATGAACAGAGCACATTACATGTGTGTGGGCATGAGATTGTGAAAGAATAAATCAAAAACACATACACTCTGCCACGCAGGGCACTGTTTGTATCCATGGAAAATGTGATCAGAAGCCCTAGAAAGAGCCCCCACATGGCTCAGGTCTTACCTTTAATGTCTAATTTCCTTCAGAGACGATGAGCCAAAACAAACCATACACATCAAAACTTCCTGCTCTCCCTCCATCAGCTGAGAATCTGCTGTTTGTGTGTGTTTGTGTGCAGTCCAGTCAGTAATGTCGGATCTCTGCCAGTACTGGGGTTCATCAGCACAGCTGCCTCCAGCATCAAGTGAGAAGACTCCACAGGAACCCTGCAGCTACTGCAAATTACTAATTCTGTGATTTCTGCAGACTCCTCAAAGGGGTAGAAACACAGACCCATCTTACTATGCCAGAGATTTACTTCTAAGCTGGAAATGTGCTGATCCAGTGACACAATGCCACAGTCCAAGCTCTGGAATATAGAGGCAGGAAGAATGAATGCTGGAGTTCAATAGCTCAAGACCAGCCTAGCAACACAGTGAGACTCCCTAACCCCCATCTCTAAAATCTGACCAATCAAACAACAGTCAACTTCTGCTTCCCAATTCTAACCTCAACCACTACAGTCAGAATGGTGTTGAGTAACCCAGGACAGTACCACTCTGACAGTTCTATATTCAATTTCACGAAAGCAAGCCTTGTGTGCACGCTCAGAACAGGTAAGTTGCTTGCTCAAAGGGTGGCTAACTACAGCCTGTGCTGAATAAGTGCCACAACTATAATTACTACATTCTTCCCAAGAACAAAACATCTTGTGTGTGTGTGTGTGTGTGTACCTCCATGATGTAGGATCATACATGGACCACGGTGCCTATGTACAGGTCAAGAGACAACCTCAAGTATTGATCATTGCCAACAGGGTATTTCTCTCTCTTTAGTTTTTATTTTAACTATATCACCTGCAGGCAGGCAGGCAGGCAGGCAGGCAGGCAGGGATGGATGGATAGATGGATGGATGGATGGATGGATGGATGGATGGATGGATGGATGGATACCACATGAGTGCCTGGTGCTCACAGAAACCAGAAAAGTATATCAGATTCCCTGGTACCAGAATTACAGTTAGTTGTGAGCTGCCATGTGAGAACTGAGCCTGGGTCTTCTATAAAAACAGCAAGAGCTCTTACTGGCTGAGCCACCTCTTCAGTCCCTGGGGTCTTTTCATTTGCTACTATGTATGCCAGGATACCTGACCCACAGACTTCTGGAAATTCCTGTGTAGGCCTGCTACCTGACAACAGAAGCACCAAGTCTCCTGATGCATACAACTGTGTCCAGCTTTATACGGACTCTGGGAGAGTCTACCTCAGGCCCTTGCATGCTTTTACACACTGAGCCACCTCCCCAGCCCCCAAACAGCATTTTGAAATAATAGTATCTATTATTTTCTTCAGTACACATTTATTAAACAAATACGATGTCCTGAATGCTACTGGGCCAACAGCAGAAAACTGAGCAGTGGAATTACTAAGCAACAACCCTGAATCCAAAAAGTCCATAGTCTGACACAGAATCTAGCCTGGGAGAAGCCCAGCTACGTGGTCAGAACTGTCTGGCAGAATAGGAGGAAAAGGGACTGGAAGTGGAGCAGGGGGGGATGAGGACAGCCTCCCAAAAGGATGGCTCAGGGAGCCTGGAAGGATGAGTAACATTCACCTATGGATGGGAAGTAAAACACAATCCCAGAATGAGGAGAAACAGTCACAGTAATCTAACACTCATGAGTTCAAGGCCACCCTCAGCAAAACAGGAACTTCATGGAAAGCCACAAAAACACACAAAAGCAGCAAAAAGTTGTTGGGGCAAAATAGTTGTAGATTTCCCTACTGCTGTACTGTCAGGTCTTACTGGTTAAGGCAGTAGGAACGTGGGTGAGACCTGCTGTAGCCACCAAGGAGGCAGCATGTTCTACTGAATGGACCAAGATTCCAACTCTGCATGGTCAACTCATATTTTCAATGTCAAGGGTTTTCGATTTGTAAAGACTGCCTGGCACAGAGACTCTGTCAGTGCTACATAGCAAAACCTGTCTCAAAAACTAAAACCAAGCCTGGCAGTGGTGGCACACGCCTTTAATCCCAGCACTTAGGAGGCAGAGGCAGGAGGAATTCTGAGTTCGAGGCCAACCTGATCTACAAAGTGAGTTCCAGGACAGTCAGGCAGTCAGGGCTACACAGAGAAACCCTGTCTCGAACCCCCCCCCCCAAAAAAAAAAGAAGGTAGAGACAGGAAGATCAAGGAGACGTTTGAAGCCAGCCTTGGCTGCACATGGAGTCTGAGGCTAGCCTGAGCTCATGGCACCCTGTCTCAAGAAAACAAAACTCAGGGCTCTGTTGGGGAGAGTGGATGGCTCAGCAAGTAAAGTACTTACCATGCAATCCTGATGACCTGAGTTTGGTTCCCAGAATACACATAAAGGAGAAAAGAGTACCGACTTCACAAAGCTGTCCTCTGACAGGAGTAACATGGCACACATGTGTGCACACACCACACACACACACATTAAACCCTTTAAAAGACAAAATGTCATATGGCTCAGCATTGCCTGTATTATATTAGGTTTAGTGTTCCATACTCGTTTCACCATATTAAGTCCAACACTCCAGTAATGTTACTTTGAACCTCCATCCATAATCTTGGGGGCAAACACAGAATCCTCATGCCCAAGTTTGTTTAACTTCACTTTAATTTGCTAGGCTCCACATACCTCATGACAATGAAGAAAAACCATGGCAACAAGAAACTCATCAATTTAGTACAATCAGGGAGGGATCAAGGAATGACTTACAGAAGCGACCAGGAGGCACAGAGGGCTACAGCCATAGCGAAAGGTGCCCGACTAGCTGCCTGAGACCAGGTTCACTAAGGCTGGCCACCACCGTTCAGATACTAGCTAGGAGCAAGGGGTGCTTCCTGAAGTGGGCTGTTGAGTGAATTCTCCACTTTGGAGACTGAAGGGATGGTCTCGGACAAACTACTTAAACTCTCCTCAGGTTCCCCAAAATGGAGATAACATGGTGAGTTCTACATATTCCATTGCTGCAGGAATCCCATGAAGACACTCCAGAGGCCAGTGCGAGAACACACACTTGTAATTCCAGCACTCAGGAACCTGAGACAGGAGGATCCCTCTAAGTTAAGAGCCCAGCCTGCCCTACATAAAAAGTACCAAGCTAGCCAGGGGATTCGTGGTGAGGCCCTATGTAGACAAGAACGAAATATAACCCCCAAAAGCCAATTCAACAGTGGTGAAGACACCAGGGTTCTCTAACCCTCTGAAACTAGAACCCATCTTTAAGACCTACTATCTCAACAGAATTCTTTACTTTTTTTGTTTTGTTTTGTTTTTGTTTTTTCAAGACAGGGTTTTCCTGTATAGCCTGGCTGTCCTGGAACTCACTCTGTAGACCAGGCTGGCCTCGAACTCAGAAATCCACCTGCCTCTGCCTCCCAAGTGCTGGGATTAAAGGAATTCTTTAGTTTTTTGGAGTCAGGGTCTTATTCTTAACCCAACCTGAGCTCAAACTCATGACATCCCTCCTGCCTCGGTCCCCAGCTGCTGGGATAACAGGTGTGAGCCACCAACTTCAGCTTCTACAAGCCTTCTGATTGTAATCAAACTGATCTCTCTCCCCAAGACTGGAATGAGAAAGTACTCACTCAGTACTCACGGCTGTCCTCACCTGGAGTCCTTTCGTCTAGGCTAGCAAATGGGGGAAGACACGAGGCTGACTGGCCACTGGAAAACAGCACAAATCAAACCTGCACTCCCAGTGGAAGGAGCCAGGAACCTTGATGCTCGCTGGGCAAAGCTCTCCAAGAACCCCCAACAGCACAGATACCGTTCACTGCCCCCAAGGCTACTTCCTAAGTGCAAGTACAGACAAGGATCCAGAAAAAGAACTGTTTATTGGCCAAGTTTCAAAAGGGGAGGGCCTAGCAGATATTCCTTTCCTCCATATTTCAGCATCAAAACTCTCAACTTTCTTCCCCCACTTTATGATTTCAATGACAGGTATGGTAAGGCAAAATAAAATGTCTAAAACAGCCCAAAGCATGCTGTGAGACTCGCACAGCAGGTGGGAACCTCTCCAGGGACAGGTGTCTTGACAGATTAGGGTTACTGCAGTCAAAGTTCCCTGGAGACACACCGAAGGAAATTCCCTTTGCAGAACATCAGCTTCCTTCCACCCAGTCTGACAATGAACGCCACAGGATAAAAGGCCATTTAAAACCAATCAAAGGCTGGGCCTCAGCTCAGTAATGGAGCTCTCTTGGTTGTCTGGCTGTGGCAGGCCCTGGGTGCGAACTCCAGCACCGAAGAAAACAAAGGAAAAAAAGGGAGATTTCTTAGAATGGTACACAGGATTTTGCCACCTGCTACAAGAGCTCTTTAAGCTGCCCTGTGGCCCAGTCCTGAGTCACTTCCCCTCTCTGCACTCTAGAGTGTCGACGCTCAAGGGGGAGGTGGGTGGGGTGGACACACAAAAGCTAAAGACCCAGGGTTTGGGAGCTAGTCTCCAGCCACTCCAGCGCCACCTCTCCAGGTCCCCCTCCCCTCAGCGTCCCCGAGACTGCGGACCCATTCTGGAGTCCGCTGCTACCTTGGCTAATGGCAGCACTGAATGAAAGGAGCCGAGGCAGGCTCAGGATTTATGAATGTGCAAGGGAGGAGGGGTATCATGTGACAATAAAGGAGAACGTCTTATTCACAAAAAAAAAAAAAAAAGTGGTGAGCGAATACAGCCACTGAACAGCAGTCTCAGAGCCGGGCACGGCTAGGACCCCTGGCTAAGTACCCGTTGGGGCCCACGGGCAGCCCCGCCCCCAGCTCCCCGAGAGGGAAACGCCTCGAACACTAGAGCGGAGATCCAAACCTAAGTGCGACTTCGGCGGGAAGCAGCTGCCACTTGGCCCAGAGACGGTGACAAGCCCGGGTCTCCCCGAGGGGCGAGCATAAGCACCTCTGACTAAGCACCTAGAGCTTTGTTCCCCTCGGGCCTGCGGGCCGGGCACACGCACGGGCACGCGCTCTCCCTCACATACATGCCAGGAGCGCGCTTCCCCGCACGCTCTCCCGCCCTCGCTGCACACGCTTCGGATCCGCCCCCAGTGCTGCCCCGACACCGCGGGGCGCGTGTGCCGGCCCACACGCGCGTGCACACACTCACGCGCGCCGGGACTCGGCAGGCTGCTTCCGCGCTCTGGCCGCTGCGAGGACCCGGGCGCACGGACCCTGTGCCGAGCCCGACTGGCCCTCCCCCCCAACTCCTCCGTGTTTTTATGAATGAAAATGTGGTATGCAAATGAGAGCGATTCAAGAAAACGAAATGGCGGAGCCCGAGCCCCAGAGGGCTCCGGAGAGGGCTATGGGAGGGCGGCAGTGCCAGGAGTCACAAAGTCACCATGCACACAGACCCATCGACCCCGGGATGCCCCGCGTGGAGGGCGTCAGAGCTTCCGCTCCCGCAGCCCGAGGACCGCCCCGAGGTCATTTGCGCGCCCTTGGCCCGGGCTGCGACCTGGACTTGCAGACCCCAGGCGGTTTTTGCCGCCTCCCCCAGCCAAGCCGAGAACCTCGCGCAGAGCCCCGACAGCTCAGTCAGCCGCTGCACCCCAGGCCAAGTTCCCCCGACGAGTCCCCTCCTGCGTCCTTGGCGGCCGCCCCCGCACCGCACCGCCGGGCACCCGCGTCCCACCCGCGGCGAACTTACTCGTCCGGGTGTGTTTCTTCGGTCATTTTCTTGTTCACCTAGACGCCTGTCCCGCGGCGTGCAGCCTGGCTCCCTTCATCTTCCTGTGCGCTCGCCCCCCTTCTTCACATCTCCGACATCTCCTGATTTGGTGGTGGAGGGGGAGCTAGAGATGAAGGGGGCGCCGAGGCAGGCGGGGAAATGGAGAACCCCGAGATCAGGGCGAGGTCTGGGAGGGGGCACACCAGGCAGCGGACGCCGTGGGCCGGCCGGGCACGGCCCCGGAGCTCTGAGGGGGTGCAGGGGCGAGATTTGGGAAGGGGACCCGGAGGGGGAGAGCAGCAGAAAAACAAGCACGCTCGGGGCGGCGGGCGGGCAGCCGGCTGCGCTGGGGCCGGGCCGGGGTCGCCCCCGGGGACCGGGCCAATCAGGGTTCCGGGTAGTGCTCGGCGGCCGGGGAAGATGCGCCTGGGAGGCGGTGCAGGGCGCCCCGTCCGAGCCCCATCTCGCCACTCCACCGATTTACTCCATATTGGATTCTCAGCGCCGCCAACAGGAGGAGGAAGTAGGGCGGAAGCGATGACGTCTTCCCAGCGGCCAGAGGTGGTGGAGTGCAAAAAGCTTCCTACTTGCGACCAAAATAAAAAAGAGAGAGGGGGGAAAAAAAACACACTCACAAAACACTTTGTCCCGCCTACTGAGCGTGCCCCTCTTCTACTCCCCCGCCCGCTAGCTTCCAGTCAGGGAGGAGCCTCGGAACAGCATGGTTGGCACTGCGTTTGTCAGGATCCGAATCCTTGTCTCCGGGGCTCCGGGTTTTAGGAAGCCCAAGAGGGAGGAGGCGGGAGCCGAAGACAAGAGCACATCTGGCTCCCGTTTTGTCCCCTCCCTCCTTCCAAACCTTTGGATTAAAAATCAAGGGGGGAGGTGGCGGAGGGCGGAGATGGGGAGGAGTTTAGATGCTGCCAGAGAGTTTGGGTTTGGAGAAGCACTGCGGGGTGGGAGGGTGGGGGAAGTGCAGGTGGCCTCCGCTGGCCTCCCCATGATGGGATTACTGTCATGCAACACCATGCCCACCTAGAGCGGGCATATTTTTAAAAATATGTACGCAGAAAACAAAAGGCAAACAGCCATAAAACTTTGGCATTACAGGCAGAGATGAAGTTTAAAGGTAACACCAAAGTAAATTATCCAGTCTGTGAATAACGTGCTTTGTCTCCAGCTCTTAGAAGTCTACTCTTGCCGGGCTTGGTGGCTCACGCCTTTAATCCCAGCACTTGGGAGGCAGAGGCAGGAGGATTTCTGAGTCGAGGCCAGCCTGATCTACAAAGTGAGTTCCAGGACAGCCAGGACTGCACAGAGAAACCCTGTCTCGAAAGAAAAAAAAAATAAGTCTACTCTTAGTTTACTGGGCCACAGATTACTACCTTTGATGGACTTTGGCTAAAGAGAGACCGAGGAATTCATTACTTCAACCCCCGACCCGTCTTTTCTTTTCTTTTCTTTTCTTCTTCTTCTTCTTCTTCTTCTTCTTCTTCTTCTTCTTCTTCTTCTTCTTCTTCTTCTTCTTCTTCTTCTTCTTCTTCTTCTTCTTTTCTC
>NC_034602.1:10611534-10616313 GCF_900095145.1 Mus pahari
CTCTCTCTCTCTCTCTCTCTCTCTCTCTCTCTCTCTCTTCCCCTCTCTTTCTTTCTTTTTGAATGTGCGGGGGCAGGAGGAGGATGCATCCATGCATGTCAGTACCACTTGTGGGCAGAGAGGAGAGGCTGTTGGATCTCCTAGAACTGGTTGCCAGCCTCTGTGTGGGTCCTAGGAATTAAACCAGTCTTCTGGAAGATCTTAACTACGAGCCATCTCTTCATACCTCTCTTTCAATTATTTTTCCTACCATGGCCTAGGACCTGCCTGAGGTTTTCTGAGAGGACCTATGCACCATCTAGACAATGAGCAGGATTGCACCCAGGACTCAACTTGTGGATTTGCCGGGAATCTGAATTTATGATATTAAAACCCATTACAATTTTTGAAGGGGGCACCACGTTTTCACTTGACACGAATGCCACCAATTACAGAGTCCTTGGGTATTTCCCAAGGTCTTGCCATGGAAAAAGGGACAGGGATTATGTTCTCAAGACTAATAGACATTTCTGTTCTCTTGAATATGCCATTGGAGACATCCCACTTTGGTTTTACATAGCTACAAAACAAACTAGGGGATGAAATATTTGCTTCAAAAATAGAAAAGTGCTGGACTGGATAATCCCATTCTATGGAGGCTGGGGTAGGAGGACTGATCGTAGTTCAAATCCAGCCTGGTCTACAAAGAGAATCCTAGGCTAGACAGAGCTAGTAAGCAAAATCCAGTCTGAAACAAAACCACACAAAAAGAAAAACAGCCAGGCATAGTGGATCATGTCCGTAATTCTAGTATTCTAGAAGCAAAAAGGTAGGTGGATCTCTGTGAGTTTGAGGCTAGTCCGACCTATAGAATGAGTTCCATGCCAACCAGACTACATGATTAAGACCCTGAATCAAAGTAGTGGTAGTAGTGGTGGTGACGATGATGATGATGATGATGATCAGCAACAACTAAAACAAAACCCATACACAAAACAAAAATAGACCTGTTAGAGATCTGTGCATATTGAGAGTTCCGCAGAGGCTTGAAAAATAAGAGTTTCGCCTTTGAGTCAGGTAGAAACCAGTGGTTTCGTGCTTTCCACAACCATGATCTTTGTGGACACAGATTGAGGTTCAACACTGGATTCTGAGTGCTCGTGACAAGTAGTGGTGAGGACCCCAGACCGCAAGACCTGCATTTCGGTTTTCTCTTAGAAGACCTGAGGCCCTGACAGTGAGGTTTCTGTTAATTCTTCAGCTTTTACAGGAATAAACAAAGCAAACTTTGTCTTTCTTCATTTTTTGTTTTTTTGTTTGTTTGTTTGTTTGTTTGTTTGATTGATTTGGGGGTATTTTTATTTGTCTGCTTGTTTCTGTTTTGGGTTTTTTTGTTGTTTGTTTGTTTTGAGGCCATGAAGAACATGAGACATGCTGGGTGTAGTAGTAGACACCATTAATCTTGGCAGTCCAAAGGTGGATCTCTTGAGTTCAAAGATGTATTAGTCTACAGGAGTTCTAGGACAGCTAGAGCTAAATATTGAGACCTTGGTTTAAAAAAAAAAAAAAAAAAGACTGTGGAGTTGGGAGGGCTGTAGAGTTGCTCAGTGGTTAAGAGCACTGGTTGTTCTTTCAGAGAACCCAGGTATGATTTGCAGCACCCATATGTCTGCTCACAACCTTCTATAACTCTAGTTCCAAATATCTGGCATCCTTTCTGGACCCCAAGGGTACGAGGTACCCAAGTAATGCATACATAGTTATACATACAGGCAAAATACCCATACATATAAAAGAAAATAAAAATAAAACAAACACCAGACACATCAGAGTTAGGGAGATAGGTTAGTGTGACACTTGTCATTCGAGGACCTATGCTCCTTCTTTAGCACCCACATTTGACGGCCTGCAAATATAATCCCATTGCTGAAGAGATGGAGACAGGCAAATTTCACAGGGCTTACTAGTCACTTCCGTGGTCTAACTGACAACATGCAGATTGAAAAGCAAGGTGGATGACTCCCAAAGGACAATAACGAAAGTGTCTAATGAATTACTTGGATCACACTGATCTATTTCTAGAGTTTGTTGTAACATCTCAGGATCTATTTGTTTTGATTTGTCCCACTGATGTCTTATTTTTCGTATTCTGTTACTCCCACAAACTATAGTAAAATCATGTTCAGTCGGGCTTGGTGGCGCACGCCTTTAATCCCAGCACTTGGGAGGCAGAGGCAGGTGGATTTCTGAGTTCGAGGCCAGCCTGGTCTACAGAGTGAGTTCCAGGACAGCCAGGGCTATACAGAGAAACCCTGTCTCAAAAAAACAAAACAAAAACAAAACAAAACAAAACAAAAAAAACCTAACTAAATAAATAAAATCATGTTTTTTCTCAAAAAAAAAAAAAATTGTCCTGATTTTAGATTTCAATTCAGAAGCATTATTATCATCAATCTGAAAATACTGGGCATGGTAGCATCACCCGATTCCCAGGACTTTTAGAGACTGAGGCAAAATAATCATTGTCCGTTGGAGTACACAGTTCCAGGCTAATTTGGGCTAGAGTGAGACCCTGCCTAAAAAACAAAACACAAGCAACAAAACAACCAGAAACCCAGAGGATCTGGGGGTTTTGTTTGTTTGCTTTATTTTGTTTTGTTTTTTGATATAAGTGTATGGTGACACCGTCTTTTATCTCAGGAGGCAAGGGGGTCAGAAGTTCAAGGTCATTGAGTTCCAGGCCAGCTTGAACTCCTTGAGACGTGAGTCTTTTAAAATAAAGTGATTACTCAGTAAGATCTTCAAACTTCAAAAGTACTATCGATCTGCTCACAACTTCACGGAAATCCAGCACAGCTGCCTGCCTCTTAACTCCACAGGCTGGGCAGGGGAGGCCCCGTAGCTCTTCCTTTCCCGGGGGTCTGTAGGAAAGCCCGGAGCGCCCCTCGGCGGCCGGATCTGCAGGCTCTGCAGCCGGGCATGTCCTGCTTTTCGAGCCGGCGGCCCGGTGGGGCGCAGTGCGGAACCCGCACTTAGGCCTCCCCTGCAGCCAGCTCTCCCCGCCCGGACCCGACAGCCGGCTGCGCGTGGGATCACAGGCCAGGAGCCGCGGCCTCGGGGCTGTCCTCGCTTCACCCCACTCTGCCCCTTCAGTATTTCTCAATGACCGGCGCTCGAGGACACTTCCGACGCGGGGGAGGGGTGCCACTCGCGCGCGGGTTTATCAGTTCCTTCCGGCCGCGCCCGGGCCGCTGCAGCGCCTGCATCACTATGCTCGGGCGAGCAGCCGCGGGTACCCGCTGTGCCAAGGGAGCCGAGGACTGTGCAGACGTAGTGAGAGGCGCCGCGGCCCTGCAGGGTGAATGGCTCGGGCCCATTGCACAATCTCCGGTGTAATTAGCCAAGGGCGGCGGCGGCGGTGCAGGGCTCATCCCCCGGGCAGCATACTCCGGGATCATTTTCCCTTTCGGTTGCATAGCCCGGATTTTATTAAACAGACGAAAGGCCCCCGCCCCGCCTCCCTCCACGCTGGTGCAAGTATTATGAATGAAACGCCAACCCCGCTGCTACTGCGGTCGCCACTTCAGGTAGGAGGGTGGCTCGACCGTGCTCAGCAGCTCACCAAAGGCTCGGGTATGCATTTGCTCAGCAGAGTCAGAATGCAGGAAGTAATCGACGGAGCGGAGAAGGAAGCATTCTTTGTGTAAAAATGTAACCGCCAGGGGTGGCCCCGAGTTTCAGTTTACGACTGTACAAGCCTCAGCCAATTTAAGAATGGGTTATGCAAAGGGTCTTTTCGTCGGTGGCTGCTCACCTTCTAGCTAGCCGCAGCTGGGTGGGAAGAGCTGCTTCCGGCAAGTTACTACTCAATTCTAGCCCTTCCCCCACCCACTCTACGAAAGATGGAGAAGGCTGACCTTGGGGTGCACTCCTGAACTCTTACAGGAGGCAAGAAGATTGCAAATTGGATCTTGTCAGAGAGTCAGGAAGAGAGGAGAGGAGACAGAGAGGGGGTCCTCCCCTAACTCTTGCGGAGGATCAGAATTTCTGAGTCAGGCTGGGTATGTGGCCCAGTTAGTAGGGTGCATTGTAGCTTTTGCTGCGCATGAAGCCCTAGGTTCGACCCTGCAGCCCCTCATTAATCCGGTCTGTAACCTCAAGGTCATTCTCACGTACACGGTGAGAGACACGGGAGTCCTTAAGGGTTTCACAGAGGAAACAAAACAAATGAATGAAGACTAATTAATTCAGAAACTGCAGTAACTGAAGCTGGAGCGGTGTCCATAGTCGAATGAATTTTAACTCTTGTGTGTGTGTGTGTATTTAACGAGCATGTGAAGGAATCCCTTGCCGCCACCGCACAACCCTCCCTCCCGCCCCCACACCACCCCACCCCAGCCCCCAGCTTTAGCAGTCTCTATAGCCCTGGTTGGCCTGCAAGTCAGCCTGCTTCTGCCTCCTGAGTGCTGGGCTTAAAGGCATGCATCACCACACAGGCCTGGAAAAATTAGTCCTAAAGTTGAGGACATAATTTCTCTCCCCACCCCCACCCTCTCTCTCTGTTGTGGTTCTGCCTCGTGAATGCTGATGAATGCTGGAATTACATGCACACACTTTTATATTTTGGGCAGATAAACCAAGCAGCAGACCAGGCCAAGGTGTTCCACGTGGGAGAGGTTTATTATGCGGGAGTGGGGGAGCAGCAAAGCGGGTAGGAGGGTAGAGAAGAGCAGAGAAAGAGAGGAGGGGTTGGCTTCCTCTCTTATACAGAAAATGACATCACACCAGTGAGGGCGGGAA
>NC_034602.1:10616324-10629811 GCF_900095145.1 Mus pahari
CTGCCTCTGCCTCCCGAGTGCTGGGATTAAAGGCGTGCACACACACACACACACACACACACACACACTTCTAGTTTCTCCTTCACACATTATAACTTAAACAAAAGAAAGAAGCATGCCGCGGCGGGCGGTGAGGAGCCTGGCTTGCAGAGCTGGCTGGTCTGATCCTCACCGCCCTTCTCTCTCAGCCTCCTGAGGAGCTGGGCTGGCACTGTTTCCCTGCTGCAGTTTCTTTCACTCGTGGGTTTTTAGTGGGTGGAAGGTCATGGTCAATAGGCAATCATTTTTCATAGCTGCTTAAGGTTCAAGGTATTCTATGAAGCCACGGGGATGGCAAGGCACAGGAACTTCCTGCCTTCTGGGGTTTGGGTTGTGTGTCAGGCATCAGAACAGGTTAGGATTTGTGGCCATTGGCTGGTGTTTGCATGAGTGGGGTTAGCACCGGAGTAAGCTAAGGTCAGAGAAAGGCTCCCCAGAGGCGGAGGGGGGGGTTGAGTCAAATCTTGCCAGATAGGTTGTGGATAGATAACTGGAACAAGAGGTAAAGGGAGAGAGAGTCAGATGAACATAAAAGTTCTGAGGTGCACACGGGGGTTAGAGGCAGGGACCAGAAACTGGTCAGAGCAGCCACAAGGTCCAAGCCAAAGGTTTGATTTTTATTTTGAAGTCATGAACCTTCCTTAGCCAAGGCACAACTAATCTTTGTTCAGTCCCAAATCCTTGCCAGGTCGATTTTAGTTATGCAAATGTAGGGCAAGTGGCGCCCATTGTTCTGGGATTAGTGAATCAAACCAAAGTCACAAAGGGACAGCCCTCGGGCAGGATAAGGAGCCGCTCAGACAAGGTTGGTTTTGACTGCCTTTCTTCTTCTTTTTTTTTTTTTTCTAAGTAAAACTGAGCATAAAACCAGAATATTCTATATAAAACTTGAGATCATTGGTTCCTCCTGGAGGGAAAAAAAAATAGGA
Organism: Mus pahari; assembly: GCF_900095145.1. Classification (NCBI taxonomy): domain Eukaryota; kingdom Metazoa; phylum Chordata; class Mammalia; order Rodentia; family Muridae; genus Mus; species Mus pahari. The sequence continues at coordinate 10,617,293 of NC_034602.1, forward strand.
AGAAAGGCGTTGGCAAGCCTGAGCGCCAAGCTCCAGGTGGTAAAACTTGGTGAGTAGAAGCTGCTCTGTCTGCTGGCCCCAGGAGGCATTTGAGCTGGTGACCCTTGGAATAAAAGAACATTTTGTGACTAGATCCAAGCTCCCATTCCTGACTCCAGGTAGCTAGAGATTGTTACTGAGTAAAGCAGTTTGCATGGAAGGAAAGAACTGATCCCCAGCCCCCTTCCCAGAAGGTTGCATTAGGGGTGGGCAGGCCGCGCAGGGGGCATCCAGGCAGGCTTCGTCACAGCCCAGTGACAAAGAACAGTGGGGCTCCTAAAATAACAGCTAATGCCTATCCCTGTTCAGGCTGTTTCTAAGATAACCTGGCTGTCTGCCACTCCGTAGGGGGTTCAAGTGACCAGCTGAAAAAAGTCACCAATTGGATCCTGCTCCTACTTAATTAACATTTTCAGAGCAGGGAGCACAGATCCCAGAGTTTACAATTCTAAGAGATTTGATTACTCCTAGCACAGTAGATGGTTTGAAGTAAAAGAAGTCAAAACTAGTTAGACATTTTCTTCCAAGCGGCAGAGACCACGGAGACAGATAATGAATTCCCAAGACGCAAGTACCTTAGCCATGGCTTGTCTTCGTGATCTGTGAGTGACAGGACTAAGGAGGAGGTCTGGGATCATTCCCGATTTCTGACTTGTGCCTCTTGGTCTTCCTAAGAAGATGAGGATAATCATTAGGGATGAGGGAGGGTTGGACCACTTGAGGCAGAGTGATATAATAAGTAATTGCTACTACTAAGCTGGAACACACAGTAGGCCAGGACAGAGGGAAGAAGCGGAGGTGGAGCATAGTTCAATGGGGTACGATAAAGCACATGAAGTCAGTCCTGCCCTGTGCCTACGGGGAGCCTGACCTTCAGGATGTAACCGCTAATGCATCATTCCTTTGGCTTGAGCTAGGTTGAGTTGAACCTTCGTCACTAATAGCCAAAAAAGTCTATGAAAGCAGAAAATCATTCTTTGAATCACGAAGAGCAAAAGAAAGTAAGGCATGGAATATTATTTATTACCATTTTTGTTTGTTTTGTTTTTCGAGACAGGGTTTCTCTGTATAGCCCTGGCTGACCTGGAACTCACTCTGTAGACCAGGCTGGCCTTAAACTCAGAAATCCGCCTACTTCTGCCTCCCGAGTACTGGGATTAAAGGCGTGCGCCACCACCACCCGGCCCTATTTATTACTGTTATTAATGCTATTTTGGTTTTTCACCATTTATTTGTAAGAAATATTCTACATTCACAATTTTATTTTTATTTTGATATTTATATTCTATTTATTTATTTGTTTATTTATGAGAAAAGATCTGACTTTATCTCTTTGGCTCACCTGAAACTCACTATATAGACCTGACTGACAGACTTCCTCCAACTCACAGAGATCTGCCAGCCCCTGCCAAGATTAAAGGCGGCATGGGGTCACCAGGCCTAGCTATGGCTCATGGGCCAGAGAAGACCCTAAGAGAAGATTTTGATTGCTTTTAATTTTTTTCTAAAGAAAGCTAAATTTGTTTGTTTGCTTGTTTGAAACAGGGTTTCTCTGTGTAGTCTTTTTTTTTTTTTTTTTAAGATTTATTTATTATATGTGAGTATAGAAGAGGGAATCAGATTTCGTTACGGATGGTTGTGAGCCACCATGTGGTTGCTTGGGATTTGAACTCAGGACCTTAACCGCTGAGCCATCTCACCAGCCCCTCTCTGTGTAGTCTTTGGCTGTTCTGGAACTTACCCTGTAGACCAGGCTGGCCTCGAACTCCGAGATCCACCTGACTAATAGGCATGAGCCACCATACCAGGTCTAAAATTTGATATTTTATATAAAACTCATGACTTTTGGCTCTTCCTGGGGAAAAAAGGAAGAACTTGGCAATAGTGAATTCTATTCTCTGTGTGTGTATGTGTGTGTGTGTGTGTACATGTGTGTGTGTGTGTGCATGTATGTGTGAGTGTGGGAACATATAGCACATGTGGAGGTTAGGTAGATGCAAGAAGAGTCACTTTTCTCTGGTCAAAAGTCCTTTTAGATGAAGAGCTGGCTTTGTCAGCCAGCATGGCTCCTCTGACTCACCCATCCCGTGGAAGGCCCTACAGATAGCACAGACTTCAAACTGGCCATTAAGTCTGCCTGTGACCTTGAAAGCCTTGGCCATCTTATCTGATGGAGGCTTGGTCTTTGGAAGCACTATTACAGTTGCTTGTAGAGCACTTCCCGGTGCATGCCCAAGGTACTCACCCTCCTAGACAGAAGCTTCTTTGGCAGCGGTGGGTGGGTGGGTGTGGTATGGTGGGAGTAGGGATGGGGTAGGGATGGGGTAGGGATGGGGTAGGGATGGGGTAGGGAGGGGTGTTGAGACAGAGCTTCATTAAATAGCCCTGTCCCGTCAATTACTTGCTACATAGACCAAGCTGTCTTGGAATTCACAGTGATCCACCTACCTCAGCCTCCTGAGTGCTGGAATAACGGACATGCACCACCATAGGTGAGACTCCTAAGAGAGATGTTAGGATGTGGGTTAGCCGTTTCACACAGGTACATCTGACCAGTACCAAGGATCCATAGAGACTTGGGTACAGTGTGACTCAGTCAGCATGAGGTGTCCAGCCTGTTAGTATGGGGACCCACAATACCACTCACTACAGCTCCCTCTCTGTCCGTCATGTTTGACTTCGACCCCTTGTCCTCCCCATCGTCCTTCTCCCAGGAAGACATCATCAGAGAAAAGGATCAATGGTGACAGAGAATCGGAATCTTTGAACTGAAGGAGGATAAAAAGTCTGTGTTTATGGCATTCGTGGTTTTAACAGAACAAGCACTTTCTGAATTGTCATTGGTGTTTGTGTGTGTCCATGTATGCTCCTGCCTCTGTGTGTGTATATGTGTGTGTGTGTTGTTTGGGACAGGTCTCACTCTGTGGCCCTGGCTGACCTGAATGGAACTCACCACGGAGACCAAGGTGGCTTTTAACTCACAGATTCACCCGTCTCTGCCTCTCAAGTGCTGGGACTAAAGGGGTGTGACACCACACCCCATCCTTGTTTTGAGACAAGTCTCCAGTAGCCCAGGCTACCCTGCAATCACAGTGACCACTCTCTTGTGTTGTGTAGCTTTCCTTTTGCTGAGATGACAAGCATGCTGACATGTTTTTCACATGTATGCTAGGGACAGAAGGTCTGGCCTTTCCTGTGCTCAACATGGCTTCGCCACTGTGTTCCATCCTGACCCTCACTGAAGCATCACCTACATTCCTTTGCACTAAATAAAGATGAGATGAAAACAGCACTGTAAGGCTGGGTCGTGTGTAAGTTCACCGCTGCTCTATCATGAGCCGCCACAAATGCAGTGACTTAAACCGTGGCTCCGTGATCTGTCTGCGTATTGGCTCTGCCAGTGAGCGTGCTCAGCAGGACCAGGCAGCCTGCAAGATCACAGATGCGATGGGCAGGCTGATTGGCCAAGGCTGGGTAAGCACCACTGTGCTCTGAGTGATCAGTTAGCTTCCAGTAGCCCAGCCCAGTCAGATCACATGGTGGTGGCAGGGTTCCCAGAGCAGATCAGCAACAAGGCCAAACCCATTGTAGATGCTTTTTTTTGGACTGTGCTTAAATCACATTTGTTAATACTCCATTAGCTAAAGAGGTCATGTGGTCAACCCAGAGTTGGAGTCAGGTAAATTCTCCTTGAAGAAGGGAAGTAAATCATATAAAAACAAGAGATCTATAGAACAAGAGGAGTCAGTAAGCAGTTTTTACAGCCTGCTTTATAGCAAGAGTGAGCATTTTAGCTAGCCTGGTGGTACACGTCTATAATCGTTGCTTGGGAGGTAGGAGCAGGAGGGCCAGAAGTTAAAGGGTTATTCTTGCTCTATAACAAGAGCCAGAGCAGCCTGTGAGCTATGTGAGACTTTATCTCCTCTCAAGGGGATGCAAGGATCTCCCTGGGAAGGGGAAATAAAACAGATTTTACAGGTAGACTGGGGGCAGGCAGGTGGAGCTGGGAACAAGAGGGATCAGGTGAAGGGTGGGGAGAGAGAAAACACTCAAGACTTTATCTACAAACAAACTAACTAAATAAATAAATACATAGAGAAAAAGAGGCAATGACTTTCTATGCTCATTTGCATATATTTTTTAAAATTACATTTATCTATTATGTGAGTCCCCATATGTTCAAATGCTTCTGGAAGTCAGAGCACAGCTCACAGAAGTCAGATCTCTCCTTCTACCACATTGGTCCCAGAGACTGAACTCAGGCTTGGTGGCAAGCACCCCTATCCCTTGTGCTGTCTCCACAGCCCTGTTTCTTAAAGAGATGTGTTTCCGAAGACATCATGGCAATTTGCATGTTTGTAAACAAAAGCACATTTAAGAAAACATTAACAAAATTAATTGTTTGAAGTTGCTCTTGAAGCTGGTAAAATGACTCAGTGGTTAAGGGCACGTGTTGCTCTTTCAGGACACCCAGGATTGGTTCCAAGCACTCACATGGTGGCTCACAGCAATCTGTAATTCCAGTTCTAGAGTATCCGATGCCATCTTCTAGCCTTAGTGGGTACTGCATATAGTTGGTACACAGACAGAATATGTAGACAAAATATAAAATAAAAATAAATATTTCATTTTGCTTATTTATTTGTTGTTGTTGTTGTTGTTGTTGTTGTTGTTTTGATTTTTCAAGACAGTGGTGGTGCATGCCTTTAATCCCAGCACTTGGGAGGCAGAGGCAGGTGAATTTCTGAGTTCGAGGGCAGCCTGGTCTACAGAGTGAGTTCCAGGACAGCCAGGGCTACACAGAGAAACCCTGTCTCAAAAAACAAACAAACAAAGGACACTAAGGAACCACCTGTTTTAAGGTAAAGAAGGAAGCCAGATAAGTCTAAGTGACTCACTTTAGTAAGTCACTCACAGATAGTAAGGGACAAATCCAGAACTGTCAAATCAGGAACTCAAAGTACAAATTCTCTAATCAAGGTGCCTTTGTTGTTCTAGGGCAGTGTGCACCAGGCTTCCTGCTGCACTGAGCTGCTTGTCAAAGTTGTAACTCATTCATAAAAGAGCAAACAAAGGCTCCCTCTTTCCTCTGCAGAGACCGACTGTGAGCAGGTGTAGTGCTTCACACCTGTAACCCCAATACCCCAGAGCCTGAACTAGGAGGGGTTTGCTGAGTTACAGGACAATCCAAGCTACATAAGACAGCACTGTTGCAAAAAACAAACAAACAAACAAAAAAAGTGGTGGACAATATCGTTAATCCCAACACTCAAGAGGCAGAGGCAGGCAAATGAGCTACATTCCCAACCATTTATTTTGAAACAGGGTTTTACCCTGTAGCTCAGACTGATCTAGAAATCACTGTATTCTCAAAATCCTTACCAATCTTGACTCAGCTTCCCAAGTGCTGGATTACAGGTACTGGCTCTGATGTCATCTATAGGCTAGCTTTAGTCTAAGCTTTGTTATTTTTAGCTAAACTATGTGAAGGAGACTTTTGTTGTTGTTGTTGTTGTTGTTGTTGTTTTTCCAGACAGGGTTTCTCTGTATAGCCCTGGCTGTCCTGGAACTCACTCTGTAGACCAGGCTGGCCTCGAACTCAGAAATCCGCCTGCCTCTGCCTGATGGAGACATTTTAATTCTTTGTACACACAACATGACAGCCCTGTCCTGCAGTGACTAATCTGCATGTTCCAAGGACAGGTACAAGGACGACTCCATTTGCTACTGGCAGAAGAATTCTAGCAAGCAGCTATCTCTTTGTTTAGACACACCTCTTTTTTAAAGATTTTTTAAAATTTATTTATGGTTATTTATAGGTGTGTGTGTGTGTGTGTGTGTGTGTGTGTGTGTGTGTGCGTGTCTTCATGTGTGTGTGCATGTGTATGGAGGTGCCCAAGGAAGCCAGAAGATGTTGGGTCCTCCTGTCTTATCTCTGTGAAAAGACACCATGACCAAGGCAACTCTTAACAAAAGCAAGTACTTAGTTAGGCGCTGGTTCAGTTTGAGGTTTAGGCCATTATCATCACATCATCACAGTGGGGAGCATGACAACAGGCGTGGCAGCCGTGGTGCTGGAGAAGTGGGTGAGAGCTACATCCTGATCTGTAGGTTGAGAGAGAGAAACTGGGCCTGTCATGGGCCCCTGAAAACCCTCAGTGATATACTTCTTCCCAAAATGCTGTACCTCCTGATCATTTAAATTCTTTCAAACAGTGCCACTCGCTGGTAACTCAGCATTCAAATAGATGAGCCCTATGGGAGCCATTCTTACTCACCACCACAGAGCCCCAGGAGCTGGAGTTACTACTGGCTGTTGTTGTGAGCTGTCTACAAGGGTGCTGGAGCTCAATGCTGGACCTCTGGAAGAACAGCAAGTGCTCTTAAGCACTGAGCCATATTTCCATCCCCATAGAGGAGTTATCTGCTAACATTTGTAGGCAAAGAAAGTTTTGCTGCTAGCCAGGTATATGTCTATAATCCCATACTCTGGAGGGTGATACAGGACCATTACCACAAGACCAAGGGCAAACCGAGCTATAGAGCAAAACACAGGTAGACAAAAAGGTGGTTGTTGTACTACATGCCTATAGTTCTGGTGCTAAGGAGGTAGTGGTGGAGGATCAGGAGTTTAATATCATTTTTGACTACATAGTAAGGCCTGCCACAGCTACTAGTCTCAGTAAACAAACAAATAGATCAAATGAAATTCAGTCTTTCCTATTGGATAAACAGTTAAAGGAAAGGTTAAGAGAAGAAAGGCTGAGCTGGAGAAAAGGTACAGTGGTTAAGAGTACCAGAGGTTCTGAGTTCAATTCCCAGCAACCACATGGTGGCTCAAAACCATCTGTAATGGACTTACTCTATTTAGATAGCATATATATTTAAATTTTTTACATTTATGTGTGTTTTGCCTGCATTAGGTCTGTGTTCCTGGTTCAAAGGTCAGGAGAGGGCTTTGGAGTTACAGACAGTTGTGAGCCACTATGTGGGTTTTGGAAATTTATCCAGAGTCCTCTGAAGAGTAGCCTGCTCGGGGCTGGTGAGATGGCTCAGTGGGTAAGAGCACCCGACTGCTCTTCTGAAGGTCTGGAGTTCAAATCCCAGCAACCATATGGTGGCTCATAACCATCCGTAACAAGATCCGACGCCCTCTTCTGGAGTGTCTGAAGACAGCTACAGTGTACTTACATATAATAAATAAATAAATCTTAAAAAAAAAAAAAGAGTAAAAGAGTAGCCTGCTCTCGTAATTGCTACGCCATCTCTCCAACCCCTAGGAAGTACATATATTTAATAGTATATAGGGTATCATAATAGGATGAGATTATATTAAACATATTAAAAGCCAAATATAAATACATGTTTCTTCAAATTCCTAAACATCTTATGCACATTCCTAACTAGTGGACTAACCTAGGACTTGATGCCATTTTTTTTTTTTTTTTGAGACTTTGTAGCCCAAGATGGGCTAAAACTTACTGTGTAGCCCAGGCTGGTCTCAAACTTTGAACAATCTTGCTTTAGCCTCCGGAGTTCTGGGACTGAAGGCATGTACCACCACATTTGGGGAGCAGTGTTTTGTTTTTCTGGCCTTGTTGTCACATGTATAGAGCTATGTTTTAAAAAGCAAAATATTGGACTGGAGAGATGGCTCAGCGGTTAAGAGCACTGACTGTTCTTCCAAAGGTCCTGAGTTCAAATCCTAGCAACCACATGGTGGCTCACAACCATCCGTAACAACATCTAACACTCTTTTCTGGAGTGTCTGAAGACAGCTACAGTGTACTTACATATAATAAATAAATAAAATTAAAAAAAAAGCAAAATATTTTCATTTGTACCCCCTTTGAAACTTCCACCTTGGCATCTCTAACAAATGGTGGACTTTTTGCTTAACTACTTTTCTTTTTTTTTAATATTTATTTATTTATTATATGTAAGTACACTGTAGCTGTCTTCAGACACTCCAGAAGAAGGCATCAGATTTCCTTTTTTTTTTTTTAAAGATTTATTTATTTATTATATGTAAGTACACTGTAGCTGTCCTCAGACACTCCAGAAGAGGGCATCAGATCTTGTTACGGATGGTTGTGAGCCACCATGGGTTGCTGGGATTTGAACTCCGGACCTTCTGAAGAGCAGTCAGGTGCTCTTACCCACTGAGCCATCTCACCAGCCCCCTTAACTACTTTTCTTTCCCAATTAAATCAAATTCCTGGAGTGGAGAAAGAAATGCTCAAATTAAGTTTTATACCTATATATTTATATCTGACAGAATGCTCAATGTACATGGAGTATTCCAAAAATGTTTATAGAATGAACCAGAAATGGGCTTATATTGTTTTTGTGTTGTAATGACAATACACAGCCTGTAGGTAAATTGATACTATTGTCTCTGGTAAAATTCTCTCACCAAACTGATGAGGTTCACACTGATATTAAGATCACAAAGGAGGGGGCTGAAATGATGGCTCAGTGGTTAAGAGCACTGACTCTTCTTCTTCTTCTTCTTCTTCTTCTTCTTCTTCTTCTTCTTCTTCTTCTTCTTCTTCTTCTTCTTCTTTTTTTTAAGATTTATTTATTTANTATATATAAGTACACTGTAGCTGTCTTCAGACACTCCAGAAGAGGGCGTCAGATCTTGTTACGGATGGTTATGAGCCACCATGTGGTTGCTGGGATTTGAACTCNGGACCTTCGGAAGAGCAGTCGGGTGCTCTTACCCACTGAGCCGTCTCACCAGCCCCCCGACTGTTCTTCCTGAGGTCCTGAGTTCAATTCCTAGCAACCACATGGTGGCTCAGAATAATATGTAATGGGATCTGATGCCCTCTTCTGGTGTGTCTGAAGAGAATGATAGTGTACTCATATAATAAATAAATAAATAAATAAATAAATAAATAAATAAATAAATAAATCTTTAAAAAAAGATCACAAAGGGAGAAGGAGCTGGACTTCCATTGATAGTGACATAAGATGCCAGCCACCACAGGCTCCGAGAATTTATGATACAATGTGGGCCTGAATACCCAGAAGCACCTAGTCTGTAAGATTTGTAAAGTCGGTCTGAGCAGCCTGAGGAGCTTAAATAGAGTGGTGGATCCAAGAGCCACTGTAGATCTGGAAAAGCGATGGACTCTCCACAGCATCAAACCCAGCCTGCGGGAACTGTGGAGCTTGATGATGTCAAAATAGACTGTGATGCTGCCACAGCCACCAGAAGGGCAGTGTTAACAGCAACTAGTCACCAAGACCCCGCATCCCCTCCCCCATCCAACCCAAGTCTTCATTTCCCATAGTAGTGGTGCCCAGTGCAAATCATAGCCCCCACTCCTCTACCTTAGCCAAAATGTTAGATTGTAACCCTCCCCTCCTGAAAGTGGACATAGGTGAGGAAGGAATTCACGGTTTTCTGGCTCCCCACCTTTATCAAAGGGAGCAGTTTCCCCCCTCATCCTCAACTCCTTTGTTCCCCATCACCACCCAACATTCACTGTGGCCAGAAGCCATCAGATGAGGTTCACTTATCTCCCTCACTTATCTACAGACCACACTCGTTCACCTGCCACCAGCCTGGAAGAAGTGCCCAGGTCTTCAATCCTGCTGCTGCCATCAGCGCTTTGAGCTCAGGTCTCCTGGTGAACAGAGTAGACACAGGGCTGCTCAGACAGTGCTCAGGGTCCTTGGTGGTTACAGAAAAAGGCCATGCTGAGAGTCCTAAGTGCACACTGTTTGGAGTTGGTTCCTTTTCCCATAATTGCTTTACATTTACACATTAAAAAGGTTTAAACAGGGTTCTTAGGTCACTCTGGCCACCTATCAGGTCTGATGTGGAGTCTCAGTTGGAACATGAGGCCCTGACCTTCAGCGGCAGTTTTCAGTGTCTGATCCTCAGACCTTCTCCACAGGGACCCGAAGGAGCTCCGAGGAGCTCCGTGTCACCTTGTCACCACACTTGCAGATCCATGGGCCTGGCCTCCTGGCTTGTTCAGGACCACTAAATGTTGAAATGTGGACACATAATGGAATAAAGGCAATTGGCTCTGTTTGAAAAAAAAATTACAAATGACACCAAGGACCTTTACCCACGGCTGCTTCCTATCTGCACCCTTATTAGAAATACCAAGTAGATAGACCGTTAGACGTTTGACTGGAGGCCCCAGGGTTCAAGTCTTTATCTGGGCATGTTTGAAGCCAGCCTGGGCTGGCGGCATGAAAGAAACCCTATTTCAAAATAAATAACATAAACCTTTCAATGGTTCTGAGATTGAAGGTTCTACTTCCAGATTTCCCTTCTACTTCTGTACTTAAATTTTCATTTTTAACTTTTATCCAATAGCAAATAGCTTGCAGAGAAATGGGACATTCCTTGGATACCTCAGTTGGACAGTCCTTTCTTTCTTCCCCCTCTCCTTCCCTCTCCCTTCCTCTCCTCCCTCCCTCCTTTCTCCCTCCCTCTCCCTCTCTCTGTGTCTCTATGTCTTTGTCTCTCTCTCTCTCTTTCTCTCTCCCTCCCCCCTCTCCCTCCCTCCCTCCCTCTTTTTCTTTCTAAGACAAGGTTTCTCCTTATAACCCTGGCTCTCCTGAAATTTGCTCTGTAGACCAGGCTGGCCTCAAGCTCAGAGGTCCACCTGCCTCTGCCTCCTGAGTGCTAGGCGACTAAAGATACGTGCTGCTACCACCACCTGATACTTTTGGTGAACTGGTTTTAAAATTTCAGGTAGGGAGCCAGATCTTGATACTTGCTGTCACGTTAGCTATATAATTTCACTCTAGCCTAGGCTGGACTAGAATTTACTATGTAGCCTAGGATGGCTCAGAACTTGAGACATTTCTCCTTCCTTGGCCTTCTAAGTATATAGCTCTGTTCTTTCTTTCTTTCTTTCTTTCTTTCTTTCTTTCTTTCTTTCTTTCTTTCTTTCTTTCTTTCTTTCTTTTTTCTTTTTAACCTCTTCTTTCTCATTTTTTCCCTCCTGAAGCATCCCAGACCACTTTTTTTCCCCTCATAAAACAACTTTATTCATGACACATTATTTAAAAAAAAAAAAATCCCATCCCCTGGAAATGAGTTAAAAAACAAAACAAAACAAAACAAAAGAAAAACAGAGCCGGGCGTGGTGGTGCATGCCTTTAATCCCAGCACTTGGGAGGCAGAGGCAGGCAGATTTCTTTTTTTTTTTTTTTTTTAGATTTATTTATTAACTATATGTAAGTACACTGTAGCTGTCTTCAGACACTCCAGAAGAGGGAGTCAGATCTTGTTACGGATGGCGGTGAGCCACCATGTGGTTGCTGGGATTTGAACTCTGGACCCTTGGAAGAGCAGTCGGGTGCTCTTACCCACTGAGCCATCTCACCAGCCCAGCAGGCAGATTTCTGAGTTCAAGGCCAGCCTGGTCTACAAAGTGAGCTCCAGGACAGCCAGGGCTACACAGAGAAACCCTGTTTCGAAAAACCAAAAATAAACAAACAAACAAAAGCCACCCCCACCACCCTGTTCACACTTCCTCCCATTCCCTCCAAATAAAAGGGGGGGAAAAGGGTAAAGAAAAAATAAAACAAAACAAAAACACCTGAAAAACAAAACACCCCCAAACTCCCCAAAACAAAGTAGTGCATTTCCCCAAGGGTAAGGGGAATTTACACTGGAGCCACTGAGAACGAGTTCCGGCTACAGAAACCTGCAAAAAAAGACACTCAAAACAGAAAAAGAAACACAAAAGGAAACAAAATAGATCACCAGGCAAACTGGAGGGGCAGGGAACAGGAGGAAAGAAGGGCAGGCACACAGGTACTCTTCATTCAGGTCACTGTGATTGCTCAGTCTGCAGACTTTCTTTACCCCTGGATCTGTTCCTTAGCACTGCTGTCTGATTCCCACATTTGAGGACTTGCAGAAGTTATTCTGGACTTCTGTTTGACCCAAGTTTTCATTTTATTTTTTATTTATTTATTTATTTTTTGCAGTGCTGGAAACAAAGCTAGGGCTTTATCTATGCCAGGTAAGCCCTCCGTCACAGAGCCACATCTCCAACCCTTACCTTCTTAAGAAAGGGCATTACTTTGTAGCCTAAGCTGGCCTTGAACTTGTGACTCTCCTGCTTTGTCTTCTGAGTGTTGGGATTACAAGTGAACACTGCCACTCTTGGATAACAAACACTTTCTTAAAGAAGAAGGCGGCAACATTTTCCATCCTGCATGCCATATGGTCTGCGTCTCAACTGCTTAACCAAAGCCACCAAACCAGTCTTGTCTGTTTTGATAATAAAAATACTCAAAAACTGTTGGCCTTCCTAAGATAGGAATGACTAGAATTTCAGTTTTACAAGAAGGAAGCTGAAGCACATATGTTCAGGGGCAGACAATACCACCGGATGATCGATACATCCAAGGCCTGAGTCCACATGGTCTGGCGTGAGAGCTCTGGACTCTGAATCACTGTCATGCTGGCCTGACACAGACGGGGGGGGGGGGGGG
>NC_034602.1:10629871-10634038 GCF_900095145.1 Mus pahari
AGCAGAGCAGGGTGAAGGCGTACATTTTTGGCTATTTTATTGGGTTCTTATTCCTGCCACCCTTCCAACCCTTATTCCACCCCAGTTCCTTACAACCCCTAACACTAGGTTGGAAAGAAAGGTTAGAAGGCAAAGGGGGTATAGACCTCCTTAGACTACTTCCTGCTGATTAGGAGCGTTGGGTTCCTAGGGCAAGTTTAACCTTCCTCGGCAGAATATCCAACAACCCAGCAAATGCAACAGCAAGCCAGCAAGAACTAGCTTCTGAGCCGGGTGTGGTGGCGCACGCCTTTAATCCCAGCGCTCGGGAGGCAGAGGCAGGCAGATTTCTGAGTTCGAGGCCAACCTGGTCTACAGAGTGAGTTCCAGGACAGCCAGGGCTACACAGAGAAACCCTGTCTCAAAAAACAACAACAACAAAAAGAACTAGTTTCTGGAGCAGCAGCAGGGATGCAGCCGCTGCCACAGACCCTCACAGGGGCTTGCATTTATACCCTCTCCTGAGTCCCCAGAATTAAATATCTGCAACTGGCAAAAATCACCCCACCCCCAACCCCCAGAGCACAAAACAATCATAGTTAGCAGTTGTAGACAAAATCTGAAGCAGCCCCATATCCCACACCTGGGATTAAAACAAAAACATAATCACATAACATATCTGGGTTTTTAAAGAAGCCAAAATTCTCAGTACAGCTGGGAGAGTATTGTAGCTGGACCTTGGAAAAGGAAGACTTCACTGGAAGATAAGAAGGCATGAGAAACAGATGCTACAGCACAGCATCGTGCTTTCCTAGAGAATGCATGCTCTCTCCAGAATCTCCCCTGGCCTGCGCATAGCATCAGTCAGTGAGGCTGAAGATGTGGGGAGCCTTTCCTTACATGCACTTGTATGGATCTTAACTTGGTGGCAGATGGACCACTGAAGTGTTTTTGAGCATGAGAGAGAATGACCATATTTGCATTTTAGGTCAATTTTTAAAATTACATTTTATTTATTTATTTTTTTCTACATTTTATTTTAAAACAAGATATCCCATGCACATTGTACAATTGTTGAAAGCTGAAAGATCCCCCTCCTGCCAGCTTTTTATTTTTATTTTTTAAAATTTTATTTGAGACAAAGTCTCACTATGTAGCTCTGACTTGTCCTGGAACTCACTCTGTAGACCAGGAAGGCCTTAAGCTCACAGAGATCCCCCTGCCTCTGCTTCCTGACTGCTGGAATTAAAGGTATGGTACCACTATGCCTGGCCCTCGTGTTGACTTTCACTCATCATTCCCTGTCCCTGGAACGCTTGCTGTTTTCAGTTAGAAAGGTAAATTTTGCCAAGTGTTAGAGCACAAGCCTATAATCCCAGCGTTTGGGAGATTGAGGCAGGAGCATCAGAAATTGAAGGTCATCAATCAGCTTATGGGAGAAAGCATTTATTTAGCTCACAGTTCCAAATTACAGTCTGTTATTATCAGGACATCATAGGGTCCTGAAGCAGCTAGTCACACCGTCTCTGCAATCAGAGGAAGGAAACAAAGAACGTATGCATGCTAATGCTCAGCTTGCTTTCTTCACTCTTATGTAGTTCAGGATCTACTTCCTAAAGAATGGTGCCACCCACAGTGGACAATTTTCCCACCTCAGTTACTGTAATCAAGATAATCCCTAACAGACATGCCCAGAGGCATACTACACAGGGCATATGTTCCATTCTTTGTAGCTTATTTTTGGACCCAAGATGAAGAGATGGGATTGTAGGAATTATGGCCTTTCTAAACTGAGTTGACTTTTCCCAACAGATCATGGGTAACCAACTTCCCAACAGCATCCATGCAGGAATTTTGGAACATGCAGACTTACATATACTTCATACTCTATTCCAAAGATAAGCATGATTTCTTATAAGCAACACAAGCTACCAGGAATAAGAAGGAAGCTCCATATGGTAGCCTATACTTGTAATCAAAGCACTCTGGAGGCTGAGACAGGAGGATTACACAAGTTTGAGACAACCTTGGGCTATATATCAAGTACCAAGCTACTTAGAACTATATAATAAGGCTCCATTTTAGCTGGGGTTGTTGGTATATGCCGGAATACTAATATACGGGAGGCAGAGGTAGAAAGATTGTTGCAAGTCTGAGGTCAGCTTGATTTACATAACAAATTCCAGGCAAGCCAGGGCTACAAAGGGGACCCAATTTTTTTTTTAATTTGTCTCCAAATTTTAAATAAATATTTAAAATAAAGAAACAAAAAAGGAAAGAGGTGACATATTTCTTTCCTTGTATGTGTATTTTAATTTTATGTTCTGCTTGCCCGTATGTCTGCATACTATGTGTGAGCAGAGCCATAGGAGTCCAGAAGAAGGCATTGGATCCCCTAAGACAGGAGTTAAAGAGGTGCTGAGAATCAACCCTAGGGCCTCTGCAAGAGCAACAAATGCTCTTAACTGCTAAACCATCTCTCCAACCCCAAGATATACCTCTTCATGTTCTTATCCAATTAAGAAAAGACAGGTCTTTTGTTATTATTAGTTAATTAATTAATTATTTTGGTTTTTCGAGACAGGGTTTCTCTGTGTAGCCCTCGCTGTCCTGGAACTCACTTTGTAGACCAGGCTGGCCTCGAACTCAGAAATCTGCCTGCCTCTGCCTCCTGAATCCTAAGATTAAAGGCGTGCACCACCATGCCCGGCTAAGATTTATTTATTTATTTATTTATTTATTATTTAATATATGTGAGTACACTGTTGCTGTCTTCAGACACACCAGAAGAGGGCATCATATCTTATTACAGATGGTTGTGAGCCACCATGTGGTTGCTAGGAATTGAACTCAGGACCTCTCGAAGAGCAGTCAGTGCTCTTAACCACTGAGCCATCTCTCCAGCCCCCTGAGACGTCTTACAAATTTCAGGTTAGACTCAAACTGGCTATGTGTCTGAGAGTGACCTCAGCCTTCGGTTCGACTCCCTTCCCTCCCCTCATCCTGGGGGAGGAGGCTGGGATTACAGGTCTGTACCACCAGTTCAGTTTTATAGGGTACTTACGTTTGAATGTTCAGCTCTCTATCATGTTAGGAAAGCACTCTGCTGACCTAGCTAATCCCTAGGTCCTTCCTCATGCTCTTAATGGTTGCTTCTTGCCTCCTAATGTTTCTGGAAGGGACTTGACTGACTTCTTGGGCAAAAGCTCTTGTCAGTTTCTACCATAGTGGGAGCAGGAAGTGGTGTGTTGTTCCTTAAGTAAAACATAACAAATCAGAGTAAGAGAGGAACACACGAGACTGCGCCAACCGCTGTGGTTCTTGTGTTCTCTAGACATTCCAGCGCAAGCCATCATGGCACCAATGTCTGCAGTGCAGCCATCTCACAGGAGAGCCTGCAGCCTGCCTTTGCATCCATACTTACTCTCTAGTCCACACCACATCAGCTTCGCATTCCTTCATTTCCTGCTTAAGGCTAATTCTGGTATCGCCAGGAAAATCCCATTCCGGGATTTCAATGTTTCAAGCCATCCCCCTCTAACTCCCTCTGTGACAGGGTCTCCTCTCTCCTCTGTATTTAAGGCTGTCCTCAAACTCACTATGTAGCCCAGACTGGCCTTGAACACAGTCCTCCTGTCTTGCTCTCTCAAGTGCTCAGATTATAGGCATGTGCCACTTCCCCACCCCCACCCCATTTCATTTCTTCTATCTTCAACTTTTTCCTTTATCACACACCGTTTACTGCTGGCCATCTAAATCTGTTTCATTCTAAAAAGCAATTCCGTACTTACCTATGTATTTCCCTCTAAATTCTGCATATGGGGCTGTCCATGGGAAACTAAAGAGGAGAAAGGACTCCTATAGAATAGTGGTTTCTGAGCAATAAAGCTAACTAAGAAAGGGGATGTGGAGGGTTTGGCAATGACTCTGGGTAAAGAGCTTGCTCTGCATGCATGAAGACTTGAGTTCGAATCTCTGATGCCTACATAAAAGCTGGGCCAAGCAGCATGTGTTGTCATCCTAGCACTATTGGATCAGAGGCAGGCAGGTCCCCGAAGCTTACTGACCAGCCAACCCACCCAAATCAGTGAGCCCCAGATTCAGCAAGAGACCCTGCCTTAAAAACTCAGGCAGAGCCGGGTGTGGTGGCACACGCCTTTAATCCCAGCACTCGGGAGGCAGAGGCAG
>NC_034602.1:10634983-10636347 GCF_900095145.1 Mus pahari
GTAAGGAGATCTGACGCCCTCTTCTGGAGTGTCTGAAGACAGCTACAGTGTACTTACATATAATAAATAAATCTTAAACACACACACACACACACACACACACACACACACACACACACACACGAGAGGTTAGGCTTGGTTGGGAGCAGTTCTAGACCAGCCAGGGCTATTGAGTGAGACCATGTCTCAAACAAAGCAGACAAACAAACCCCACAAAGCTCAGAACAAGTCTCTTCCCTTTACTTCCTCGTCACCCCACTTGGTCCTCCTGAGCCCCAGGGAGAAGATGGGAGTCTGTGGATTGGTGATGGGAGTTGATGGCAGATCAAGACATACATACACACACACACACACACACACACACTCTGCCTGAAATATCCCTCTACTCCCTAGAGATGTAGAAGGTCCGCTGCTTAAGAAGGTCCCGGACTCCCCTTCCCTTTCCTCTGGTGCAACACCGCTAGTGAAAGTGCACTTCTCACATCTACTTCCCCTGAGTTAAAAGTCTTCTCATTCAGTGTGGAGTTGTGCTCCTGACACTCGAAACAAAGCAGATGGTTCTCCCTCCCCATAAGCAGGCAGCCATCTGGTGAGGGGGCATTTGGCTCAGGCTTGGGGAAGGAAGCAAGCCACCCAAGAATTCTACCTTATGCTCGAAATGCCATCATCCGTGATCATAACTAATGTTTATTGAGCACTTACTATGTGCCAGGCCCTGTTCTAAGTGCATCACATGTATCACAGTAATTCACTCACCATGACACATAAGACTATTAATAGCAAAACCATTAGGGATGGGAGAAACTAGGCACAGGAAGGTTAATTACTGGCTTGGGATGTAGATCAGTGGTAGAGCATGTGCCTATCTCACAGGAGACTTTGAGTTCAAGTCATAGCACAAGGAGAGAGGTGCACACAGAGAAACAGAAACAGAAAGAAACACACACACACACACACACACACACGAGAGAGAGAGAGAGAGAGAGAGAGAGAGAGAGAGAGAGAGAATCTGAATGATTGCATGATTGCTTAGTCTAAAGCAGCCAGTGCTACACAGTAAGACCTTGCTTCAGGACATCAAACCAAAGGAAACAGGTTAAATCACTTTCTCTCTGTATTAAGTAGGGGTGAAAGCAGGGTCTGAACTCAGGCAGCCTTGCTCTGAGGCTCAGAACAAGACTCACAACATAAGTTCCTGGTATTTAGACAAAGCCCTGAGGATCTCTCTGGGTCTCTGTCTCTGCTTTGCCTCTTTTTCACTCTGTGTTTGTTCATACACAGCCACCTCTGCTATCTACATTGAGCAACTGATAGGAAAATCGATTTGGGTCATTCACAGTTGTCTTTTTTTTTTTTTTTTTTAA
>NC_034602.1:10636822-10642738 GCF_900095145.1 Mus pahari
TTTTTTTGGAGACAGGGTTTCTCTGTATAGCTCTGGCTGTCCTGGAACTCACTTTGTAGACCAGGCTAGCCTGGAACTCAGAAATCCGCCTGCCTCTGCCTCCCGAGTGCTAGGATTAAAGGCGTGCGCCACCATGCCCGGCAGGGCCACACCTTCTAATAGTGCCACTTCCTGGGCAGAGCATGTACAAACCATCACAACAGAGCTGTGTAAATGAGACCCTTAGATGACTTCCTGCGCACTTGACAGCAGGGCATCCAGACTCGGGAAGTCTGACACTGAGGAAGAAGCATTTCCCACATGGACTTACCATTCACTGGGCATGAATTAGAGCCTGACTTGTGCTATCTTATATTATTTTATTTGCTTTTCATAGACATAAACCATCTCATAAATAAAAATGCCCATTTTACAGATGAATATGAAAGGAATACCTAAGGCAGCCATGATGGGATGTAGAACCCCAGTACTTGGGAGTAGGAGGCAGGGTCACCCCCGCGATTAGGATCAGAGCCTGGACCCTTAAAGTCCGCATGCTAGGCTTGATCACTGGGCATCAACAGGTTGAGATAAATAATAATGAGAAGCAGAAAAAGGGCACGGTCACATTGGAAATAGGAACAGGAGGGCGGGTCCTATTCCCTGCCAAAGTCTATCTTTGGGATCCAGACATGAGATTTCAGTTTAAATAGAGTGCAAGGGGTCTGCAGAACTAAGCGATTCTGATAAGGTGTAGCTATGCCCACAATTGACCCTTCATGGTCTCAGGTTCAAGACAGCCTGACAAGTTATCAGAACTGTGTAGACCCCCTCCCCCAACGGTGTTCACCAGGATTCATCCTTTCCTTCTCCCGGAAGGAGATCCAGGGCAGGTAACAGCAGGGTGATTGGGAAGGGCAACCTGGTCTACAGAGCACAGTGGAAGCCAGCCTGAGTCACACGAAACACTGTTTCAGGAATATCAACAAAACAAATCCACAAATGATTACGCATAACCAAAATGGAGGAGTGTAAAGAGGTATGAAGTTGGGCTAGGGCCATAGCTGAGTCCAGAGAATGCTTGCCTGGTGTACACAAAGCCCTGGGTTGAATTCCCAGCAATTTGTAAACTAAGAATGGTGAAACAGGCCCACAGCTGGGCATAAGAACCGGGCATTCAAGACCATTCAGATATATCGTGAGTGTGAGGTCAGCATGGGCTAAATGACATCCTATCTCAAAACAACAACAATAAGAATTAAGACTTAACCAAATTATTCATGTTTTTCATTCTTAGGAAAAATACTTTATCTTTCTTAAATTAAGTCTTCTAATTTTCACTTTTATAAATCTGAATACAGGGTTGTCCAAGAGACCCCAAAGCATTACAGTCTATTGCTACTGCTCTTGGTTTCCCCCCCTCCCTCAAGATAGAAGGTAAGCCCCTATGCCAAGGACATCATGCACTTCAGCCACAGGGAACAGAGGCCCCTGATTAGGAACTGACCTTAATGTCCCCTCCCTGAGGACTGGCTTTTGTGGTATTAGAAGGTGCCATGTAAGATTCCAAAAGAGGGAAGGAACCTATATAGTTCTACCCAGCGATGACACCTATGAAACACAGTAGTTACCCGAGATACAGTATGTGGCATGATATCCCTAAGGGTATAACAGTGGCAGGTATACCTTGGTGGAAACCAACAGCTCTCTAACTGGACTAATTGAAGACCTGCTCAACAAGAGGAAAATCAAGGCTAGTACTGGAAACCTAGCCAACTACCCAGGACTAGTGAAGTCATGAATTTTGTAGGAGAACTTACAACTGCCACTTTACTAAACCAGCACAAACTACATTCTAAATATTTGTTCTTCTACTGAGAGATAGGTGTCATCCTCACCCCTCATTAAGAAAACTTCTCTCTGCAACAGCTGGAGACCATTTCAGAAAAACAACCATCAATCAGAACACAGAGTTGTGGAACTGAGTCCCAACCAATACATCTACAAACAAGTCTCAGGGGACATTGCAGGAGCCAGAGGATCAGGGACTTCACTTAGGACTGTGTCTCCTAGTCATGTTAGCAAATGCACCCACAAGCCTCAGCAACACAACTGCCTAAACAAGAGCTGAGCAAGGACAGACAGGCCAAAGTGGATGGTGGGAAGACCACACGGCCTCACCCCTACACAAAGAGCTGCAGGCAACTAAGGGATGCTGAGCACAGGAGAGACAGTCTTCCCCAGGGAAGAGCACATCCATCGATTATCTAATACCAGCTGGTCAGCCCTGAAAACGAGCAGACATGTAACATTATACAGACTGAGGAGTTTATATTTAGGAATATATATGTATCTACATATATATATGCATGTAACAACAAAGAGGCCATGGATTTGAAAGAGAGCAAGGAGAGATTTAAGAAAAGGGGGAAATGATGTATTTATAGCATAATCTCAAGAATAAAAGAAATAGTTAAAAATATTTTAATAACTGGAGAGATGGCTCAGTGGGTAAAAGTGTGGGTATTCTTGCAGAGGCCCCAGGTTCAGGTTCCTAGGGCTCATATAGTGACTCAGAACCACCTGTACCTCCAGTTCTAGAGGATCTGATGCCCTTTTCTAGCCTCCACAGGCACTGCACACATGTGGTACACATACAAAGGATCAGGTAAAACTGTCATACACATAAAAGTAATAATTAAAAATCATTTGAGGGGCTGGAGAGATGGCTCAGTGGTTAAGAGCACTGACTGCTCTTCTAAAGGCCCTGAGTTCAAATCCCAGCACCCACATGGTGGCTCACAACCATCCATAATGAGATCTGATGCCCTCTTCTGGTGTGTCTGAAGACAGCTACAGTGTACTTAGATATAATAGTAAATAAATCTTCAAAAAAAAAAATCATTTGAGTAGCCGGGCGTGGTGGCACAAGCCTTTAATCCCAGCACTCAGGAGGCAGAGGCAGGCGGATTTCTGAGTTCAAGGCCAGCCTGGTCTACAAAGTGAGTTCCAGGACAGCCAGGGCTATACATAGAAACCCTGTCTCAAAAAAACCAAAAAAAAAAAAAAATCATTTGAGTAACTATGTAACAAGAATCACTTCTCCCAATGAGTACTCAGAAATGTAACTCACAGCGACAGTAACTAACCATTTTCTATTCTTCAATTTTCATTAAACCTCACTACGATAAGGTATTTTCAAGATAACCTAAGTTCACTGTAAAAGGAAAATATCAGTCTTGTGGGGCAAGTGGAACCGTGTCACCAGACAAAAACTGGGAAGGTTGAGTGGGTTCAGAAACCTTGGTAAGTTCTCATATCTGAGATCGGTTGGTATTTCATCTACTCAAACCCGGTTCCTGTCCTGGAACACGTGATGAAAGCACCCCACATATAAAGATCATGACCACTAGTCACATAGCACAGAACACGGAACACAGAGTTCTACATGCTAGTTAGGTATCTAGATAGGTTGCCCTGAGGGTTTAGCCAATAAGCTTCCCTTCCCAGCATTCCTTCCTGCAAAAGGTATTTAATCTCTGGTCCACTCTGAGTATCGTATATACCCATTTTCCATGATGACTAATGAAAAGCAAAGACTGTCTTTCTCATCAAGAACCACCATGGGGGGGGGACTTTCACCATACAGAGCTGACTAAGTCTCCCCAGCCCAGGGCTCATTGCTGGTCAGTGTGGCCTCCTTGTTCCCAACTCCACAACTGAATGCCCAGGAATTTGGGAACCCCTGCCTCCTTGTCCTTAGCCTGCCTTATCTCTCACCCAGGCTGGAGTTCCCATCTTATGTTATGTTTGTAGCTTAAGGCCTCTGCATTTAGTCTGTCCTAGTGGAGTTCACACACCTCAGCAGTGAGGCGAAACACTGACCCACAAATCTAAGGATACAAGAAAAAAATTCCACAATAAACAGTGAATTATTTACAGTGAAGCTGTTGGGACATATCTGGGCCCAACCTTCTGTAGGCAAACCAGTGACCTGGAAGTAGCTAGCATTAGCGGAAAAGCATCACTCTTGAAACAGTGCAGGTTTCATTGATAGTTTTGAAGTCATTCACATTAACCAGCAAAACTAGATCTCATGTAACTACCTGGCCTTGAACCCTCCTTTACCTGTCAACTGAGATCACAGGTGTACGGTATGACATCCAGATGAACCATACTAGTGAAGCAACAGCAGGCAGCTTTCAGAATTCCAGCATGCTTATCAGAGCTTCTCTGGCTTCATCAACTGCTCTTCCTGGAATAGGCTGTTCATGTGAAGGGTCCATTTCTTGCTGTTCTGAAATGCAAGTGGTCTGGCTGCAAGCAGACTGGAGCTTTGAGTTGTTAACCACCTACCTGGCCAGAAACCATACAACTGATTCTCTCTAGTGGAGCCTCCAGAAACAGCACCTTCAACCAGCTACTTCCTCTTCATCCCACTGATAGACCAGCTTCCATGCCATGTCTCTTCAGAGGTTTGCACATATTGTTTTATAGAGCCGTCTTCAGGACTCCTCAGAGTAAGAATTAGTCTCTACCTCTGTTGTGTAGAGGTTTTCTCCAAAACTAAAACCTTCCATCTTGGAGGCAAGCTCCTTAAGACACAGGATATTAAAAGGGGGGAGGTAAAAGAACAGGATAGTCTAAGGCATGTGAAACATTCCATTCTGTTGGGTGTCTCAGGAAGTAAACAACCCACTGGCTTCAGGAAGTCCCTGAAACTTGGCACCACCACACAAGGGGACCTCCCCCCTTGGTCACTAATTGGGAAAATGCCTTACAGCTGGATCTCATGGAGGCATTTCCCCAACTGAAGCTCCTTTCTCTGTGATAACTCCAACCTGTGTCAAGTTGACACAAAACCAGCCAGTACAGAAGTCCCTGAAACTCCCTGGAAGAAGCAGAGACTAGTCAAGCTGCCTGAGAAGGATATTTTCCAAACCATTGAGCTGCCTGAAAGTTGTGTAAATGTGCCTCAGCTTTCCAGCTTTTGTTAGCGTCACCCATGCTGGGTTGGGCTTTGAGTCATTTCTGATCCTGTAAGTAACCCTTCATCCATATTCCTGTAAGTAATCCCAATAAAACTCATTGGTTCACTAACTTGGACTTTGGTGGTGTCTGTACTTTGGTCTGTTGTGACTCCCTGTTTTGAGTAAGTGGAAGTTAGTTCTCGTCACCAGGAATAGTATTCATCACATGACAGTGTTTTACATATGGAGAAAGTGTGACTCCCAGAGCCAAGTGTGGTCTTTGTAAGGGACTTGGAAAACTTGTGGGTGCCTAGGGTGCTTAGTCAGGGTTTCTATTCCTGCACAACACCATGACCAAGAAGCAAGTTGGGGAGGAAAGGGTTTATTCAGCTTACACTTCCATACTGCTGTTCATCACCAAGGAAGTCAGGACTGGAACTCAAGCAGGTCAGAAAGCAAGAGCTGATGCAGAGGCCATGGAGGGATATATATATATATACTGGAGAGATGGCCCAGTGGTTAAGAACACTGACTGCTCTTCCAGAGGTCCTGAGTTCAATTCCATACAACCACATGGTGGCTCACAACCATCTGTAATGGGATCTGATGCCCTCTTCTGGTGTGTCTGAAGATGGTTACAGTGTACTCATATACAGAAAATAAATAATCCAAAGCCTATGATATGACCAGGCATGTGTGTAATTACACATGTGTAATCCCAGTGCCCAGGAGGCCAAGGCAGAAGAAGCCCCAGCTTCAAACAGGTCAGGAGGCAGGAGCTGATGCAGAGGCCATGGAGGGAAGCAGGAGCTGATGCAGAGGCCATGGAGGGAAGCAGGAGCTGATGCAGAGGCCATGGAGGGATGTTCCTTACTGGCTTGCTTCCCCTGGCTTGCTCAGTCCACTCTCTTATAGAACCCAAGACTACCAGCCCAGAGATGGCACCACCCACAAGGGGCCCTCCCCC
>NC_034602.1:10642743-10655710 GCF_900095145.1 Mus pahari
GTGATAACTCCAGCCTGTGTCAAGTTGACACAAAAGCAGCCAGTACCCCATGGCTCAGCCCCCAAACTGGGAGCTACAGTTCTGATCTGATCAGTGTTAGGGTATATGTACAATAAACTATTCTCACTTAACTGAGGTTGTTGTTCACATGGTTTGTGTGGCAATTCCTGAACCCTAGCATTGACAACTGTTCTTCCTCTGTGCAAGTGAGGCAGTCTGCTGCTTAAAGGGCAGAGTCCATGCATAAGTTCCCAGTTAGTGTGTGAATGTGGGTGCTCCTCACTGAACCACTGATCACTTCAGCATTAGTGTATTAGTTACTTCTCTACTGCTGTGATAAAAACACCAGGACCGGGCTGGAGAGATGGCTCAGCGGCTAAGAGCACCAACTGCTCTTCCGAAGGTCCTGAGTTCAAATCCCAGCAACCACATGGTGGTTTACAACAATCCATAAAAAGGTCTGATGCCCTTTTCTGGTGTGTTTGAAGACAGCTAGAGTGTACGTACATATAATAATAAATAAATGAAAATAAAACAAAAACCCAGTAAACCTTAGTTCCCTCCTAAGGATTGGCATAATTCTTAATGAGTTTTTCTTCTGTAAAACTTGAAGTTTCTGTGAATAGCAGGGTGGGGGTGAGGGAGTGAATGCAAAACAGGCCTTATTGGATGATGGGTTTGGACGGAAGCAATCTTGAAAATGTATTGATCACAGAAGCAGTCCTGGAATGTATTGATCCACGAATAGAGTGGGGGATCTAGAAACAGAGAGCTTTGGTCATCAGATTTGCAGAAATGATGTGGCAGGGGTGTGTGTGTGTGTGTGTGTGTGTGTGTGTGCTGATGTCCATCCGAGCAAGAATGAGACTAAATCCCTAATTTACCCCTGTATAAAGACAGATTCAAATCCATCAAAGGCGTGGGGGCGTGGGGGAGGAGCATCTCCTGATGGAAGCAGAGACAATCCTCTGTCCTGCATTCTGACACCTGGAGAAACAACAGCAACAGCTGCTAATGGATCTGAGGGAAAGAAAAGGCTCCTCACATCAAAGGGAGCAAGAACAGAGAGAGGAGTCACCCCACAGAACTTCTGTGTCAGCCATTCATCCAGTGGGGGATTAGTAGCCAGAATATGCAATGAATGAAAAAAAAATAAGCATCCCAAGAACAATTAGCCCAATCAATCACTACATGAAAAAAAAAAATGATTAAAAAAAAAAAAAAAAAGCTGGGCGATGGTGGCACACACCTTTAATCCCAGCACTTGGGAGGCAGAGGCAGGCNGACTTCTGAGTTCGAGGCCAGCCTGGTCTACAGAGTGAGCTCCAGGACAGCCAGGGCTACACAGAGAAACCCTGTCTCGAAAAACCAAACCAAACAAACAAAAAAACCAAAAACAAACAAACAAACAAAAAACTACCAGGACCAAGAAGACATACAAAATAAAAGCCTATTTGGGCTTATGATTCCAGAGGCTTAGAGTCCATGATGGTGGAGCAAAGGTGTGGCAGCAGGAACAGGAAGCTGAGGGCTCTTGAACTTCTTGTCTTGAACTTCAAGCACAGAGTTTGGAGAGTGACTAGAAATGTCTCCAATCTTTAATCTTGCAAAGCCTACCTACCTCTAGCGACACGCCTCCTCAAACGAGACCACACCTCCTAAGCCTCCCCAAACAAAGCCACCAACTGGGGACCAAACATTCAAATGCTGGAGACTATGGGGGGGGGGGCATTTCATTGACACCAGCACCATTAGTGTTGCTGGCATGGGACCCAGGGTGCTTCACGCTTTGTGCCAATCACCTCCTGAGAAGACCCTCTTCTCTCCCAGTCAGTTTACTCCAGGTACCCTGGCTAGACTCGGATCTTCAGTGAGCTTAGATTCTCCACCAGACAGACTCTCCTCTGTCCTCTGCTGCTCAGTTCTGGAGGGTGAAAAGGACAAGGTCATTGAGAGCTTGGTTGCTCGCTTACTGCCTGAAGCACAGAGATCCCGGAAGTGGGAAGTACTCACGATTAAGGCTAAGAATGAGGGTTAACACCCCCCCTCCAACCCTGGCACTTTGGGGGTAAATAAGTCTCTTATGCATAAGAAAATAAAAGGCTGCTGCATGTGTATGGCCACCCCAGGCTGCAGCAGACAGCAACAGTGCCTAGACTCCTCTGCTCCTCAGATCTACCTCCCAGCAAGGACGAAAGGCTGCCAGTATGTCCTCCATGTACTGTGGCAGAACCGGGGACGCATGCCTTATATTTTAATAGCTTCTTGATTGGGTGACTGGAGCTCTCTACTTTCCTGTCTGCTGGCTAAGTGATTTGGTTGTCTAAGCAGTGCCCAAATGCTATAGACAGACTTCCAGAAGCCATGGCTGCATTTGTTGGGAGAGAGCTTGAGTAACTTGATTGCCTTTTAGTTGTTGGGAACATTGATTTTTCTTCTTAATGGCACTCATGGCTTAAAAATACCCCAAATAACCTAGGATGATGGGGCACAGACTACATTGTTACCTCTTTAGGTAACTTTTGACATATTCTGCTGTACACAGGTCCTCAGGATTAGTATGTAGGCTAATGTATTGGAGGCTTCTAGATTTTCAGTGTGGCCTGAGGACACTGTATGCTTATAGTCAGTCTCATGGGAGGATGACGTTAGGATTCTCATGTTTCCACACGGTTCTGAGAGAGATTCAGTATGATGTATGTAGCTGAAGATGTCAGCTCGGTGCAATTGTGTCCTGATGGCCTTTTCTTTCTCCTAAGTGACCATGTTTTCAAAGCCAGCTTACTTGGGAAGGAGAGGGGACACTTTCCAGGGAACTATTCATTCCTGTGGCTTGAGTCCTGCTTTTCTAGACTTTAGTGCTACAGAGAGTGTAAGGATAGTCTAGATTGGTGCTCACCTTGTAGGTTGTGACCCTTGCAGGGGTTGCCCAAGACCAGCCACCCAGATATTTACATTATGTAATATTTACATATTACAGTAGCAGATTGCAGTTATGACGTAGCAATGAAAATAATGTGATGGTTGGGAGTCACCACAATGTGAGGAAGTATGTTCAAGGGTCGCAGCATTAGGAAGGGGTTGAGAGCCACTGCTCTAGGTCGAGAGCACCTTCATAAGTGAACTAAGCACTGTGCACAGCAGCACACATCTGTAACCCAGTACTCAGAGATGAGGCCAGAGAAGTGCTATCGGTCTGAGGCCAGTCTGGGTTGTACAGTGAGACCTTACCTTAAAAAAAGATAGGAGAGAGAATGTGCACCTGTCTGTGTGCATGTGTGCGTGTGCATGTGTGTGGGTGTGCATGTGTATGTATGTGGGTATTCATGTGTCTCTGTGTGTATGTGTGTCTGTGCGATAGAGACAGAGACAGAGAGAGAGAGAGAGAGAGAGAGAGAGAGAGAGAGAGAGAGAGAGAGAGAGAAGCAAGAGAAGGCAATCCAGAGCTGGACAGTAAAGTATTAAAAAATATTTAATATTCTATTCAGGAGTCATTAAACTGAATTCAAACCAGAACACAGTATGGACAAATGGGGATTTTTAGCCAAGAAACAAATGGGGCAGGAATCAGGAAGTACTAAGAGAGAGACCAGAGAGGAGATTCCGGCTGCTTGACCCACAAAATTGTTTTTATCTTTTAGATTGTCTGACAATGTAGCCGAGTTGGCCTTGAACTTCTGGTAAACCTCCTGCCTCAGCCTTCCAAATGTGGGATCCCAGCACAGTCACATGGAGGAGTCGGGAGACAGCAGGAGTTGAAGCCTAACTGTTCTTTTCTGAGCCCTCTAAGATAAAAAGAACTTAAAACAGACGGAGAAGGAAATCCGGAGACAGAAAACAGCAAGGTGGCATGCAGGAGATCACCAAAGCCACGGGGGTGGGGGGGAGCAGGGGGCGGGGGAGGTAGAGGAGGAAAGAGTAGCTTCCTCCAGCAAAGGGGTGACTGCATTATCAGCCTGTCTGAGGCTGTCACAGCACTTGTGCTCATCTCACAGGGTTGCCGACATGGCAGGTGCTCTGTCTGCATCAGAAAGGACCTGCAGCCACGGCCACGCCATTTCCACCAGAGGAAGCTGGTGTGGCTGTGCGGTGTCTCCCAAGCGGTACTCAGGAAGCAGCTTCCTGCGAGTGTCCGCTGAATCCCCCTTTCCCTGCCTAGCATTCCTATCTGGAGAAGAACAGAAGGCGAGGGAAGCTATGGGGAGAAGAGAAGGGAGAGGACTCCCTCACCCCAGAGTCTGACTAAAACCTCTTCCCGACCTAGAACCGAGAATTCCAGTACAAGCAAGGCAGTGGTGGCGCGCACCTTTAATCCTAGTGGGGGAGGCAGAGGCAGGGGCATCTCCCTGGGTTTGAGGCCAGCCTGGGCTACAGAGTGAGTTCCAGAACAGCCAAGACTACACAGAAAAACTGTCTTGGAGAAAACAAAACCAAAACCAAAACCAAACAAATGAATTACAATACAATTAACGATATTCACCTGAGTTCTTTCTCTCATGCAAGGCACCTGCAGAGCCATAGAATGATCTTGTGAAAAAAGAGAAAGAGATAGAGGCAGCCAGGGTCCCTCAGAAATCCATTATACAGTATGTATTAGTTACTGTCTTGTCGGTGTAACAAAAATATCCTGACAAAAGCATTGAAAGGGAGTTAAGGCTTATCTTGGCTCACAGTTCTAAGGCACAGTGCATCATGGGAAAGCATGGCATCAGAAGCTGAAGACAGTCGGCCATATTGAGTTAGGAAACGGGGATTCGAGGCAGCGGGTCATACTGAGTCCACAGTAGGAAGAAGAGGGAAATAAATACTTGTACTTATTCCCTATCCCCAACTTAGTATGTGACCTTATCCATGGGATAACACACCACCACCAGGGTTTGTTTACAGTGGGTCTTCCAATTTCAATTAACACTTAAACTAGATACTCTCTCACAGACATCCCCAACGATTTGTATTCATGGTGATTCTAAATGCTACCAAGTTGACAGTCAAAATCATCTATCCCACAGTGTATTGAAAAAGCTTCCAAAGTCTTATATAGATATATAGACATTGTCTTAGTTAGGGTTTTACTGCTGTGCACAGACAACATGACTAAAGCAAGTCTTATAAAGGAAAACATTTAATTGGGGCTGGCTTACAGGTTCAGAGACTCAGTCCATTATCATCAAGGTGGGAACAGGGCAGCATCCGGGCAGGCATGGTGCAGGAGGAGCTGAGAGTTCTACATCTTCATCTGAAGTCAGCTAGCAGAAGACTGACTTCCAGGCAGCTAGGGTGAGGGTCTTAAAGCCCATGCCCACCATAACACACCTACTCCAACAGGGCCACACCTTCTAATAGTGCTACTCCCTCTGCTGAGCATATACAAACTATCACAACATATAGATATACTGGGTATGGTGAGGAATACCCTTAATCCCAGCACTGGGAGGCAGAAGCATGTGTGTATCCCTGTGGGTTTGAGGTCAGCCTGGGCTACACAGTGAGACCCTGTCTCAACACAAATAAAAACCCTAAATACAGTAAGCACTAGGGCATGCCTGGGATTATTGCCACGTGCTACACACTGGACACTTTAAGACTGGATTTGCCATGTTTTCTGGGATGGTTTTGAACTTTTGAGCTAAGGTGAACATTACAAGTACTGGGATAATAGATCTGCACTACTATGACCAGTGACACAAGGTCTAGATATTTGTCTCCTCACATCTTCCTGCAAGTATCTGCAAGGCTTGTCTCTGAGCACCCCCAGACTGTGGCATTACTTGACATTCCCCCAAAACTGAAATTGTTCCTCCTGCCGTGGTCTCCTTTATGATGAAACCAGCTGGGTGCGTGTCTCATCAGGAGCCATAGCCTTAGTGTGGGCAGGATTGTACCCAGAGCTGCCATATGGGAGCAGAACCTGTAGAGATACAGGTTCAAGAGACTGAGCCGTCTGCCCAGGGTCTCCTCTAAACTGTTGAGCAGAATAAGGGTACCCACCAAGCTGCCTCAGTTGCACTTATTTTAAAGGAGATGGGGAGGCCGGGCGTGGTGGCGCACGCCTTTAATCCCAGCACTTGGGAGGCAGAGGCAGGCGGATTTCTGAGTTCGAGGCCAGCCTGGTCTACAGAGTGAGTTCCAGGACAGCCAGGGCTATAGAGAGAAAACCTGTCTGGGGGTTGGGGGGGAAGATGGGAACAGAGTTCCATCTGTAAGTTGACTTGGGAGACCTGGGGTCAATACTCCCTTTAACTGTCATCACCAGCGTTGCTTCCTCCGGATTGGTACAGATGATCTTCCACGCCCTCCCCTTTCCCGGCCTAGACTGGTTGGAGGAAGAAGTCTACAAAGCTGGGTATTTTTAGCCTTAGCGGCCAGTCTGATTCAACATCATCCCCCCCCCACACACACACACCAACCACCGCCTCCCCCCTCCCTCTTTGTCCTTTTCATTCCTCAGCCTGGCCCTTGAAATCCCACAGGAGCAGTGGTCCTCTGGCTTGCAAGGCTGCCTTACAAGCCAGCAGGATGTCGGGGCTGGCGCTCGGTGGGGGGGCGGGGGGGGCGAGGCTGACCTGGCAATAGGTAAGAGTCTGCAGGATTCTTGAGCAAGGAGTTTGGGGCTTTCCCGATTTAACTGTTAGTCTTTTCATCCGAGCATAGGACATATCGGCGTTCTGTGCAAGGGTCTGTGCAGTGCTCTTTCCAACGTAAACACAGGGCACAATGCCCAAGCGTCAGTTACCTAAAGAGAAAGAAAGAGCGGCTCAAAAAGGAATAAAAGAAAAAGGCCAAACGGCCGTCGTGGCTCAGGCCTGCGATTATAGCAATCGGGTGGCTGAAGCAGGAGGATCCGGAGTTCAAAACTGTCCTACACTACAGTCTGCTACAACAGATCCTATGTTCGAACAAAACAACAAAGAAAAATAAGGCCAGCCTGCTCTACAGAGTGAGTTCCGGGATAGCCAGAGCTTCAGACAGAACCTGTCTACAAACCCAAACTACAAACAAAAAGGAAAACCAAAACCAGCCGCCAATCTTCACAAACCAGGCTCTCGTCACTGCGAACAGCCCCTGCCCCACCCTAACCTTACTCACCTTAGAGAGCATGATGCCAGAAAGCTACAAGTTCCTCAGGTGAGCTGGCCTGAACGGCAGGATGTCAGAGTGACCCCGGACTACCTCCAGCATCACCACAGCCCCTCCGGCACGCCAACACACCCACCAGCACCAGGTAATGATAAAAAAGAACTGAAGACCAGGGCCCAGCAAGATGGCTCAGCCAGTAAGGGTACTTGCTGCTAAGTCTAGCCACCTGAGTAACTATTTTGTGCCCCAGGACATAAAGGTGGAAGGAGAGAAAAGCCTCCCGAAAGTTATTCTTTGACCTCCACACATATACACACCAATAATAAATAAAAATAATAAAAGAAGCAGAAGGAAAGAAATTGTGTGATTTCTAAATTCCTGGAAAACTTCTCTGTTGGGGTCTCCCACCTCCTTGTTGCCGCCAAGCCTACCTTGCTGTTACACTAATCACTCTCCTTCAAAACACCAGCCCCCTACAGGCGCTGAGGCCCACCAGAGAGTTGCTGTGTTTCCACCGCCTACCAAGAGGACCCCCCGGTTCTCCCAGAATGCAGCATCCTTGGACCGCCTACGCCAACAGACATTCGTCCCTGCCTCGATCCTTAGACCCGCCTATGATTGGACCGCCAGCACCATCAAAGACTGAGGAGGGGGCTGGGAATTTTTCCATGTTATTTAAACAGAGTTCAGTTATTAAACTTTGGAGCCTCGAACAGAAATTTTGTCCTGGCTTCCATTTTCCTCTCGCACATTCCATTTCAGCCAGCCTGCCTCTCAGGATGAACCCAGACAGGATTAAAGTGAGTTGTCAGAAACTCACACTTCTCCTCTGTCCCAGAAACGTCCAGCCCCCCCCCCACCTTTGTCAGACTATCCATTCCTCTCATTGTTTCCCCCCTTGGGGGATGAGGGGAGCAGGTCTGGGGCCCAGGCTGACTCCAGCTTGCTAAATAGATCTGAGACTTGACTAGCTGGTATATTTCTTTAAATTTAATCCTACTTATTATCATTGTGTGTGTGAGGGTATGCACACACCTCGGCATGCGTGTGGAGGTCAGAGGATGAGTTAGTTCTTTCCACCATGACTTCTGGCGATCAAACTCAAGCCATAAGATTTGTACAACAAGCCCTTGTACCCGTGAGCTATCTCAATGGCCCCCTCTTGTCCCCCTAAAAAAACAGGACCTCCTGTAACCACACCGGTTTCAAATTTGTGTGTTCTCTAGAGGAGCAGGACTAATAGAGTGCATTTATATTACAGAAAGAACTTACGTCAGGCGGTCTAACGAGGCTGAGGACATGGAAGTGCTCTTTGCCCCATCAAGTGAGATGCTCTAGCATCCTGATCTGGTGCTTAGGGCTGGAGGAGTTCTAGAGTCACTGGGTTCAGTCCATGTTGGAAAGCTTAGGAAGCTGCGTTCTGTTGTCAGTAAAGGATGGCAGCTGCGGCAACAGAGTAGATGTGTGTGCCTGCAAGGATGAAGGGAGGCAGGTAAAAAGTAGCTTCATTTCTCCTATAGCCCCTCTCTATCTGGCCTGCTGCCCAGTGTTTTCCCCTCAATCAGGCCTTGCAGGGGATATCTTCACAGGGCTGCCTAGAGGTTTATCACTTAGATGTCCCAGATCCAATCAAGCTGACCAGCAAGAGTAGCCATTACAGTGATTGACCTGCCTCAGCCTCGGTCTTAGTTAGGGTTTTACTGCTATGAACAGACACCATGACCAAGGCAACTCTTTTTTTTTTTTTAAAGATTTATTCATTATATGTAAGTACACTGTAGCTGCCTTCAGACACTCCAGAAGAGGGAGTCAGATCTCGTTATGGATGGTTGTGAGCCACCATGTGGTTGCTGGGATTTGAACTCAGGAACTTCGGAAGAGCAATCGGGTGCTCTTACCCACTGAGCCATCTCACCAGCCCACCAAGGCAACTCTTATAAGGACAACATTTAATTGGGGCTGGCTTACGGGTTCAGAGGTTCAGTCTATTATCATCAATGTGGGAACATGGCAGCATCTAGGCAGGCATGGTGCAGAAGGAGTTGAGAGTTCTATATCTTCTGAAGGCAGACAAGATAAGACTAGCTCCTAGGCAGCTAAAATAAGGGTCTTAAAGCCCATGCCCACAGTGACAAACCTACTCTAACAGGGCCACACATTTTAATAGTGCTACTCTCTGGTCTGAGCATATGTAAACCATCACTTCCCACTCTTTGGCCCTCATAGGCTTGTTCAAACATGAGTCTGTGGGGGGCCATCCCTAGCCATAGCATAATGCAAAATACATTTAGTCCAACTTCTAAAGTCCCCATAGTCTATAGCAGTTTCAACAATGTTAAAAGTCCAAAGTTCAAAGTGTCTTCTGAGATTCATCCAATCGCTTAACTGTAATCCCCAAAGCAAGCCAGGAAACCATCTGGGCAAACTCCAAACTCTGCATCTCCATGTCTGATGTCAAAGCAGTCTTCAGATCTCCAGCTCCCTTTTCATCTTTGTTGACTGCAGCAAACTTCTTTTTCCTGGGCTGGTTCCACTCCCTGTTAACAGCTTTCTTGGCAGATATCTCAGGGCTCTGGTATCTCAAACATCTTGGGAACTCCAAGTCAACTTCAGCTTCACAGTGCCAATGTCTGGGATCCACACATGATCTTCTGGACTCCTCTAAAGGGCTTGGGTCACATCTCCAGCTCTGCCCTCTGTAGCACTCTAGGTTCTGGTTGACTCCACTGCTGCTGCGGTTCTTGGTGATCATCCCATGGTACTGGCATCTCCAATATGCTGGGGTCTTCCACTGCAACTAGACTTCACCAACAGCCTCTCATAGGCTCTCTTCATGGTGCCAAGCTTCAACTCCTTTGCATGACCCCTTTAGTCCTGGGATGTCAACTGAAACTGAGGTTGCACCTTTACCAAGGACCTTCCATGGCCTCTCACAATGCCAAGCCTCAGCTGCTGTCCATGACCCCTTCACACCTTCAAGACCAGTACCACCTGAATGACTCTTACATATTACAAAGTACAGCTGCAGCACGAGGTACAACCTTGGCTATCTCTGGAATACAGCTTCTTGGTGCTCTCAGAAAACACTTCCCAGAAGATATTACCTCAGTGATGCTGGCCCCTTCTTAATCATAGCTAATTTCTTAGTTCCAGTTAACTAGCATCAAATGTCCCAGTAATCCCCTTCTCTTGACTATAAAGCCAGAGCCACATGGCCAAAGTTGCCAAGTTCTGCTGCTTGCTAGGCCTGGAACATGGCCCTCTTATTCTAGTACATCATCACCAGCTTGCTGTTTTCCAACTCCTTCACTGCCTAAGCTCGGCTGTCCTGGAACTTGCTCTGCAGATTGACCTTGGACTCAGAGTTCTCCATGGCTGTGTCTCCTGAATGCTGAGATTAAAGGCGCATAACCATGCTTGGATTTAAACTTTTCTCTCCTTGGCACTTGCTCTGTACCAGGCTGGTCTTGATCTCAAGAGATCTGCTTGCCTCTGTCTCCTGGAATTCAAGGTGTGTGCCACCAAGCCTGGACCTAAACTTAGCTGGGTGAGATCTTGCCCAAGGTGACTATTTCCTTAACTCAAGTTAATATCCTTGAATACAGAATTCACCTCCATTTCACTTCCTGGTGCCCCTTTAATACTTGAGCCATATATTTTATATTTTTCCTTTTTAAGCTTGCTGTGCTTGTTTAAAACGCTCTTCATGAGACTTAGCCAGAGAACAAAGTCTCTGCCGGGCTTTTTTGAGACTCCCTTTGTCAATGCAATTAATATTAATCTCTTTATTTTAGCTTCAGGTAGACCCTTCAGACCCTTGTCTGAAAAAGCAGTCATGTTCTTCACCAAAATATCACAAGAATCGGCTCAACCACATATTAAAATTCTTCTCCTCTGAAACCTCTAGAGCCAGCTTCCACAGTTCCAATCACCATCAGCAACAAAGCCTTACATATTCCTACTAGGATAGCCCACTGAGCCCCACTTAAAGCATTCCCCGGCTTCCCAAATCCTAACTCCCAAAATCCACATTGTTCCAAACAAAAGCACAGTTAGGCCTATCACAGCAATATACCAGTTCCTGGTACCAACTTCTATCTTAGTTAGGGTTTTTACTGCTGTGAACAGACACCATGACCAAGGCAACTCTTTTTTTTTGTTGTTTGTTTGTTTGTTTTGTTTTGTTTTTTTTGAGACAGGGTTTCTCTGTATAGCTCTGGCTGTCCTGGAACTCACTCTGTAGACCAGGCTGGCCTCGAACTTAGAAATCTGCCTGCCTCTGCCTCCCAAGTGCTGGGATTAAAGGCATGCGCCACCACTGCCCGGCCCCAGGGCAACTCTTATAAAGGACAGCATTTAATTGAGGCTGGCTTACAGAGGTCCATTATCATCAAGGCAGGAACATGGCATCATCCAGGCAGACATGGGGCAGGAGGAGCTGAGAGTTTTACATTGTTCATCTGAAGACAGACAGGAGAAGACTGGCTTCCAGGCAGCTAGGACCACAGTGACACACCTACTCTAACAAGGTCACACCTTCTAATACTGCTACTCCCTGGGCCAAGCGTATTCAAACATCACAGCCTCCCTCCCTGGGAACGCAAGTGTGTGACATCACATCTATCACCCCTCCTTTCCATGGTGCTGTGTGGTACACGGTAGCTTTCATTTTTTTCAAAACCAACTTTTAAAAACAGTTCCTAAATGCTTTAACCTCTCTTCTAGCCTATCAACCACCAGGAGTAGTGGAAAACAAAGGTTATTATGATATGGGGGAAATGAACCTGTTTAGAAATTGTTCTTTGGAGCAAATCCCTTCTGCTTTGTCAGGAAACTGGCAGTTCGGTTTACAGAAATCAGCAGAGGCAGCTCAATCCACTTGCAAAATGCTTCACGAATATACCAGCAGTCCAGTTCAGTAGTGTCAGGATAGCAAACATGAATCAGCAATGGTGGGTGGCATGAGCCAGCAGAAGCAAACAGGCCTCTGACGATTTGCTACAAGTAAACGGGAACAATTAGGACCAACAGTGATGGCAGGAGTTCTCAGTTGTGCCTCTCAGCAAAGTGAAGATCATCGATGATCACTGTCCATTGGGTCCTATTTATACTCCCTCCAAACATCATGTGTCCTCCATGGGATTTGCCTCACCATGTGTCTTATCTCAGCATGCGAGTCTATCTCAGCAAAACTCCATGTGAGTCTGCATCAGCTGACATCACTCTACCGATTGACCAGGGTCCGAGGAAGCGGCAAGAAGCCACCAGAACACCACCAGAAGTTTTTTTTGTCTATGGAGTCACAATAAACAGAGCTCAGCGAAGAAGCCTTTATTACACATCCTTTCACGTGCTTGCTTTAGCAAAACGTCCTTTCACCTGTGTCTGCTTCAGTGAAACACTCCTTCATGTGTCTACCTTAGCAAAACACCACCTGACACAACTGACTTTCCAAAGAAACCATAAGTGTCCACTTCAGTGCGCACCAGAGACAATGGCTCGGATGTGGCTTTAAGCTGATAGAAAGTTGTCATTAGCTGGCTAGTGACTACATTGGGTGTTTGGGATTCCAGTGTAGTCCCAAGCCTTTCTCGGGGGCTTTTTAAGCACAAAAGCCACATCCTGGGTTGACACACCTCAGTTAGCAAGAACAGTTAGCCGGAAGCAGAACTCCAGAAGCCAAAAAGCAAAGTTCTCGTACGTTTAGAACCTTTCCTAGAACTATACGGACTTCAAGGGATTAGATCTTCGCTTTTGTTTTGGCGGGTGATGCTGTCTACATGCTGAGTTTTATCACGATACTACACGATAAACCTACGTGATACTGTCATATCAGCACTGCTAAGGTCTGGGGCCCTGTTATGGTGGCTTTATTTATTTATTTATTTTT
>NC_034602.1:10656835-10668094 GCF_900095145.1 Mus pahari
TTTCCCCCCCCCCCCAACTTTCATCTTAATCAATGAAAATCTCCTTTATCTTGTTCTGTATAATCACTGGACTGCCTCACACGAATTCCTCAATGTAAAGTGGTGTTCCTTAGAACTGTTTCAACAGTTCAGGTGGGCAGGAAGATTCTCAAGAGAAGGTTGCTAGGAGGTATGACCTATTTCTGCGAGCTACGACTAGCAAAGCATTGGGCAATCAAACAAGGTTTAGCATGTCCCATAATATGCCAAAAAGCTATTTGCTCCGAGGCGGGACATCCTCTTCATCTACTGAATGCCTACTCTGTTCTAGAAAATTAGAAGGCTCGGTGAGAGAAACAAAGGAGACAGAAATGAAGGAGAGTGTCTCTTTTACCTCATGACGCACTCATGAGTTTATTGGTTCAGCTGGAGGGCACAGCCAGTGGCAGGAAATAGATGTAACCTACCCTGCTCCTGTAACCTCCCTGTTCCTCATTGACAGTTGGAATCCTATGCCATGTTTTTGCAACACCCAGCTCCAGTCCAGGCCAAACTGGTTCCTGGCATGCTTAAGGTCCAGCTTCATTTTCTCCCCAGGAATCCAATCTTGGTGTAAGGTTGTTAGAGGGGTCCTGGGATGGTGGAGGGCAGGACAGACAGATCCTAGGACTTTGGGAAGGACTCATTGCTGGATGGTCATAACTAGACCTCTAGTGCAGAATGGGTGCCAGGTGCTGGGTTACACGTGCCTCTCACTAAATCTGTAACAAACCTATGAAGTAGGAGCTGTTCTGTTCCATCCACAGATGAGAAAAATGAGGTGCAGAAAGCTTCAACCTACCCAAGGCTATGCAGCTAAGAAAATGGAGTGCGGTTCTGCTCTACGCTGCCATCTACACAGCACACACCTTTCATAGTAAAACTCACCCTCTCAGAGGTATACAACTCTGTGCACATCAAAAATGTGTACAGGTGTTTAGCTTTCACTACAGTCCAGTTGCAGAGCAGGTCCATTAGCCTAAAAACTTCCCTTAGAGCCTTTTGTAATTAATGCCTTCCTTTTGTTTACCATCAGCCCTGGATATTCAGTGATGCATTTCTGTTTGATTATTTATTTTTGTATTTATGTATGCATGCATGCATGTAAATATGTATTATGTGTGTGTGTACATATTAGTGTATATGCATGTGTGCATTTATATATGTATGTGTATGCATGTAAATATGCATGAACTTATGCATGTGTATATATACATATGCATGTGTAAATGCACACACATGTGAGCATGTATGTATATATGTGCACACATGTATATATAAATACATATGTGTGCACATGCAGGCACATGTATATGTGCACATATATATGCACATGTATACATGTATGTGCATATAAGTACATATTTATGTGTGTATATATGTACCTGGGTATGTACGTGTATATACATGCACAAATGTTTGTGTGTATCTACATATGTATGCATGTATGTGTATGTATTTATACATGTATGCATGTGTGTGTACATATCTATATATAGGAATGTGTATGTGTGTATATATGTGGGTATGTATATATTTAGTGTATGTATGCAGGTGTACATGTCTCATATCAATAGAGTGGAGGTCAGAGGATGAAAGCATGTGAAGTCCTTACTGGCTCAGCTAGTGATGTGTTCCAAACCAACCCCTCAATAGTAGGTTATGGGGTGGCCGCCCATTTCCCATCACATGACCCATAAAAAGTCAGGAATTCTTTCTCACTCTCCTTACAACATGTCAAGAGTGTGAGAAAGAACTGATACGTCAGCTCTGCTCACTCTTTGTCCTACTTTTTCTTTTTCTTTCTTTTTTTGGCTTTTTTTTCGAGACAGGGTTTCTCTGTATAGCCCTGGCTGTCCTGGAACTCACTTTGTAGACCAGGCTGGCCTTGAACTCAGAAATCCNCCTGCCTCTGCCTCCCGAGTGCTGGGATTAAAGGTGTGTGCTACCACACCCGGCTTGTCCTACTTTTTCTTACTCTGCTTGGGCACAGGATGGATTTGAAATCCCCCGATTCAGTGGGCTGGCTCCTTTTCCATTGCTG
The DNA here is from genome assembly GCF_900095145.1 of Mus pahari. Classification (NCBI taxonomy): domain Eukaryota; kingdom Metazoa; phylum Chordata; class Mammalia; order Rodentia; family Muridae; genus Mus; species Mus pahari. Next base: position 10,658,898 of record NC_034602.1, read on the forward strand.
TGATACAGCAACAAAGGCAACTTCTGGGAGTTCCGTTGCCTATGGTTATTATCCAGAGGGATACGAGTTCATTGTAAGAGGTCAGAGACATAGCCGCAAGCGTCGGGCACAGCAGCAGGAGCAGAAGGCTGCACAAGTGCATCGTTACTCACAAGCAGAAAGCAGGCAAAGCAACCGGAAGTGGAGCAAGGCTACGAACTCTCAAAGCCCTTCCGTGACGTGACGTGTCGTGATGTGATGTGATGTGATGTGACATGATGTTCTCCAGCCAGGCCACGCCTCCTAATTCTCCCAGACTAGCCACCACACTCAGGGTAACTTTGGTGACGGCTGATACTGTGGCACCCTAGCTTAGTCACTCTTAAAGAACACTTCCATTATGACCTGCTTCCAGGGAGGCCTGTTTCAAGGGAGGGGACGGAAAACGTCAAGAGACTCCCACTCTCCCGCTGTTCTCCTAGATGCTAGGTGCCTTACTTCAGAAGTCTCCATTCTGACCTCTATTGGGTGCAGTAGAAGGATGAACAACTGCACAGGGCCTTCTGAGAAGTGCTGGGAGGTGCATCTCAGGCTCAGCCCAAAGTTGGCAGAGGGGAATGAGAAAGCATTTACTCTCTTGCGCCAGCCCTGATTGGGCGAGGATGTCCCCTGGCATCAATGGATGTCCCACGGCTGGGTATGGGGAAGACCAGTGGGCATCCCCTAGAGAATGAGACCTATCGGCGTAGTATGTCACCTCAACAATGTACGGTGGTGTCTTACTGAGCAAACGGCAAAACTGGAACTTTCTGGGATGTGGTTCCTTGCCGCTGTTCTTCTAGAGCACAAAGTGAGAGCTGTCTTCAGTCGGCCAGTTAAACTGACAGAGAGGAGACATGTCTTTAGGTGACTTCAGGGAACCAGAACGGATGCTGCCCCGGAGGAGCTTAGAGAATTGGAAGTGATGCCTGGCATAGTGTCACATACTTCTAATCCCAACACTGCAGAGGTTGAGGCCTCTTACCTTCCTGGTCAGTGCAGCTGCTAAGAGTGCTGAACCAGGCTCAATGGTGCATTGCTATAATCTCAGGACTGGGGAACCTGTAGAGGCAGGAGGACATCTATGACTTTGAGCCCAACTCATGCTTCATAGTGGGTTCAAATCCAGCCCTTCAGTGAGATCACGAAAAAAAAAAAAAAGGATGCTCACAGAATTTGTCTTTAGGGAAAGCTTTCGAAGCAGTGTTTGCAGGCCAGACATTGTTGTGTCCTGGAGTGTGATGGGAGCAAGGTGCTGTTTGTTAGCTCTGACACTGCCACCAAGAGAGGTCTTGCTTATACTGGCCTAGGCACTACGAAGTGTTCAGCCGACCTGGTTCCTCTAATCCTTGAGTATGCCAGTCTGGGCTGCCCTCTCCCTTCCCAGGGAGAAGGGAGAGCGAGCAAGGAAGCTCTCCCAGTACAGGAACCGAAGATGAGGCCTCAGCTGCCAAGCCTTCAGGCCTTCAGGTCTGCCATTTAGGGCTCCTGGGTCCAGGCAGTATGATCCTAGTGCATCCCTGGACTGGCAGCAATACACGTGTCTACAGGGCTGGGCTTGCAGAGCTTGGAGCCACTGTGGTCACGGATGTCTTCTGACTCAATCAGTTCTCCTAGACCTGGGGGAGAGGTGACTGCTTAGCATATGGCTGTGTGCTCTTTGCGTGTCCCGGCTTGAACACAGTCTCAAGTCACCAGTCTATAATCCTAGTTGTAAGCCTCAGGTCTCGGAGTCAGTCCTGCTACACACACCTTTCACCCTTGATCTGTTTTGACTAGAAGAAAGGACAAGGCGGCCAGGTGACTTGGAGGCTTTGCTCACGGGTTCCTGCTTTTGTTTATGAGTGAGGAGAGTTGTATGTAACTTAGATTGGCCTTGGCCTTGTAGACATCTCTCTGCCTTAGCCTTTCCAGCATTGGGATTAGGAGTATGTGTCACTATGCCAGGTGTCTCTCCTGATTCTCTAAGCTCTGGGGCAGCTGTCCACTCGGGTTCCCTGGGTTGCCTCCTCTCTGTGAGCTCATCTGGCCGACTGAAGATGGCTCTGACTTTGCTTTTACATTTTCAGATTCCTCTCTTGTCCCCTCACACCACCAACCTCCACCCCAGAGCTGATTTAGACTTCTTTGTCATTTCCTTGGGGCCTAATCTAGCATTTTAGAAGTAGTAAGGTAAGAACACATTTCTTGGTACATAAGAGAATAGAAATCAGACACTCATGTGGAGGTGGGACAGTGTGGGGCTCTAACTCCCACATCCAAGTAAGGACAGCTTGTACCAATGCTCGCTCCCAGAGTTATTGAATATTATTGCTATCTGTAATCACTAATAGTGTAGACTCCAGAGAGGTCATGGCAGTTTACAACCTGGCTGCCTCCTTCTTGCCTCCCTTTTTCCTTCCCTGATTGCTTCGTTTCCTTTAAAAAAATGTTGGTGAGTGTTTGTGTACAGGGCTGTGTGTGTACTTGTCTGTGTGTGTATGTGTCTGCACATGCGAGTGTGTTGCGTGAGTGAATCTGTGAGTATGAGTGTGTGTGTGTCCATACATGTGTGAGTGTGTATGTTTGTGAATGTGTGGATGTGTATATGTGAGTATGTGTGGTGTGTATGTGTGTGTGTGTGTCCGCACATGTGTGTGTGGGTCTGAGTTTGATGATGAAGGTCTTCTTTAATCACTCTACATCTTACTGAGACAGGCTCTCTCACTGAATCTGGACAGCTTACCGATTTGCTTACACTGGCTGGCCAGGGCCCATCTCAGGCTCCATAACACACTCCTGGCTTTTTAGCAAGGGTGTTGAAGATGGAATGTGGGTCTTCACACTTACTGAGCCATCTCTCCAGGGCATATCCCCATCTTTTTTTGAGGTAGGGTCTTATGTATTCCAGGTTGGCCTTAATCTCATTACATAGCTGAGGATGATCTTGAACTCTTGATTTTCCTGCCTCTACCTCCTGAGTTCTGGGAGTCAGGCATACCCCATTAAGATAAGCAAGCAACATAACAACTAAACTCTATCTCTAGTCTTTAAAAAGTATCATCATCATCATCATCATCATCATCAGTGTGTGTGTGTGTGTGTGTGTGTGTGTGTGTGTGTGTGATGTTTCTCCTTCCATCTTATTGAGGCTTGCCTCTCTGCCCTATAATCTTCTGGGCATATCTGTCCCCTATCTTGCCATCAGTATGCTGGAACTTCTTTTAATCAGGTTTCTGGACCCTTAAGAGGTTAGCCTTGTGCTATGGGTGTTTTATCTGCTGACCCACCTCCCTCACTGGTCTTCCAGCCCTTTCCTTGTACTTTGTACTCTGTAGCTTAGGCTGTCCTGGAATTCTCTGTGGAGCACAAGATGGCCTAAGCTTGCGTGAGTCTCCTTGATGCTGGGATTACAGGTATAAGCCGCCACATCTGGCTCCTCGCCATTTGTAAACTGGGGTGTGATGATAGTTGTGGCTGAGATGAAGAAGGGCAAATAGAGAACCCTTGTTGAGGATGCACTGATGAGCGATCAGAGGATGGCAACTTCTGCCTCTCCGTGGGGAGCAGCTCACTACCAACTCGTGCTTCCTTCGGCAAGACTGCTTTAGTGTGGGTGGCTGTGGGAGCTCTCCCGAAGACCCTGATCTATCTACATACAAGTCATTTAGTCAAAAGGTGACTCCAGGAAGCTTAGGCACTCTGATAAAATCAACATCCCTTAACTAGTGCTGAGGTTGCCATGATTTCATCCTTCCCCGAGGATGATAAAAGTGGGGTGTTTCTCCCCATTTCCTGCTACTCTTGAGGGCCACTCTGAAGGCTTCTCCCATGAGCTTCCAGTCTGCTGTCCACAGGCAGGCAAAGGAAGGGCCTAGGCCAAGAGGCAAAGACTCTTGCAGAAAGAAATGTGGGGGGTCAGGGTCACAACCCTCCAGATTCCCTGAGAATCTGTGGGGGACACCACAAAGAAGGTGCTTGTTAGAAGTTATCTCTACCATTTGTAATGTTTCTTGAAGAAAAGAGACCAAACTCTCTTGAGGTGGTTTCAGGGAGAATCCTGCAAGGGGGCTCATGCTTCTCAAAACGCTGCTGCTGCCTTGAGGGGCTGGCTGTTCCAGGTCGAGCTTTCTGAGGATCAGATCTTCCCATGTGGACTGCAGCCAGAGCTCCAGGGAGAAGGACCCCACCCTGATCAGCTCACAGTGAGTTCCTTGCCTCCTGCCTTGCAGGAAGGATTTGAAATGGACACTGCTGCGGCCTGAATCATTCCCACTTTTAAAAAGAATTTATTTTACTTTATTCTTTTAATTTCATGTGTATGAATGTTTTCCCTGCATGTATGTATGTGCACCATGGGTGTGCCTGGTGCCTTCAGAGGCCAGAAGAGGGTGTTAGATTGCCTGGAACTGAAGTCACAGATGGTTGTGAGCTACCACATGGTTCCTGGGAACCGAACTTGGGTCCCCTGAAAAAGCAGCCAGTGATCTTAACCACTGAGACATCTCTCCAGCTCCTCTTCATCACTTCTTTTATTGTTTTGTGTTTTTGGTTTTTCTCAAGACCGGGTTTCTCTGTGTAGCCCTGGCTATACTGGAACTCACTCTGTAAACTAGGCTGGCCTCGAACTCAGAAATCCATCTGCCTCTGCCTCCCAAGTGCTGGGATTAATCATCACTTCTTTAAACTTGAAATAGCAGAAGCCAGTCATCCCGCAGTAAACACGCAAGCTGGGGATGTGGTGGCATTTTGTCTTAGTACTTGGGAGGTTGAGACAGGAGGGTCACCTGAAATTTAGGTCTAGCCTGGGTTTTACAGTGAGCTCCAGGCCAGTCTGGGTTACAGAATGAGATCTCCCAAATAAACAACAGGAGGAGAAGGAGAAGGAGAGGAGGAGGAAGAAGAAGAGGAAGAACAGGAGGAGGAGGAGGAAAAAGTTGTAGTGCAGACTTGGAAACAGAGGCACAGACACATGGAGAAGGTGAGGCAGGAGCAGAGGGTTAATGCAGCAGCATGTACCATTAGATTCTAGGAGGAATCAAGGAAAGATTCCAAGGATGTAGGGCCCACCAACACCTTGCCTTTCGGCTTGGAGTCTCCAAAATGTGGGTGATGAATTTCTTCTTCTTTTTTATATATTATTATTATTATTATTATTATTATTATTATTATTATTATTATTATTAGTGTAGTAGTAGTAGTAGTTGTGTGTATGCACACGTGTGTACACCCTGACTTGCTCATGTGCCAGCATGTGAGAAGACAGCTTTTAGGAACTGGTCCTCTCCTTTCACTGTGTGGGTCCTGGGGTCAAACAAAGATTGTTAAGCATGACAGCAAGCTCTGTTACCCAAGGAGCTACGTCACTGGCCCCGAGTTTCTATTTTAAAAGAAAAGAAAGCAAAACAAAACAAAAAAATTGATTTATTGAATAATTGCGTTTGGCTGTGCCGTGCCATGACGCTGGAGCTGAGGTCAGAGGGCAACTTGGTGAGTCTTTCTTCTCCGTCCAGAGATTAAGCTCAGATCATTAGGCTCATTGGCAACTCCTTCTACCCGATTAGTCATCTCACTGGCTCCTGGGTTTCTATTTTTCAAGCTCCAGTTGCAGTATTTCTTTTCAATAGCTCTAGGGCATGAAGAGCGGCTTGCCCGCAGGGCTGGGTGTTGCACGCTTTGTCTGCGGACTTTTGTCCAAATCCTGTTGGCTAATGAAAGTTGATGAAGGGGCGTCTCAGAGTCTGTATCCTGGCCACTGTCATGCTGGGGGATTAGGGCATCAGAACTGTCAGGGATGCCAGGGGACAGCTGCCTCTGGAGGACAGAGTGGTACTGAGGAAAGGACTCATCCTGTGGATCTCAAAGGAGCCACTGTCATTTGGCTGAATCTCTTCCCCCATTCTAGATAGGACAGGCCTGGTTTCGGAGACCCCCACTCTAACCAGGTTCAGCCAGACCCAAGAGGTTTTCCTAGGAGTAAAGCAAATTCTCAAGAACCCAGGGTCCTGATTGGGTTTTTCCAGCTAGACCCCCGGGGACAGTGCCTCGCCAGTGCGGGGAGGAAGGGCAACAGTGTGGGTTGACATTGACTGGGGAAAAAGCTCACTGTTCTTCAGTCTCTGTGAAAGAACGTCAGAAGTTCAGGGCAAGGCACACAGGTATGCCGTGTGTGTGTGTGTGTGTGTGTGTGTGTGTGTGTGTGTGTGTGTGTGTGTGTATGGTGTCTGTGAGGGAGAGAGCAGCTTACTGTAGGCAGCTTTCTCCTTCCATAGTGTGGGTCCCAGGGATGGACTGCAAGCCATCAGGATGGAATGGCAAGCACTTTTACCCACTGAGTCATTTCACTGAGTTTGCTTGATATTTTTTTTTGTTTTGTTTTTTTGGGTTTTTGTTGTTGTTGTTGTTGTTTTTGAGACAAGAGTCTTCCATGTAACCTGAGTTGACCTTGAACTAATGGATATTTTGCATTTTTTGAGCAACATTAAAAAACCACAAAGAGGTCATGAAGAGGGTAAGAATACTACTTTGCAGTATTGTATTTTGCAAGTCAAGTAAGGTGCCTCATGCCTATAATCCCAGCATCTGAGAGGTGGATGCAGTGAGGCTGTCTTGAGCCTGAGGTGAGCCTATTGAGTTCTAGGCTATTGTGTTCTATGGCTTTTTTCTGGGGAGCTAAGACCAAGTGTCTGTTCATCACAGACAAGGCTCTGATGTCAGACTAAGGAAACGATTTCATCCAAGTCTAGCTTAGTGAATCAGTGAGTTGTTTATGACTGACAGGAGTGTGGGTGAGGAGTACTTATAGGTGGGTAGATGACTCAGAGATAACTGTGTTACCTGCTACCACCATGGGAGTCACTCAGAAGATAGTTTGAATGCTGTATCCTGGCAGATCTCTGTAAGATTTGCAAGGAGCTCAGCCTGCCAGAGGCTTCTCTCCCCAGCAATTGTTACTGCTTATATAACCCTGGGAAGGGTCTTGTGAATCTTGTAATTTTCAGGAGTTTCCTGAGCCTTTTAAGTTTCATTTACTTCCTGGTCTTGTATGTTTTGCTTATTTCCTGATCTCAGGAGATTCTTACCTCCTTCCAGGAGAGAATGTTTTAAGGTAACAACTATATAAATTGGGCTACAGAGTGAGACCCCCTTTCACAAACAACAAACACAATGTATTTTAAGAACTTGTCTTAACATACTTAAATAAGTATTTTGTATTTTAAGAAATGGTGATTGAAAGGCAGGAGAAATGGCTCAGGTTAACAGCACATACTGTTCTTCCAGAGGATCTGGGCTCAGTTCCCAGCACCCATATTGTAACTCACAACCATCTATAACTCCAGTTCCAGGGGATCTGATGCCCTCTTCTGGCCTCTGTAGGCACTGTATATAGGTGGTATACAAATAAACATATTGCAATAATACTCATATAAACATAAAATAAAAATTAATAAAATCATTAAGAAGAAAGAAATAGTGACTGAATGCCTACTGTGTGCAGAGCAACGGATACAAAGCACAACAGCTTTCCAAAAGGAATATAGAATTATATAAATAATATTATTGTACAAAATAATGCTTATTGCTTGTCCTCAGACTTTTCAGGCAATATAAAAAGGCAGGTATGGACTGGGGATGTGGCTCAGTTGGTACAGGGCTCCCTAGCATGGAAAAGCACTTGATTTGACAGCTAGAACCACATAAACTAGATGTGGTACCATGTGCCTGTAATCCAGCACTGAGGTGGAGATGGGAGAAATAGAAGACCTGGGTCATCCTCAGTTACACAGTGAACTCATGCCAGCCTGAGATTCAAGAGTCCAACTGCCCAGAGGTGGTACCTTCCACAGTGAGCTTGGCTTTCCTGCATCAATCAAGAAAATGTCCCACAGGCCAGTCTGATGGGGGCATTTTCTCAATGGAAAGTCCCTGTTCTCAAACGACTCCAAGTCACGTTGACAACAAACCAACCAGGACACCTTTTCTACCCCAAATAGTTCTATCATGACAAGGGAAAGCAAACTTAGGTCCACCCTGTCTTAGTTAGGGTTTTACTGCTATAAAGGGACACCATGACCCAAACAAGCCTTATAAAGGTAAACATTTAATTGTGTCTGGCTTACAGTTTCAGAGTCAGCATGTCAGGGGCAGAGCAGCATGAGGTAGACGTGGTGCTGAAGGAGCTGAGAGTTCTATGTCTTGATCCAAAGACAGTCAGAAGGGGAGACTCTTCCTCACCGGGCAGAGCTTGAGCACTAGAAGCCCTCGAAGCCCACTCACACAGTGGCGCACTTCCTCCAGCAAGGCCACACCCACTCCAACAAGTCTGCACCTCTTAACAGTGCCACTTTCCAGGAGCCAGGAGTATTCAAGCCACCAGAGACCCCATCTGCATTCCGATGGCTCCCCTACCCCTAGTGTCCATTAACCTCATGATTGGTGACTCAGATGGACAAGCCTGGAAGGTTCCTCCGTCCCCACCAGCCTTGTTCTATTCCCTGCTTGTTCAGACAGGAGGACCTAATGCCTAGGGTCTGTCACAGCCTGAGGGGACCTGCTGCTTAGTATCAGAGGAGACTGGAAAGCTGAAGAAAAGAGGCAGGCTGGGATTACCCAGGGGGACTTCTGAAGGCTCTGTTTATTTCAGCACCCATGGGAGCACAAGGCAGTACCTTTCTTTTTCCTCCTTCGTGTTTTGTTTTTGTTTTGTTTTGTTTGAGACAGGGTCTAGCTAATGCCTCCTCAAACTTGAGACTCTCCTGCTTCCTCCAGGCTTATGACTGAAGACAGAATCTGAAGAGTGAGGGGCTTAGGCACATTTGCATTTGCATAAAGCCATTCTCACAGCCCACTTGGAGGAGGCTCTTGGTACAGACAGGGAGACTGGGGTTAGCTGGGGGCTGTGGTCTGGATCAGCAGAAAAAGAGAAAATGGCCATGAGCTCTGTGAGTGGTGGCGGGCAGGGGTCCTGCCTCCTCACAGCAAGGCCAGAGGCCCCTTGGATAGGTCTTAAGGGCTGGGGTTTCCCTGTAATCAGCAGTGTCTCCAGCTCTGGTCTCCAGGAGGATGGCAAGGGCCTCCCACCACACACTCCGTTGGTCCCTTGGTCCCTTGTCACCTGCCTTCTCAGGTATTTCTTCTTTCTGCAGGCTGGAGGCTCATTCTGGGGAGAGAGAAGAGGAGAGAGAGAGAGAGAGAGAGAG
>NC_034602.1:10668780-10670095 GCF_900095145.1 Mus pahari
CTCTCTCTCTCTCTCTCTCTCTCTCTCTCTCTCTCTCTCATTCTTTCTTTTGTTTTTGAGATAGAGTTTCTCCGTGTAGCTCTGGCTGTCCTGGCACTTGCTCTGTAAACCAGGCTGGCCTCAGACTCTGAGATTTCCCTGCCTAGGCTTCCCAAGGGCAGGGATTACGGGTGTGTGCCCCTTGTGCCACCACTGCCCGGCTTTCCTGCTGCTCTTTACTTTAGTACAGGGATTGCAGGCATGAGGTAAGCTGGGACTCACAGGATTTCCTGATTTCCATTTTTTTCCTTCTTTTCTTCCTTACCTTACTCTTTCCTCTGTTTTCTAGCCATTTTGAAGTATGGTTTCACATAGCCAAGCCTGGCCTCCTGTGCCTCTGCCCTGCCATTGCCTCCAGATGTCTGCCACCATGGCCAGATTGACTTCTTTCTGTCTTTTGTTTTTGTTTGTTTGTTTGTTTGTTTTTGAAACAGGGTCTCAAATAACCAAGTCTACAGTGTACTGGGACTGCATATGCATACACTTAGTTCTTTAGAGCTGACTTTATTTTATGTGTGTGAGTGTTTTGCCTGCTTGTGTGCCAGTGCACCACATCTGTGCCTGGTGGCTGTAGAAACCAGAGAGTTGTAAGATCTCCAGAGACTGGAGTTACAGATGGTTGTAAGGAATGAAACCTGTGTCGTGTGTGTGTGTGTGTGTGTGTGTGTGTGTACATACATGTGCGCATGTCATGGCACTTTGTGAGATGGTCAAAGGACAACTTGCAAGAGTCGGATCTCTCCTTCTACCATGTGTGTGCTAGAAATCAAATTCATGTCATCGCGCTTAGCACTTCACCAGTTCAGTTATGGCATCCTGTCTTAGTCAGCGTTTCTACAGGGAGCCCACATTGCCTGCCCGGACCTTTAGGATGCCCTTCTCCATGTTGTGTTGCTTCCTTATGGCTGATTCTGGGATTGCCTGCACATTTTAGGTGAGTTAGTAAGGTGGAACTAAGAAAACACTGGGACCGTGACATTAGACAAGCTCCCATGAAGCTACACACTAGGAATAGGGCTGACAGCTCAATGGCCCATAAGAACGCTGGGGTTTGAGGAATGGACAGGGAGTGAGTGAGCACACTGGTGGGAGGTAACTGGAAGGTGTGGGTCTGGCCTTCTACTCTCTCTGACAGCCCCGTCTGGTCTGTGGCTGTGCAGGAAGGAGGCCTTCCATTGTCAGAATTTTTTTTTTTTTTTTTTTTTTTTTTTTTAGCCCTGGCTGTCCTGGAACTCACTCTGTCGGCCAAGGGGATAATCACATTTTATTTTCAGGG
>NC_034602.1:10670106-10671116 GCF_900095145.1 Mus pahari
GTAGACCAGGGTGGCCTCAAACTCAGAAATCTGCCTGCCTCTGCCTCCCGAGTGCTGGGATTAAAGGCGTGCGCCACCACGCCCGGCTCAAAACTTTTATTCACCCTTGGGAGCCCAATATCTAGGTTAACACCTTTTCCCTATGAAACAGGGACTCACGCTGTATCTCACGCTGGTCTGGAACTCGCTAGGTAGCCCACACTCTGCCTTCCTCTGAACTTTCCTGCTCTACTCTAACCCGTAGGTATATCTACCACTGGGCCCAGAAGCTGGAAATGGGACCAGTCTCGATGCGTAGTCTTCTGTTTGTTTTGTTCGTTTTCTGGAAACCAATGGGACTCTACAACAAGAGAGCTGGAACTGACCACACCTATGAAATTTCCTAAGCAGGAACCGGTCAGAGGAGAAAGGGACTCCCCCAAGAACACAGCTTTATTGCTAGCCTGTGCCTTCTTTCTCATTGATGCAAACATTAGTTTACATATGCCTGAAATTCCCAATATCATGATTACACGTGGTGGTTTGAAAAGTTTTGGCCTCCGTAGATAGACTCATGTGTTTGAATGCTTGGCCCATGGGGAGCAGCACTGTTAGGAGGTGTGGCCTTGTTGAAGTAAGTGTGTCACTGTGAGGGTGAGCTTTGGGCGCTCCTCCTATACTCAGGCTCCACCCAGCAGGAATGATTGTCTCCTTCTGGCTGCCTTTAAATCAAGATGGAGAACTCTCAGCTCCTTCTGTAGCACCATGTCTGTCTGTCTGCTTCCCACCATGATGACAATGGACTGCACCTCTGAAACTGTAAGCCAGCCCCAATTAAATGTTGTCCTTATAAAAGTTGCCTTGGTCATGGTATCTCTTCATAGCAATGGAAACCCTAATTAAGACACATGTCATAAGGGTGTCTTTCTTTCTTTCTTTTCTTTCTTTCTTTCTTTCTTTCTTTCTTTCTTTCTTTCTTTCTTTCTTTCTCCTTCCTTCCTTCCTTCCTTCCTTCCTTCCTTTCTTTCTTT
>NC_034602.1:10671127-10672594 GCF_900095145.1 Mus pahari
TGTTTTTCGAGACAAGGTTTCTCTGTGTAGCCCTGGCTATCCTGGAACTCACTCTGTAGACCAGGCTGGCCTCGAACTCAGAAATCTGCCTGCCTCTTCCTCCCAAGTTCTGGGATTAAAGGCGTGCGCCACCACGCCCGACTAAGGGTGTCTTTCTATCCTGTGAAAGAAGTTTGAAGCTGGACAGGCCTTTGGGATGCTGACAGCACTCTTACTTAGCTCCGTCCTGCATGGCTTCCTCCTGACAGGCATCTGTGTGCAGGAGCTCAGACACACACTGACTCCCAGCCAGAGAGAACGGCTCTGTGGCCTGGAAGCTGTCAGATTACCACTTCCCTCTTCTAGTCTGGAACACGGACACAGATGCAGACGCTTCTCTCAGAGGAGAAAGAGGTTACACACAGCCTCTCCTTAGAGAAGTCTGGGTTTGGTGAAGAAGTAGGATCAAGGGGCTGGAAGATGGCTCAGCCAGTAGAGCGTGCAGGGCACAGGCATGAGGACCTGAGTTTGGTCCCCAGAAACCAAGTAAAAATCTGTGTGTGGTAATCCCAGTATAGGGGTTTGAGACAGGTGAATCCTTCGGCCCCAGTGGTCAGCCAACCTCGTCTAATGGCTGATCCCCAGATCCCAGTAACAGACTCTGTCTTGAAAAACAAGGAAGGAGGTCTACTCTTGAGAAACACCTGAGGTTGACCTTTGGCCTCCATACACATGGACACATACATGCACATGCTCATATGTGCACACACACAAACATAGGTGAATAGATATTTAGCAGAATTCGAGAGTTAACAATTGATGGAAATACTTTATTTTTTAAAATTTTTATTTATACAGTTCTCAGTGAAAATACAGATGCCATTTAAAGATTTTTTTTTTTTTCAGAAGAGTTACAAACAGAAACTGGCATGATCCAGAAAATGTGTTAATGCTTTAATTCCATCATTTAGAAAATTCTGGCTCACTTCCAGTTGTGCTGGTTTAGTAGGGTTATGATGGCTTTTGGAGGAAATCTTTTTGAGTAAATCCACAATTTAAGGGGAAAAACAAAAAGATCACTTACGCACAGTCCTGGGTTTTACAAATGATTGTGATCTTTGGATTGGTGGCTTATAGTTCAGGTGGCTCCATTTTCTGATTCTAATAGACTCACACCAGACATTTTGGAAATATGTCTTAGATGGGTTAATTTAGGCTAAAGAATTGGTCTTCTGGGGGGGTATAGGGGACATTCGGGATAGCATTTAAAATGTAAATGAAGAAAACATCTAATAAAATAATTTAAAAAAATAAATAATTTTAAAAAAGAGAAAATATGAACCTAAGCATATATCCACCCATCTTCTGATGGAAAGCCAAAACTATGTTTTTCAGGTGGATCTTCTTTAAGGACTGTGAGCCACCCTGCTTCACAGAAACAGTAAAGACAGTACAAATTCCACAAAAAAAAAAAAAAAAAAAAAAAAA